>NC_089842.1:24954369-25272142 GCF_035609145.1 Eleutherodactylus coqui | reverse complement strand
TAGTAGTAAGGGCAGTAAGTCCGAGGGAGGAGCGCACAGAGGATTCGGAGGAAGAGCAGCAGGACGATGAGGTGACTGACCCCACCTGGTGTGCAACGCCTACACAGGACAGGTCTTCAGAGGGGGAGGCACGGGCAGCAGCAGGGCAGGTTGCAAGAGGCAGTGCGGTGTCCATGGGGAGAGGCAGGGCCAGACCAAATAATCCACCAACTGTTTCCCAAAGCACACCCTCGCGCCATGCCCCCCTGCAGAGGCCGAGGTGCTCTAAGGTCTGGCAGTTTTTCACAGAGACGCCTGACGACCGACGAACAGTGGTGTGCAACCTTTGTCGCGCCAAGATCAGCCGGGGAGCCACCACCAACAGCCTCACCACCACCAGCATGCGCAGACATATGATGGCCAAGCACCCCACAAGGTGGGACGAAGGCCGTTCACCGCCTCTGGTTTGCACCGCTGCCTCTCCCCCTGTGCCCCAACCTGCCACTGAGATCCAACCCCGCTCTGACGACACAGGCACTACCGTCTCCTGGCCTGCACCCACATCCTCACCTCCGCTGTCCTCGGCCCCATCCACCAATGTCTCGCACTGCACCGTCCAGCCGTCGCTAGCGCAAGTGTTTGAGCGCAAGCGCAAGTACGCCGCCACGCACCCGCACGCTCAAGCGTTAACCGTCCACATAGCCAAATTTATCAGGCTTGAGATGCTGCCGTATAGGGTTGTGGAAACGGAGTCCTTCAAAAGTATGATGGAGGCGGCAGCGCCGCGCTACTCAGTTCCCAGTCGCCACTACTTTTCCCGATGTGCCGTCCCCGCCCTGCACGACCACGTCTCCCGCAACATTGTACGCGCCCTCACCAACGCGGTTACTGCCAAGGTCCACTTAACAACGGACACGTGGACAAGCACAGGCGGCCAGGGCCACTACATCTCCCTGACGGCACATTGGGTGAATTTAGTGGAGGCTGGGACAGAGTCAGAGCCTGGGACCGCTCACGTCCTACCCACCCCCAGAATTGCGGGCCCCAGCTCGGTGCTGGTATCTGCGGCGGTGTATGCTTCCTCCACTAAAGCACCCTCCTCCTCCTCCGCAACCTCTGTCTCGCAATCAAGATGTGTCAGCAGCAGCAGCACGTCGCCAGCAGTCGGTGTCGCGCGGCGTGGCAGCACAGCGGTGGGCAAGCGTCAGCAGGCCGTGCTGAAACTACTCAGCTTAGGAGATAAGAGGCACACGGCCCACGAACTGCTGCAGGGTCTGACAGAGCAGACCGACCGCTGGCTTGCGCCGCTGAGCCTCCAACCGGGCATGGTCGTGTGTGACAACGGCCGTAACCTGGTGGCGGCTCTGCAGCTCGGCAGCCTCACGCACGTGCCATGCCTGGCCCACGTCTTTAATTTGGTGGTTCAGCGCTTTCTGAAAAGCTACCCACGCTTGTCAGACCTGCTCGTGAAGGTGCGCCGGCTCTGCGCACATTTCCGCAAGTCCCACACGGATGCTGCCACCCTGCGGACACTGCAACATCGGTTTAATCTGCCAGTGCACCGACTGCTGTGCGACGTGCCCACACGGTGGAACTCTACGCTCCACATGTTGGCCAGGCTCTATGAGCAGCGTAGAGCTATAGTGGAATACCAACTCCAACATGGGCGGCGCAGTGGGAGTCAGCCTCCTCAATTCTTTTCAGAAGAGTGGGCCTGGTTGGCAGACATCTGCCAGGTCCTTCGAAACTTTGAGCAGTCTACCCAGGTGGTGAGCGGCGATGCTGCAATCATTAGCGTCACCATTCCTCTGCTATGCATCTTGAGAAGTTCCCTGCAAACCATAAAGGCAGCCGCTTTGCGCTCGGAAACAGAGCCGGGGGAAGACAGTATGTCGCTGGATAGTCAGAGCACCCTCCTGTCTATATCTCAGCGCGTTCAGGAGGAGGAGCATGAGGAGGATGAGGAGGAGGGGGAAGAGACAGCTTGGCCCACTGCTGACGGTACCCATGCTGCTTGCCTGTCATCATTTCAGCGTGTATGGCCTGAGGAGGAGGAGGAGGAGGATCCTGAAAGTGATCTTCCTAGTGCGGACAGCCATGTGTTGCGTACAGGTACCCTGGCACACATGGCTGACTTCATGTTAGGATGCCTTTCTCGTGACCCTCGCGTTACCCGCATTCTGGCCACTACGGATTACTGGGTGTACACACTGCTCGACCCACGCTATAAGGAGAACCTTCCCACTCTCATTCCCGAAGAGGAAAGGGGTTCGAGAGTGTTGCTATACCACAGGACCCTGGCGGACAAGCTGATGGTAAAATTCCCACACTACAGCGCTAGTGGCAGAAGGCGCAGTTCCGAGGGCCAGGTAGCAGGGGAGGTGCGGAGATCGAGCAGCATGTACAGCCCAGGCAGTGCAACAGTCTTTAAGGGCCTGGACAGCTTTATGGCTCCCCAGCAAGACTGTGTCACCGCTCCCCAGTCAAGGCTGAGTCGGCGGGAGCACTGTAAAAGGATGGTGAGGGAGTACGTAGCCGATCGCACGACCGTCCTCCGTGACGCCTCTGCCACCTACAACTACTGGGTGTCGAAGCTGGACACGTGGCCTGAACTAGCCCTGTATGCCCTTGAGGTGCTTGCTTGTCCTGCGGCTAGCGTGTTGTCGGAGAGGGTGTTTAGTGCGGCTGGGGGAATCATCACAGATAAGCGTACCCGCCTGTCAACCGACAGTGCCGACAGGCTAACACTCATCAAGATGAACAAAGCCTGGATTTCCCCAGACTTCTCTTCTCCACCAGCGGACAGCAGCGATACCTAAGCAATACGTAGGCTGCACCCGCGGATGGAAGCATCGTTCTCTCTCACCATCCAAAACCGGGACATTTCTGCTTCATCAATCTGTGTATAATATTCCTCCTCCTCCTCCTGAAACCTCACGTAATCACGCTGAACGGGCAATTTTTCTTAGGGCCACAAGGCTCACTCATATAATTTTTCTAAATTTTTTTTATACGTTTCAATGCTCTTAAAAGCGTTGGAACTTTAACTTGAAACAATTTTTCGTTAAACTGGGCTGCCTCCAGGCCTAGTTACCACTTAAGCCACATTAACCAAAGCGATTAATGGGTTTCACCTGCCATCTTGCTTGGGCATGGCCAATTTTTACTGAGGTACATTAGTACTGTTGGTACACCAATTTTTTTGGGCCCTCACCTACAGTGTAATCATAGCAATTTCTATGTTCTTCGCCTGCACTCATGGTACAGAAAGGTGTGTGGGGTTGGCCTACACTTTAGCTACATAAATGTAACTTGGGCCTTGGCTATACTGCAGCTACTGAAATGGAACTAAGACTGCGCTCCCACTATACTGCTGCTTCGGAATTGTTCCTGGGGCCTGTGTAGGCTGCTACTATTACTTAAATGGAACTTAGACTATGCTCCTCCTATACTGCTGCTTCGGAATTGTTACTGGGGCCTGTCTTGAGTGCTACTATTACTGAAATGGAACGAAGACTGCGCTCCCACTATACTGCTGCTTCGGAATTGTTACTGGGGCCTGTCTTGAGTGCTACTATTACTGAAATGGAACGAAGACTGCGCTCCCACTATACTGCTGCTTCGGAATTGTTACTGGGGCCTGTCTTGAGTGCTACTATTACTGAAATGGAACTAATACTGTGCTCCCCCTAGAATGCTGTTAGTGATATGTTAGTGGGGCCTGTCCTAATGCTACGGCTGAAATGTTACGAATTATGGGCTCTGCCTATACCGCTGCTAATGGTATGTCTCTGGGGTGTGGAAACAGAGGCTTCACAAAGACATGATGGCGGCGAGGCCATTTCCCACCAACGCGGTTACTGTTAAGGTGCATATAACCACGGACACGTGGAGAGGACACGTAGTGCCTCAAAAACATCCCCCTCCTCCTCCAACAATGAAAACATTCTTGGCAAATGCCTTTGCATTGGTTCGTCTGGTGGCAGTCCAAGAATTTCACCTTTACCGACACAACAAGAGAGCCCCCCCACCATCCCCCCGCCACGGCCCACTTAATCCTGGCCACGTTCCGAAAACCAACAAAATACAACTGTGCTACTAGGTCCGCAGTCACCACCACATTACCACCAACGCGGTTACTGTTAAGGTGCATATAACCACGGACACGTGGAGAGGACACGTAGTGCCTCAAAAACATCCCCCTCCTCCTCCAACAATGAAAACATTCTTGGCAAATGCCTTTGCATTGGTTCGTCTGGTGGCAGTCCAAGAATTTCACCTTTACCGACACAACAAGAGAGCCCCCCCACCATCCCCCCGCCACGGCCCACTTAATCCTGGCCACGTTCCGAAAACCAACAAAATACAACTGTGCTACTAGGTCCGCAGTCACCACCACATTACCACCAACGCGGTTACTGTTAAGGTGCATATAACCACGGACACGTGGAGAGGACACGTAGTGCCTCAAAAACATCCCCCGCCACGGCCAACTTAATCCTGGCCACATTCCGAAAACCAACAAAATAAAACCGCGCTACTAGGTCCGCAGTCACCACCACATTACCACCAATGCGGTTACTGTTAAGGTGCATATAACCACGGACACGTGGAGAGGACACGTAGTGCCTCAAAAACATCCCCCTCCTCCTCCAACAATGAAAACATTCTTGGCAAATGCCTTTGCATTGGTTCGTCTGGTGGCAGTCCAAGAATTTCACCTTTACCGACACAACAAGAGAGCCCCCCACCATCCCCCCGCCACGGCCCACTTAATCCTGGCCACATTCCGAAAACCAACAAAATACAACTGCGCTACTAGGTCCGCAGTCACCACCACATTACCACCAACGCGGTTACTGTTAAGGTGCATATAACCACGGACACGTGGAGAGGACACGTAGTGCCTCAAAAACATCCCCCGCCACGGCCAACTTAATCCTGGCCACATTCCGAAAACCAACAAAATACAACCGCGCTACTAGGTCCGCAGTCACCACCACATTACCACCAACGCGGTTACTGTTAAGGTACATATTACCAGTCTGACTGGGGCATGCAGACACCTTGACAGAATGAATAGTGTGTGGCACATAGGTTCCCCATTGCTATGCCCACGTGTGCAGCTCCTGATGGCGGTGGCACAGGATTATATTTCTCATTGCTTCTGTACAGCATTGTGGGCTATCGCCCCACCACTTTTAAAGAGGGTCGCTGCCTAGCCGTGCCAACCCTCTGCAGTGTGTGCCTGCAGTCCCTCGTCATGGCAGACGCACTTATAAATAGACATGAGGGTGGTGTGGCATGAGGGCAGCTGAAGGCTGTGCAGGGACAGTTTGGTGTGCGCTGTGGACACTGCGTCGTGCAGGGGGGAGGGGGGTTGGGCAGCATGTAACCCAGGAGAAGTGGCAGCGGAGTGTCATGCAGGCAGTGATTGTGCTTTGTTGGAGGTAGTGTGGTGCTTAGCTAAGGTATGCCATGCTAATGAGGGCTTTTCAGAAGTAAAAGTTGTTGGGAGGGGGGGGGCCCACTCTTGCCGGTATTGTGGCTTAATAGTGGGACCTGTGAACTTGAGATGCAGCCCAACATGTAGCCCCTTGCCTGCCCTATCCGTTGCTGTGTCGTTCCCATCACTTTCTTGAATTGCCCAGATTTTCACACATGGAAACCTTAGCGAGCATCGGCGAAATACAAAAATGCTCGGGTCGCCCATTGACTTCAATGGGGTTCGTTACTCGAAACGAACCCTCGAGCATTGCGAAAATTTCGTCCCGAGTAACGAGCACCTGAGCATTTTGGTGCTCGCTCATCTCTAATTCTTAATTCAAAGGTTAGTTTCGTATGAATCTAAGGTTTACACTTTTGTGTGATTCAGAACAAAGAAGCCTATTGGAGTCTCTTCTCCTTAAAAGGGTCGAGGGAGGGGGTTAGGGTGCAGTCAAGGGTTGGAGTTTAGGTAGGGTAAGAAAGTAAGGTTAGGTCTGCGAAAGGAGCAGTCCAAATCAAATATTTCAACAGACAATTAAACAGATAGCTGGTACTAAATTTAGTCCAACTTTGTGTGCCCTACATAATGCAGGTATACGACAAACCTATTAAAACTGAGAAGAGATTTAAATGAAACAATTCGATTTTAACTGTGGGGGAGGGCCCCTAGTGGGGGATCTAAGTGGTTACAGATTCGCAGGTCGTCGCCCCCAAGAGTGAGAGCGAGTGCTGCAAGCCAAGCGCTTCTAACCCCAAGTAGTCTGAAGGATGTTACTCTGGGTGGAATCTTCCTGGCCGAGCAGGTCTGTGTTGGCCTAGGGCTTCATTCACAGATGAGCCCAGAGACCTCAGCCAAGTCGCTACAACTTCCAGCGGAGGGCCTTGCGTTCCTGTCGTCCACCTCGCATCCCCGATACAGCGGGCCGGATCAGCCCAATGGGCCTCTAATGGCCCCGGGGACCGCCCGGGAGGGAAAAGGGGGGCGAAGGGAGAGCGGGCTCCAAGATCGGACTGGCAGAAGAAGGGTACAGATGGACCCAAGGTACTAACAGCAGGTAGTACAGTTCTCAATTACAGGTGGAAGGGTACTTATAGTAGAGTTGAGAGCCGTCTCGGCGGGAGATATCTGTCGCTGATCCCTCTAGTCCATACTGCTTGTCGATGGTGATGTCCGGTCTCCGACTCGAAACTCAGCTCTTCTGGGGTAGCTCCGCATCAGGAACTTAATGCTGTAACAGAGAACAAGAAAAGAAAGCGAACAAGAACAAGAGCACTTGGGAAGAGTATGGTTTTAGTCTCTTTTTTGTCCTGGCAGCGGTAGCTCGACCCCGATGACTATCAGGCCGATTCAATTGTGGGCAGGGGTCAGCTTCTTGTTGGGGTATCAAATTGAGAGTTCATCAAGCATCGTGTGAAGTCGACGGCGTCTCAGGTGTGTTCTGTGGGAAATCCAGTCTTCTATCTTTTGGCGATTTGGAGCGAGAAACCTTATTCCAGGGTGTCAGGGCTGTTGCTTTTGGTAATGTCTCTTTCTCACCAAGGGGCATCCAGGATTGAATCCGGATTGGAGATATGTCCAGTATTGACCACGCTCGCTCTAGGTCATCAGGGGTGTTTATGATGATACGCTTACTGTCTTTGTGAATCAATAGACCAAAAGGAAACATCCACGCATATTGTAGGTTTTTAGCTCTTAGAGCTTCCAGCAGGCGACGCAGTTGTCTTCTTTTGGCTAAAGTAGAAGGAGCTAAGTCTTGGAAAAGCTAGATTGGTGATTCTTAGTAAATTATTTGTTTCTTTTCTCTCGAGGCAGATAGTATTGCATGAGTGTCATTGAAATATAAATTAGGGAGAGCGCCATAGCCATAAAAAGCAAGATGTAACAAACAACAGGGATTTTACTCACCAGGTGCCAGGCGGAACCACAAAAGATAATTTGAGGTCCGCCTGCACCGGGAATCCTAGTTCGCCTTTTCAAGGTTTCTTTATCCAAGGGTCTTCTGTTTTATCCAGAACAGCTTGTGCAGATATATTTAAACATCTAGCCCGTTCTGGAGAGCAGCAGCTTAAAAAATACCCTAACGTAATGCAGATGGGGAAAAAAAGAAGATACTGACAGAAAATGAGTGTCATTGAAAGAGAGCAGGCTGCAGATTATGTCACGCGGAGGTTCATTTAGCTTTGGCTTTGGGCGCACTGCTCTATGTATTCTTTCAATCGTAATTGCATTCGCTCTTTCCTCGCCCAAGAGATCTGAGAATATGGTGGATGCTATGTTTTTGAGTTCATCTGGAATGTGGGACTCCGGGAGACCTTTTATCCTAATATTACGTCTCCGGCTCCTATTTTCATGATCTTCAATCAATACCAGGGCTCTATCCAATTGGTCTCTCTGCTTTGTAAAATGGTCTGTGAGGTCATTTGTTTTGGTAATGACTTCTGAGTAAGAATTTTCAAGCTCCTCGACTCTATTACCGATGTGCAGAATTTCAGTTTTGATAATGCGAAGTTCTGAAAGGACCGGTTGGATGGCTTGTACCAGGGCGTTCTTCAAGAATTCTTTGGATATGTTGACTTTCTGAGAAGAGCCCAAGTCGGTCTCATTGTCACTCTCTAGCTGAGATTCTGCGGGGTTATCGCCTTCATTTGAGTATGTTAAAGTCTTTTTGGAGAGCCCTGCGAGAAACTGGGCGCTCCTTCTTTTTAAGTATCTCTGTAAATCCGCCTGATTTTTGGAAGCAGATTGTTGTCCAGAAGTGTGGCTGTTTTTTTCTTTGCCAGTTTTAACCATTTTTACTGTTTCTATTATTAAGCCGCAACTGCGTAGGGCACGGAGTGGAGTTAAAAAATTAGGGCATATCAGCTCCCGGGAACTGGATGCTTCAGAAAGGAGTTTTGTGTTTGGGGTTTTTCATCTTTTTTATTTTAAACTTTTTTTTTTCCCCTTCTCTCCTTCCTTTTCTTCTCCTTTATGCTCTTCCTCCCTCCTTTCCCTTCCTTTGTTTTGGGGATGTGATTTTAGGTAATGAAAGGTAGAGATAGGTTGATTTGCGTGCGTGTGTGTGTGGGGGGGGGGGTTGGAGTCAGTCGTTTACTAAGAAGAGGGACTACACCAGGTGAGTTCTGTAATAGAGGATAAGACCCAGTTCTCTTTAGTTTTTACAACACCTTTTATCAGGCAAAATTGCTAAGAGAACTGCTGAGGGAACTGTTTGGTTATGTCCCTGGTGAGGGCTGTGAGCTCCGATGAAAGGAGATTCACAGAGAGAGCAGCTGTCAGCTTCGAGAGGTGTAGCACTATTCTCTCTGTGATCAGCGCTTTGATCGTGCAGGCTAGTGGGCTCTCCCTTGCTGAGCTTTCTTTATGGGGAGACTCAGCTTCTGCTGGATTCGGAGCACGGGGAGGCTCTGTGGGGAGGTATATAGCTTGATTTTATATCGCTGCTGTCTCCCTGCACGCTGCACTCGACTCACGGCCGCGGCTGCTTGATCCAAGATGGTGTTCCCACCTCAGCGTCCTACCGGGTCTCAGGCTGTAATGTCCCGAACAGCGACTCAGGAAGGTCTGCGGCAGCTTCCTCTCCCTCTCCGATGGCTGCAGGAGGTACTCCGGAGTCTGGTGAGCTCTTCTCTGTAGTTTCAGCTGCCTGTATAACGCTTGAATGTGTCGGCAGCAGGAGAGCTCTTTCTCATGCGTCTTCACTCTTCAACGTCTAGACCACGTCCCCCCCCCCCCCCCAATTGAGTTGGATTTAACTGTAGGATTAGATGAGGCCGAGAGACAATTGGCTGTATACTAATCCGGGCTTGAGCTTCACCCGGTAGCCAAAACTCACTGTTTAGATGAAGATGGACTCTGAGAGGATCTTCTGTGTTCTCTGCTGTACGATGCCCAAGGAGCGGGTTGATCACCACACACAACCTTGGGAAACAATAACTGCTGCAATCCTTGCCGACCATGGAACTACAACCTCTACTCACTCACTCCTGGCTGAGTCTGACTAACTGCTCTGCGTCACTTCCTTATATAACCTCTCTCTCTCTCCTGCACTTTTGCCTAGTGACCTCCATGTTTGCTTCCTGCCCTTGGGCTTGCACCAGTAAGATTAAACCTGACTATGAGCCAATGGGAGGCCAACTGACAACAGGATTGAGCTCTATGATGAGAGCAGAAGGGGAGACACAGGGTCTCTCCTACAGATAGCACCTTTTGGATCCAGGAAGGCATCCAGACAGGTGAGACAGGACAAGTGTACCGTGAGTGTTCTGCAGGACCTGCTGAGCTACTACACTCACATCCAACGCCATGATGCCAGGAGTTCACGCACGTGATACTGCAACATCTCATTGTCTGCAGCAGTCATGTGAGTTCTTATAACAGCAGCTTTCATCACTACCACTAAGATCACAGTGAGACTAAAATGCTGGATCCAGGTGCCTGTGGAGGGGTAAATATGTTTGGTTTTTAACTCCTACAGCATATTGAATCTAGGGTGTCCAGTAATTCCTTTAATAATAAAATGAAATCAGGAGAAGTGACGTTCCTGTGACTGCAGGTTCCTGCAAGATGTCACTGAGATAAAAGTGGTCTCTTGCGTGCTTTTCTGTTGTCTCTGGAAGTGGTTCAGTTGACAGAGTGAGAGAGAAGTAGGACAGCAACGGGACTGGCAATGCCAAGCTTCGCTTCAGTGGGGAAGGATGGGATCAGATGGCTCCATTGGACAGCCAATGCTATACCCACGCCTCGCCACTTATTGACCCCACTTTCACCCATGTACATATGGCTCATCCCCAGACTTGTCTACACCTGCATAACAGAAGACACTACCAAAGGTGACTGTCAGTAGCTTCTTTTCTTCTTACAAATGAAAACTCACAGTCTCTTGGATGAGTGTACGTGTCTATGGAGAGTTGGGAGGGACAGTGTCATGTCTGACCTGAGCATAATTCACACCACACCCAGGATGAATGCAAATAGAAGGGGAATACACACCGAAACAGACTGAACAGTAAATGGGACTGATTGGCTGGAATCGGCATACGTGATGGGGGCGGAGCTACGCGATGACACGTAGAAGGGGGCGGAGCCAAAATGCCGCTCGTGCCGGACCGAACAGATGGGAGAAGACCCTTCTGCGCAAGCGCGTCTAATCGGGAGATTAGACGCTGAAATTAGACAGAGCCATGGAGACGAGGACGCCAGCAACGGAGCAGGTAAGTGAATAACTTCTGTATGGCTCATATTTAATGCACGATGTATATTACAAAGTGCATTAATATGGCCATACAGAAGTACTTAACCCCACTTGCTTTCGCGAGATTACCCCTTTAAGCTCATGAGCCCACAACAAGGGTCCTCGTTATTTCATCAGACAACTTACACCCGAGGGAGTCCAGCCTGCAAACGGGGCGATCAACCCAATAGGGACAGCCCCACACTGGAATCTAAGGGTCTGGCTCGCCATAGATGGTAAATAGCATACAAGCAGAGCAGGATTCTGTTCTCACCAACAGACAAGGGAATTCCACCCAGAACCTCATGCATGCAGCAACACATGCAAAACTCCAAACACCAGGGTCCTGAGCGGAATGAAGAGAAAGATAAATGTCCAGCTCTCACTTGCAAAAGCGGCCAGCATTTATGTGTAGCAGACCAGTGGCGATTGGCTGACTGGAGCAATACACAACCAGCCAGCTCAATCATCCCGTACCTGTGGAACTACAGGCCCAGGAGCACAATGTGACAGATAGCTGTTGGCCAAATGCTGGTTAGCTCGATAACTAATTATCGTTGGGTCGATAACTAACTATCGTTGGGTCTATAACTATCAAAATTGTGGGCAGCAGCTTCAACCTGACTCACTAATAGGGGGCATAAGCACCAAAAGTGCCTAAGGCTGCCTGCACATGGGTGATCCAGATTCCACATGCAGGAGCTTGAAGTGAAATCCGGCTCTGACTTTGGCCGGCGACCCTGCGTACCTTCTTTCTTCTGTACTATGAATAACCGCGGACGCTCACTGTTGGTGATGAACTTTACATTTTTTTTTTGAATGTCAATTGTGGATGGCCCATGGGTCATACGGCTTCCATTGAAACCCTTGAAGGTTGTCAGCAGCAAAATATAGAAAAAATGGAAGTTATTTCCGCCAATGTGAAGGAAAAAGGGATTTTTACAAACCTTCAAAGCATGCTATTTGCTGCGGAAGCCTTCATGCTGCTGCAGATTCCGCAATGTAAATCCGCCCATGTGCAGCCGGCCTAAGGCACCATGGACTCTACTTATGGCCCTGATAATAAAGGAAGTCTTGACAAAAATGAAAGAAGAAAGATAAATGTCCAACACCCTGTCGCAAAAGTGGCTGGCTTTTATGTGCAGCTGACCAGTGGTGATTGGCTGACTGGAGCAATACACACCCAGCCAGCTCAATCATCCCACACCTGTGGAAGTGTACTCCTGGGAGAACTACAGGCCCAGGAGCACAATGTGACAGATAGCTGTTGGCCAAATGCTGGTTAGGTGGATAACTATCTAAAGTGTGGGCAGCAGCTTCAACTTGACTCACCAATTGGGGGCATAAGCAATAAAAGTGCCTAAGGCCTCCTGCACATGGGTGATCCAGATTCCACATGCAGGAGCCTGCAGTGGAATCTGGCTCTGACCTCGGCCGGTGTCCCCGGGTACCTTTTTTTTCTGTACTGTGGAAGACCACGGACGCTCACCGTTGGTCATGCACAGTTCAATTTTTCTTTTTCTTGTATGTCAATTGCGGATGGCCCATAGGTCAGCCGGCCTAAGGCACCATGGACTCTACTTATGGCCCTGATAATATAGGACTCCTTGACAGCAGTGGCTGGAGTAAACCCTTAATTCTCCGATAATACAGAAGAAAACGAAGAAGATGATTTGAATCTTTTATTATTGTTTGAAAGAAACACAGAATTGGCTATAGATAATAAGAGAAGAAGGAGGTAATAAATATGGCCGCCCCGGTGGGCTGCAGGGTCCTGGGCTTCTAATGTTTAGGACAATCCTGGGGAAAGACACATGTTTTCTTCTTAGCATCCAGAAGCACGTAGCCGCCCTTACAGGCGCATCCTATTACACATTGCAGGGTGCAGATTTTGGGTGGATTAGACCAATTGGTACAGCTGAGGGGGCATGCGGTGCCGCAGCTGTGATATGTCGTGTTCCCGTGGCACAGCTCTGCAAAAAATTATAATACAGTTAGTCTCCACAGACAGTGCGCACTGCATGCTCTATTCTTGCCTGTGAAAATGGACACGAATTGGGCATGCAGTGATTTCTTACATATGAACTAATGGTCCATGTGAAATATCTCCATAAGAATAGCCTTCTAGACTGTACTGGGGCCTTTAGTTGTCTTAAGATGGTACATGGCCTGAAAATATGGTTGCGTGAATGAGCCCTTAAAGGAGTTGGCCCACTTCTAGCTGTTTTGCTGGAGTAAGCAAACAGCTCCATACATTGAGCAGTGGACCAGGTTGGTACTGCAGGCTGAGTGCTATAGCTTCTAATTACAAGGCATAGCTGTCATTAATTTTCATGAGAGCTGTGCAGGTCATTACACAGGGATTGGAGCTATCTACTTCCGCTTTGTGCCCCTGTCTGTTGTGGCACCGGCAGCAGGTGCCCAATCAGCTGATAGGCCCGGGCAGCGAGTGGTGGACTTCAGCCAGTCAACTGGTGGGAGCTCAGTGCATCGGGTGAAAACCCGGCTGATTTACAGATGTGTGAATTAGCCCTAATGGTGAGAGCAGAGCTTACTGAGACGTGTTCACTGAGCAGCAGTAATAGCCATTAGAGTTAAACAACACATAAGGCTGCTTTCATGCAAGCAGATTTTTACTCCGTATTGGATCCCTGTTGACTGATTGTTATATGGAGTTAATGTAAATCTATCGGGCTCATCACATGGCTGTCTTTTTTTTTTTTAAGTCATTTTTTTAAAAACACGGCACAATCGATTTTTCGCATATTGCGGTCGCCGTATTCTATTCTATTGGGCAAATACAGATCAGGCGGCTCTTAGGTAACCGTATTTGGCCCATGTTTTACAGACTGTAATACAGAGCACATGTAGATCTATGCATCTATGTACATGGTCGTATGTTTCATGTTTGTGTTTTAAAATCACAGCATGACCTGTTTTTGTCCGCTTTTGCCCCGGATTGGTTTTATTTTCTATCTAGCAAATACAGATCAGTATTTACAAATAGAACCAATGACAACTAATGCAGAGAGGAATACGGATGACATACGGCCGCACTGTCATGTATAACACACTTGTAATGGAGATGTGCTTGTTTGTAACTCGTCTTAGGCTGCCTGTCCACGGCCGAGGCGGCATATTGCTAGCGACATTCCACCGCGGGGGATGAGCGGGGAGAACGTACAGGTCTCCATGATGAGTCCATCTAATAGATAGGCTCACTATGGAGAATTGTGGCAAATCGCAGCATGCCGTGATTTCAATCCGCAAGCGGAGAATCTCTACGATTGTCCACTCAGGGACGTCGGGCTGCGATTTCCATAGTTAGCCTATGGAAAGCTTTTCATAGCGTGATCTGCGGGCGATTTATCACAAGTGATCATCGTCCGTGGACAGGCAGCTTTAGGGCTTATTCACGCCCGGCCAATATACGGTGTCCCTTTCTGCAGGGGGAGGAGAAGGGCCAGGCCGGGCTGGGAGGGGTGCACTGAGCTGGGATAGGGTGAAACTTAGCCCCACCCCCATCCTGCCTCTTCCATTGCAAACAGTGTTGAGGGGCGGAAAGGGGGGACACAATTAGTTCACACGCTTGTTTCTGCATCCCAATGTTACCCCTTTGGGGTTTGAATTCCGCATGTCTTCACTTTAAAATTGCAAGATTAAGGCTGGATTCACACGAACGTATATGGACTAGGTTTTCACGCCGAGCTGATATACGTCGTCTCTCTCTGCAGGGGGGGGGGGGGGGGGGGGCTGGAAGAGTTGGGAGCAGTGCTCTGAGCTCCTGCCCCCCCCCCTCCCTCTCTGCCTCCTCTCCGCCTCCTCTCCACACTTCTGCACTATTCGCAATTGGGAGAGGCAGGGTAGGGGCGGGGCTAATTATCACCACTTAGCCCCACCCCCGTTCCACCTCCTTTCATTGCAAATAGTGCAGAGGGGTGAAGAGGAGGCAGAGAGGGGGTGGGAGCTTAGTTCCTGCTCCTGGCTCTTCCATCCTCCCCCCCCCCTGCAAATGAGGACCCCGTATATGGGCTTGGCGTGAAAACCGAGCCGATATACGGTCGTCTGAATCCAACCTAAATTCTGCAGAGGAAAAGCTTTCCGCTGTGAAATGAAGAACGTCTCGCGGAATTGTCGCACATTTTTAACAAACACCAGATGCAATTCCACAATTAAATTCTGCAGAATAAAACTCAAGAAATTCCACAAGACGTTCTGAAGATCGCAGTCTGCAGTTATAACCGCCACAAGGTCTGCACTGACGGACAGAATCTGCATCTGTGCTGCGATTTGTGGATAATTGCATCCCGTGTGAAAGGTCCCTTGGACAGACAGAGCGTTATGGATGATACTCACTTTTAGTTGGCGGCACTCTGTATGCGCTGATCAGTACGACGGCCGCACCTGCAAAGCACAAATCACAGGAATCAGAGGTCCGGATCCTCCGTGGACACGTGATAAATGTCATCTTGTTCCATACAGATAAGTATTTACACAAACACTCATAACATGTTACGGGAAAGTTTCACCTTTGGGGTATCTACACATATACACAAGGGAATCGCTCAAATAACAGCTCCTGCATATGGGGTTATCAGAAGTAACAATGCTGTCGCTGACGATTTTCTCGCGATAAACAATGGGAGTTTCTCATATTCAAAAACGCATCGCACGAAAATCGCAAGTTCATGGGTTGCAATGCGAATAAAAGGAGGTTTCATAGGGAAACATTCCCGCCTCCAAGACTTCTCCAGAGCAGCACCAGTCCTCTGGAACGCACTACCAAAGGCTACCCGAGCAATCCAGGACTCGCAGAACTTCAGGCGTGCTCTAAAAACGCACCTCTTCAGAGAGGCATACCGAATTCCCTAAACAAACCCCTCTGTACTCCGCCTGATAACATGCTCCCTGACTTATTGATTGCAATTCCTGCTAGCCATCATAAACCGCTACTGCAGTCATACTGTTTCTGCCGTCACACGGCTAAATGTCTGACCATTGTCTATGTGTATAGCATCGCTCACTCTCCACCTCGCCATACCCTGCACATCTCCACCTCACTATACTGTGCACATCTCCAGCCCCTTTACCCTCTGTATCACCCCATTATCTGTAGTATGTAAGCTCGTTGGAGCAGGACCCTCACCCCTATTGTTTCCATCAACTGATTACTATGTAATTGTAGTTCTGTAATGTTTGTATTTTGTCTTTCTGTATTCCCCCTGTCTATGTAAGCGCTGCGGAATATGTTGGTGCTATACAAATAAAGATGATTATTATTATTATTATTATATAAAAAAAGGAAACGCAGAAAGATAAATCATTCATCACTAGAGATGAGCGAATATACTCGTTTCGAGTAATTACTCGATCAAGCACCGCGATTTTCGAGTACTTCCGTGCTCGGGTGAAAAGCTTCGGGGGGCGGGGGGAGGCGTGGCGGAGCGGGGGGTAGCAGCGGGGAACAGGGGGGAGCCCTCTCTCTCTCCCTCTCCCCCCCACTCCCCACTGCAACCCCCCCACTCACCCACGGCGCCCCCCGAATCTTTTCGCCCGAGTACTCGAAAATCGCGGCGCTCGGGCGAAAAAGGGGCGTGGCCGAGTAGGTTCCCTCATCTCTATTTATCACATGAATGAAAACCTCACAAATGGGAATGAAAACACTGAAAATCATTGGTGTCATAATCAAATCACGGGAAAATCATGCGACTTTATCACAAATGTGAAGGCACCCTAAACAATTGTAGGGCTCACAAGGTCACCTGTAGCGCCCCCTTCAGCAGGGTTGGCTGTGTGATTGCACAGGTGGCACATCCCAAAGTCCGGCCCTCGCTGCAGGAAATTCATCTTTCACAACTATATATCCACACTGGACCACATTTATAACTCTGCTCTTTTTCATATTTCCCCCAGAAATAGGAAACAAAGAGCAGAGGGACAGAAACAAGAAATACTCACTCAGCGACAACAGCAGCAGCACAGAGACCGGTCTCATGGTCAGTTCTGGGGTTTCACCTTCGTCCTGAAAAAGACAAAATCCAAGAAAATTCAGCATTTGTAAGACCTCTGCTTGCTGTCAGTGATGGAGATCTGCCCTGGTCCTGACACATGTGCAGTGTTGTTACAGTGTATCAGAACTCTCTAGTATGACAAGTGACGGATACAAGATACTGTGCAGTAATCTGTCTGCGTTAGAGGAGCTGTAGCTGAGTAGTAGCAGGTACCTACCTGTGTGATGTACCGGCTGTGGTCTTCTGCTGATGCAGGGATGTGCGGTGTTATATAGGGCTCTGTGGGTGTCAGCAGGTTGGACTTCCTTGTGATAAACCTGCATTTAGTTCCTGTTGCACCACGTCGGGTGTTATGTGTAACATGCAGACAATGATGACGTTAATGCTCATAAAAGTAATTGCTTCTGGTCGCCCTCAGGGCCGAGGCCGGGGCCATAACCGTGTCGCCCAAGATCAGATCTAAATAGTTTTATGCTGTGTGACAGGTAGCGCCCTCTGGGTGCCTTCACACTTGCGATCGTGATATCAGTGCGTTTTTTTAATGCAAATGTCGATAAGACTTTCTAATGGTAAAAACGCATCGCACAAAAATCGCAGAAACACAAACTTGGGATTTTTGAGCGATTGTTTTTAACATTAGAAAGTTCTATTGAGGCTCCTGAGAAAAGCAGAAAAGTTGGGACGGTTTGTGAACGGACGGGGGATGCGGCCACTTGGGGGCCGACAAGAAAGCGACTGCAATTTAGTTGTTAGTAGCAGAATGCACCCCTCACACCTCCGTGCAGCCTGAGTGTCTTCAGTCATCCGATACGACCTGTACCAGACGCTATTATATATGTGCCGTATCAGATGCTTCTTTGTATCCACCATACTACATTTTATTATATATGTTAGGCTGCTTTCACATCTGCGCCGGGATCCTTTGTTTTGAGATTCTGCTGCAGATCGAGCACAAATGCCAGAAGAAAAAGTCCGGGATGAAGGTCCGGGATGGGAGCTAGTGTGCTAAGCTACCACCCCATCTCTGCCCCTTGCCGGCAGCCAACAATGGGAGGGGGCGGGGTGGGAGCTTAGTAACTATCCCCGCCCACCCCACCTCCTCCCATTGTAAACATCCTGCAAGGGGCAGAGAGGAGGAGAGAAGGAGGAGGGAGTTTAGCAGAGTGACCTTCCATAGAAGTCTATGCAGCCACCAACATATTCCGGCAGGATGATAGTTCTAGGTCTATCCTTCCTGCCCGGCTCTATATTGGCTGGCCGGGTGCTTTTACGCTGTGGGAATTCGCCCATCTGATCTCATGCATTGGAATCCAATGCATCAGATGGTAGCATATATCGGTCAGCCGTGAAAACGGCGGCTGATATACGCTCGTGTGAATCCAGTCTTTGACTGATCCATTCGGCCAGGGGATTACCCTTTTATGCTGCCATAATGGAACCCTGACACAGATGTGAAAGCAGCCGTACTATTATATATGCACCAAAACTGATCCTATTGTATAGGAAGTGTATCAGACATTATTTTGCACTAGCGCTGATAATATACTGCGCATGCACTGTACCATGATTTGAAGATGTCTCGGTCCATTTTACTGCAGGCTATATGGGGCACACAGAGTGTAGGGGGTCGGGGGATAATGAGGAGTCGCAGGGTTTTATTACATTATAGGAGAACATCATATACCGCACATAGTATAAAGATAAAACAAAGTGACCGAATATTAATGGGTCTTTCACACAGGTGGGAATTAGAAAATCCGTGCCTTTCTGTGTCACAATGTTATCCCTATGGGGCTTGAATTCCGTACCAGTTAAAATCTGCACATCTTTACTTCAAAACTGCAAGATTAATTTCTGCTGCGGGTCTCTAACACACCGGAGATGTAATCCTACAATTAAAATCTGCGGAAAAGACACAAGACGCTCCACAGAACTCATTCTACAGTTAAAAATGCAGCAAAATCTGCACTAATTGACCAAATCTCCATTTGCGCTGCAGACAATTACGCCCCGTGTGAAGGTCCTTAAAGGGACGACTGCAAAAAATATCTAAATGTCAATGGAGCCGTGAAAGTGACCCAGATGACTCCTGGTCCTTGTATCCTCATCATGTGCAGTTTCCCAATATCTCAGGCACTTCCTTCCCTTGGCAGTAATTACACCGCTCATTGTCATTACTCAGTGTGACTTATTTAGTAGACAATGTCCTTAGGAATAGATTATTTACTTATGTAAATGCCCAATATTACTTAATCCCAGGAGGCGTCTGCCAAAGAGGAAGCAGTGGGGAAAACCCTGTTCATCATCTGCAGAGGAGCTGCTGACAACAACCATCTCAGGGATCCCACTAAGGACCACTGACAGTGAGGACCAGATATGGGTGAAGGTATCTGTAAGGCTTCAAACCGTAGAGGCCGGATTCTGGGACCCCGTGGATCTCATGGAAGGGTTGTCACTCATCATTCTTGGTACCAGATCTTGGGGATGGAGTCACAGCGGATAAGAGCGTCTCCTCAACTTGAGTTTGACAAGTGCAGAGCATGTTTACCCTGATTGTCAAGGGTGCCCTTCGCTCAATAAGCTGGTGAACCCTTTACATGCTGTGATCTACATAGATCACAGGATGTAGGAGGTTAACAGTGGGGATCACTGTTATCAGCAATCCCACTGCTGTAGAGAGAGCCTGGCTTTCAGTCACAGCCGGCTCCTGCTGCCGGTTGGCATGGTCCCCGCTTCTGTGCCATCCGAAGGATGCGAGTTTACATCCTGTTGCATTAAGAGATTAAAAAGGGGAAAGTGGACAAAGTTTTCTCTTACTATTTTTTTTTACACATTTTTATGTCCCTGTAGATAAAATTTGATAAAAATCCAGCAAAATGTCACCTGCGTCACAAAAATGCTTCCTGCTAAAAAACAAACTTACGCACAACCCCGCTGACTGAAAAAGTGCATTACAGAAAATATATTTTTTTATCTAAATAATATAAAAAATATTTTACAGTATTTTTTAAAGTAGTACAACAAAAGAAATATTAATGTGGTATCGCCC
This sequence comes from Eleutherodactylus coqui, assembly GCF_035609145.1. Classification (NCBI taxonomy): domain Eukaryota; kingdom Metazoa; phylum Chordata; class Amphibia; order Anura; family Eleutherodactylidae; genus Eleutherodactylus; species Eleutherodactylus coqui. Next base: position 25,252,382 of record NC_089842.1, on the reverse strand, counting down.
TAATCATACTGAGGCACAGAATACATTTAGAATGGATTTTTTGTGGTACCACATACGTCATAGAAACATAATACCCACCCATGAAAATAATGACACAGTTTGCATTTTTTCAGTGCAGTTAGAAATCTTTACTTTTTCCCAAAATTTTTTGTGCATTATATGGTGCATTAAATTGTTATAAAAATACAGCATGTGCACAAAATAAAGCCATCAGATGGTTATGTCAAAGTAAAAATAATAGGTTAATATTTTTTAAAAGTGTGGGGGGGGGGGGGGGGTAGAGGATTTTTTTTTAAATAGTGGTGTGCTGGAGGGCTTAAGACTCCAGTTGAGAAATACTGATTTTCATATCTAAGATTATGACTCCCAGGTTTCCTGAATTAGTAGGACTATATATAGATTTATAATTACGGCTTGTCTTGTCCTGCCGTAGTTCTGACTTACATGTAAAATTTGCATATGTGTTCTCATGAGGGATATAATTGCAGTGATCTTGTATCTCGCCGTCATTCTTACAACATTATTCCATGTTATAGTTCTGTTATTATTAGTATGAATGGGTTAATAATTTGCTGCAGCCTTCAGTCCCGCGGTCTCCTGGATATAATAATGACAGTAAGGAGGTTTTATAAATCTTCACTTATTTTGAACAGAAGGGTTCACTTTGTTGGTTTACTAGCGATATATGTGCCCTATATTGCCACATACCCCATGATAGGGCCATGACAGTGCTGGCTTTTCATTCATATAAATATAGCAATTATACAGAAGAATTATATCACAGAGGTGTTTGTCAGACAAAAAAGAAGCACTTTTTAGCAAGAAAAATCTGGCTTAAAAGTGTGTTCATCTTTTGGTCCAATGTCAGGAGGGTCTGACCACACCAGACCCCTTTGACTGCTTCCGTAATGATCAGGCACAGTCCTTTATCTCCTTCTGTAGTTCTGTAGCGGCCGTGGCTGAGTATCACAGGCTCTGAGCTCTGAACCCTCCCCCTGGCATCTGTGCTGCATGTACAGGATATGCAATAATGCAGACACCGGGTGAAGAGGTCAGAGCCTGTGCTAATGAGCCGAACCAAAGCTGCAAAGGGGGGTAATATGACTTACATGGGGCACTATTACCACTGAGGACTGCTATTATTACTGGGGCTACTGAGGACCACATACCACTGGGGCTGGTCAAACCGAGAATTAGTGGTCCAAGCAGTGTTTTCAAGCATGGTGTGAGTTAACCAACTAACACCATGATCCACAAGACCCACAAGAGGCACCCATACAAAAAAACAGTTCCTGAACTTTTAAATCAGTTTGCTGGTAGTTTGTGCACTCACTGTCTTTCTTTCTAGGTGTTGCTAATTGAAAACCTCAGGGAAGAAAAAGCGGCTGTCAGCGCTCCTAGGGATATCAGACTCTGATCCAGGATAATAAATTCCTTTTTTATTGGAAACACATACAGGGATCTGCGAGCAACGCGTTTCAGTAGATACAACTACCTTTCTCAAGCTAATTGAAAGCCTAATTTTTTAAATCATTCAACAACTACTGTGCATTCAACTCCCTTCCTCCTGCCAACCTATCAGATTCACATAGTAGGCTCAGCAGCCCGCCCATCCCTTCATGCCCACTACTAGGCATTTAAAAATTTAGCCCCCTCCCCGCTATCACAACATTGCTAACCTCCCAATCAGTGATGCTTCACCAGCGCCCTTCCTCTGCCGACTAACTGAAAGCAAGCGACAGGTTCCATAACCCCGCCCATCTGTCCTTCCTGCTAACACAAAAATACAGGAATCCAATCAGCAATGTTCCACCAGCCCCCTCCTACCTGAAAATCAATCAGAAGCAAGCGGTAGGTTGCCAGTCCATCCCTACATTCTCACCATTATACACAATCAAATTGCCCAATAACGAAAACTCCTCCTCACCGTCGCCGACCAATCATAATCACAAAACAGGCTCTATTCTCCGCCCACCTGCCTATTCCTGTGAAATGGCAATTCAAATTACACAGCTTGATTTGTGTTTCACACGCTCATTTACGACAAATGGCGATTCAAAAAAACGTCCCTCTCCTTTTGTAAACCAGCCAATCACTTCAGACTAAACTTTCCTCCTCTTCTCCTGCTGTTTCTGTCCTGCCAAAATGGTCATTCAAATACAGATGGTCCCCTACTTGCAAACAGGTTCCATTCCAGTGCTGATCAGAATGCCAATGCCCATGCCACCTACATCACAAAATTGTCAGGAGCCACAAACGTGGCCATAAAGGGGACTCAGATGCCAGTACTTCTAACCATCTTTGCAATTCAGCAACGCATTCTAAGACAAAAGATTTGTTTTAAGCAGGAGGTGTCACAAACATTGCCATCACAGGTATGCAGTGAAACGGTCAATGTCTCATGAAATCAGTTACGCTTCCATTGATCGCTACAAGGACAGTGTGACACATGAAGAAATTTGAGTGGCCAAAGCAGGACAATTCATTCTGTCTAGGTGTCAGATAGCTGGATACTGTGCTGGGATACATTTGTGGGCATATGATGCTGGAACCAGCAAGTTTGCTGAACTGTAGTGGTGAACCTCTTCAAAATTAGTGATGAGAACCTTGAGGCGGCCCTCTGAAAAAAATGTTTTGACAGAGGCGTTGCCTGGCAGCGCAGGAAGATGGCCGCTTAATCCCTGAGCTCCGCTCCGGTCCCAGCCTGTAAGCAACTCCAAAGCACCTAACGGGTCCTCTCCTCTCTCCCGCGGTGTCGGTAACTTCAGTGACAGCTGCAATGCCTCGCCGCAGGGACTCCCGCGCTCAGCCTAAGCGCCTTGATGATTTTTTCTCTGCCACGGCATCCCGGAGCGCTCCGGCAGACACCGTTCCGCTTTCTTCCGAGCCCGACATACAGAATGAGGAGGGAACGGCTCAGCTTCAACCTGATGACAGCTCGCCGCCGAGACAACACCAGGGAGGACGGGTGAGTGCAAATACATCGCCCTCACTACAGACACTATCAGGAGGAAAGAGACATTTTTCCCACTCACAGCAACCACCTAAAATGGCGCCGACATCCTCCCCGCACGTCACAGTCCTCCTCCTCATCTGATAGCCCCCAAAAACAAAAGCCTAGGACTGACACTGCAGCTCCCTCAATATCTCAAATACCATCCCTGAGAGAGTTCGTGTCATCCATGTCATCCACATCACAACCAGCATCTGAATCCTTCATAAAGGACATGGTGGTAGCCTTAAGTGATTCTATTCAAGTCAGCTTCCAATCACTAAATACCGCTATTAAAAATACCGTAGACGAGATTGGTGACCGTGTTTCCCATACGGAAAATAAAATGGGCGAATTTTCTCAGTCACACAATGCCTTAATTGACGCACACTACGAGTTAGTGGAGGAGGTTGAGCAGCTCAAAACAAAAATGGCGGATATTGAAGACAGGAATAGACACAATAATATCAAATTCCGCGGAATTCCTGAATCCGTCTCCTCCACTGTTATCCCAAACTACCTGAAACAACTGATGGGTTCGCTGCTCCCTGAAGCCAGTAAACTAGACCTAACTATTGACAGAGCCCACAGGCTGCCTAAGCCCAGATTCATCGCTGACTCTGTCCCAAGAGACATTATAGCACGCATTCATTTTTACCACATAAAGGATGCTGTTATGTCTGCAGCGCGTAACCTATCTCACCTTCCATCACCGTATGAAAAGATTCGTCTATTCACGGATCTCTCACAAACCACCATGTTGAACAGAAAAAAGTTCTCCATTGTCACCGATGCCCTACGACAAGCTGGGATTCCATACAGATGGGGGTTTCCCGTAAAACTCCTGATTCGCAGAGAAGACACCACTCATACCTTTCAAAAACCAGAAGACGCAATCCATTTTCTTAAATCCTGGAAGATTGATATACCTTCCTCGTCCACTCATCATCCTTCCTCCAAAAGAGCGCAAATTCCCGCTCAAGTCCAAGTCCACAATATCGTCTGAGGACGAGACCCATCCAGCCATGCACTCAGGCGGACCCGGTCAGTTCTCCGCCAGACGAACTTTCTCCGCTCCCCATTACCGCTATTCAGGCCCTCCAGCCTGTAATAGCTCTATGCGTATTTCTCCATCTTACGCTGTAATTCTGAGTGTACTACTCCTTTTCTGCCCACAATAATTTCCACAAATGGAAATATCATCTTACACAAGATGATATGGGCATTCTCTAATCTGCTCTGTTTTCTATGCCTGTTACATGTTACTTCTTTTATTATTTTCTATTTTTGGTCTACTGCTCAAATTGTATTAATAATCCGGCTCAAAAGATTCTTGGGTTTCCATAATGTCAATTAAGATTGTATCAATCAATGCAAATGGGTTAAATTCTCCATTTAAAAGATCTTTGCTTTGGAAGGAGGCTCTTTCCTCTAATGCCGATATTATTTGCGTGCAGGAGACCCACTTCGCGGCTTCCGCCTGTCCTAAACTCTCCCACAAAAAATTTCCAAAAATTTTTTCAGCCTGCTCCCCTAGAAAACAAGCAGGAGTTTTAATTGCCTTTAAAGATTCGCTACAACTGGAAGCTAAGTCACAGATTATAGATCCCAAAGGCAGATACATCATTATATCTGGCTCTCTTAACAACAAACCCTTCACGCTAGTAAATTTATATGCTCCAAACCAAGCCCAAATTCGCTTTTTAAATAAAACAATAAAAAAAGCTAGAAGGTGCGAGGTGGGTCACCTATTTATATGTGGAGATTTTAATGCTGTCCCGGATAGTTCCCTAGACTCCACAAGAGGTTCTCTGAGATCGGCGACTTCCCTGCTCCCTTGGCTACAAACAGAATCCCTATTCGACACGTTTAGATGTTTAAATGCGTCATCTAAAGAGTACTCCTTCTACTCAGCCAGACATAAATCTTCTTCAAGAATCGACTTGATCTTGGTGAACAGATCCACTCTTCCTCTGGTAGAAAAAGCCCAGATTGGTCCGGCCACCTGGTCGGATCACTCCCCTGTCTCGATCAATGTCTCTCTTGAGATAATAAAAGAAAGCCCCAAACCTTGGCGGAACAATATTTTCCTACTAAAAACCCCTAAATATCACACCAACATTAAACTAGCGCTGGAAGAATATTTTCTTCACAATACCACTCCGGATGTTTCCCCTTTGACCATCTGGAACGCCCAAAAGGCCTTTATCAGGGGGGTGCTTATTAAGACCGGTGCCCAACACAAAAGGGAAAAATCCCGACAACTAGACTCAATCTTAGCCCAACTTTCTTCTATAGAAAGCCAAATAAATAAAAATCCATCAGACTCACTACATAAACAATTATTCGCTACTAGACAAAACCTTAGATCCATCCTAATGGACAACTATGAAAGAGAAATGACAGCTTCTCGGTCATCTTTATACGCCTCCAAAAACAAACCCACACGTATGTTGGCTAATTTAGTTTAAAAAAAAGTATTTAAATCTAAGATACCATATATTATAGACCCCCACAATCCCTCAACAAAACTCTTTCACCCAACACAAATCACAGAAACATTTCGCCAATATTATTCTAATCTATATAATCTAAAAGATGACAAAGACACACCCCAACCATCTACCCAAACTATCGAAAATTTTGTGAAAGAAACAAATCTCCCAACACTCTCGCCATCCCAACTCACTACCCTTAACACCCGAATACTCCCGACAGAAATAATAAATACTATTAAAACCCTCAAATCCCACAAAGCCCCAGGCCCTGACGGCTTTTCTAATGACTATTACAAACTTTTTTCCATCTCCCTGGCTCCACACATATCTCAGGCCTTCAATCAAGGCATAGAACTAAGCTCCTTTTCCAAGGAAATGTTGGAAGCTACTGTTATAACAATTCCAAAACCAGGCAAGGCCCCCACATCACCTGCCAACTTTAGGCCTATCTCCCTTTTGAACTGCGACATAAAACTTTTTGCTAAGGTGCTGGCGGATAGACTACTCAAAATCTTGCCTGATATCGTTCACTCCGACCAGGTGGGCTTTACAAAAGGGAGACAGGCCTTGGATGGGACCAGAAGGATTCTAAATCTTATACATAAATCTGAATCTACAAAAATCCCCTCAATCCTGGTTGCCCTTGACGCCGAAAAGGCATTTGATAGGCTACATTGGGGATATGCCTTCTCCACACTAAATAAATTTGGCTTTTCAGGATATATCTTCAATGCTATCAAAGCCCTTTATTCCTCCCCATCAGCAAAAATCATGGTAGATGGTCTCTTATCTAACCCCTTTACTATCTCTAATGGAACACGCCAAGGTTGCCCCTTATCACCCTTAATATTTACTTTGGTAATGGAGCCTTTAGCGGAACATATAAGAACTCACCCAGACATTCAGGGAATTACCGCAGGTCTCCGCCAACACAAAATCAGCTTATTCGCTGACGATATTTTACTCACACTCACAAACCCAACCCTTTCCCTGAGAACAGTCCAAAATACTCTGTCCATATTCTCCTCTGTATCCTATTACAAATTAAACATAACCAAATCCCAAATTCTGGGCATTAACGTTAGCAAGGATCTTAAACAAGACATAGAAAGGGAATTCCCATTTCAGTGGCAATCTAAAAGCATTCCATATTTAGGTATAAATTTATGCTTCCCAACAACGGACCTAATTTCAGTCAACTATCCACCTCTTCTCGCAACTCTCCAAAAAGAGTTGGACTCCTACCGATCTCGCCCGATTTCCTGGCTAGGACGTATAAACATTTACAAAATGCTCATCTTGCCAAAAATTCTACACTACTTTAGAACTCTTCCAATTTTAATCCCCAAACAAACCATGGCAAGCTTCCAAAGTCAATTATCTAAATTCATTTGGCTCGATAAAAAGCCTAGAATTGCTCTTTCCATCCTTTCCCTCAACAGATACCAGGGAGGTCTTGGATTACCCAATTTAGACTCCTACCGAACAGCCACAACACTAAGCCAAACAATATCGTGGACTAGCCATACACAACAAGTTAGCTGGGTCTCAATAGAAACAGAAAACAACCTCCAAAGACCACTGAAATGCTTGCTGATAGCTTTTCTGGCCGCCTGGTCGTCCCCAAAACTCTTGCCACACCTCGCAACTCCGAACTTGTCACCCCCTATGCTAACTTCAATAGAAGCCTGGAAGAATCTTTTCCATAATGCAGATAAAAACAATACTAGAAGTCTAAAGAATATCCCTATTAGAATCCTAGAGTATTTTGTTCCCAATCTCCAGCTACAATCCTGGGTCAAAAGAGGAATCCATCTTATATCAGACTTTCTTTCCCCGCAAGGCCCTTTACCTTTTCAAACACTACAAACCAAATTCTTGTTGACCAACTCAGATTATTTTAAGTACTCGCAAGTATGCTCCATTCTTCACAATCACCAGCTACGGGAGCTTAAAGTACCTGAGATCATTTATAAGATACTCTGTTCCAACTGTCCTAAAACGCATACGCGTCTCTTTTATGATAACTTAACTGGAGCATTGAGGCCAGCGGGCAAGAGCCATTTGTTGAACTGGGAGAAGGACCTCTGCCAAAAAATCCCTACTACTGCATGGCTTAAGGCCTTTAAATGGTCAGGACAAGCCTCGCACAGCGCTAACCTAATTGAAACTCACCAAAAGCTGATAACACGCTGGTACTTCACCCCATCTATTCTAGCCAGAAGAGGCCTATCCAACAACAACCTTTGTTGGAGGAAGTGTGAGCAACAAGGCTCCCTGATCCATATCTTCTGGGCCTGCCCCCACATCCTCCCTTTCTGGAAATCCACCTACGACCTTATACTCAAAGTGACGGGCCTGAAGGTTCCCTTCACTCCAAAAACTGCACTCCTACTCCTAGATCCAGGGACAATCCCCCCTACTAGTAAGAAATAGAGATGAGCGAACGTGTTCTTCCGAGCTTGATATTCGTGCGAATATTAGGGTGTTCGGGATGTTCGTTATTCGTAACGAACACCATGCGGTGTTCTGGTTACTTTCACTTCCTTCCCTGAGACGTTAGCGCGCTTTTTTTGGCCAATTGAAAGACAGGGAAGGCATTGCAACTTCCCCCTGTGACGTTCAAGCCCTATACCACCCCCCTGCTGTGAGTGGCTGGGAAGATCAGGTGTCACCCGAACATAAAAGTCGGCCCCTCCCGCGGTTCGGCTCAGATGCCGTGTGAGTTAGTGAGGGACAGTGCTGTTTGTACCGGAGCTGCTGTAGGGAAAGAATTGGTAGTTAGTGTAGGCTTCAAGACCCCCCAAAGGTCCTTATTAGGGCCACTGATAGCTGTGTGTTGGCTGCTGTTAGCAGTGCCATTTTTTTTTCTTCTCAAAATCGGCTCTGCAGAGCATTGCACCCGGCATTAGGGACAGAAGTGCTGCATAGGCAGGGAGAGTGTTAGGAGTGAGTGTAGCCTTCAAGAACCTCAACGGTCCTTTCTAGGGCCATATTTATCCGTGTGCAGTACTGTCCAGGCTGCTGTTAGCTGTGCTGCATTTTTTTTTGCTTCTCAAAATCGCCTCTGCAGAGCATTCCACCCTCCATTGATACTGCAGGGAAAGAATTGTATAGGCAGGGCCACAACACAGTTATTATTCATTGAATATACGCAGTGCTGCCTTTTGCTTGCAAAACAAGTGAAAATAATTCTATTTGTCCTGTCTCTGTCCGTCCTAACGCCGGTGGACACGTGTCGGCTGCGTGTGCAACCTGTAAAAATCATACGCACCCAGCTACGTTTTACTCCCGGCTTCGCCATTTGCTTTCCTTAATTGGGAAAAAAAATACCTGCTCTGCCACAGTTAATAACTCTGCTACCCTCACGTTCTGTGACACATTAGCAGGAAAACAGCACAGTTATTAAACTTCTCATGTTCATAGAATATACGCAGTGCTGCCTTTTGGTGCAAAAAAACGGAAAATAATTCTATTTGTCCTGCCTCTGTCCGTCCTAACGCCGGTGGACACGTGTCGGCTGCGTGTGCAACCTGTAAAAATCATACGCACCCAGCTACGTTTTACTCCTGGCTTCACCATTTGCTTTCCTTAATTGGGAAAAAAAATACCTGCTCTGCCACAGTTAATAACTCTGCTACCCTCACGTTCTGTGACACATTAGCAGGAAAACAGCACAGTTATTAAACTTAGATTATTCATTCACTAGAGGCAGTGGGGCCTTTCGTATTCAAAAAAGGGAAAAAATTATATTTGGCCTGCAGTCTTGCGCCAATTTATTAGCTGCCTGTGAAATCAAATCACTGGTAATACAGCATGCTGAGGGGTAGGGGTAGGCCTAGAGGACGTGGACGCGGCCGAGGACGCGGAGGGCCAAGTCAGGGTGTGGGCACAGGCCAAGCTCCTGATCCAGGTGTGTCGCAGCCGACTGCTGCGCGATTAGGAGAGAGGCACGTTTCTGGTGTCCCCACATTCATCGCCCAATTAATGGGTCCACGCGGGAGACGGTTATTAGAAAATGAGCAGTGTGAGCAGGTCCTGTCCTGGATGGCAGAAAGTGCTTCGAGCAACCTATCGTCTACCCGCAGTTCTGCGCCGTCCACTGCTGCCAATCCGAATCCTCTGTCTGCTGCTCCTCCTTCCTCCCAGCCTCCTCACTCCACTACAATAACACCTGCTCAGGAGCGGGAACACTCCCAGGAACTGTTCTCGGGCCCCTGCTTAGATTGGGCAGCAGCGGTTCCTCTCCCACCAGAGGAGTTTATCGTCACTGATGCCCAACCATTCGAAAGTTCCCGGGGTCCGGGGGAAGAGGCTGGGGACTTCCGCCAACTGTCTCAACAACTTTCTGTGGGTGAGGAGGACGATGACGATCAGACACAGTTGTCTTGCAGTGAGGTAGTAGTAAGGGCAGTAAGTCCGAGGGAGCAGCGCACAGAGGATTCGGAGGAAGAGCAGCAGGACGATGAGGTGACTGACCCCACCTGGTGTGCAACGCTTACTCAGGAGGACAGGTCTTCAGAGGGGGAGTCAAGGGCATCAGCAGGGCAGGTTGCAAGAGGCAGTGCGGTGGCCAGGGGTAGAGGCAGGGCCAGACCGAATAATCCACCAAGTGTTTCCCAAAGCGCCCCCTCGCGCCATGCCACCCTGCAGAGGCCGAGGTGCTCTAAGGTCTGGCAGTTTTTCACAGAGACGCCTGACGACCGACGAACAGTGGTGTGCAACCTTTGTCGCGCAAAGCTCAGCTGGGGAGCCAACACCAACAGCCTCACCACCACCACCATGCGCAGACATATGATGGCCAAGCACCCCGGAAGGTGGGACGAAGGCCGTTCAGCGCCTCCGGTTTGCACCCCTGCCTCTCCCCCTGTGCCCCAACCTGCCACTGAGATGCAACCCCCCTCTCAGGACACAGGCACTACCGTCTCCTGGCCTGCACCCACACCCTCACCTCCGCTGTCCTCGGCCCCATCCAGCAGTGTAGTTCAGCGCACCGTCCAGCCATCACTTGCGCAACTGTTGGAGCGCAAGCGCAAGTACGCCGCCACGCACCCGCACGCTCAAACGTTAACCGTCCGCATAGCAAAATTCATCAGCCTTGAGATGCTGCCGTATAGGGTTGTGGAAACGGAGTCCTTCAAAAGTATCATGGAGGCGGCGGCCCCGCGCTACTCAGTTCCCAGTCGCCACTACTTTTCCCGATGTGCCGTCCCAGCCCTGCACGACCACGTCTCCCGCAACATTGTACGCGCCCTCACCAACGCGGTTACTGCCACGGTCCACTTAACTACGGACACGTGGACAAGCACAGGCGGGCAGGGCCACTACATCTCCCTGACGGCACATTGGGTGAATTTAGTGGAGGCTGGGACAGAGTCAGAGCCTGGGACCGCTCACGTCCTACCCACCCCCAGAATTGCGGGCCGCAGCTCGGTGGTGGTATCTGCGGAGGTGTATGCTTCCTCCACTAAAGCACCCTCCTCCTCCTCCTCCTCCTCAACCTCTGTCTCGCAATCAAGATGTGTTAGCAGCAGCATGTCGCCAGCAGTCGGTGTCGCGCGGTGTGGCAGCACAGCGGTGGGCAAGCGTCAGCAGGCCGTGCTGAAACTACTCAGCTTAGGCGATAAGAGGCACACGGCCCACGAACTGCTGCAGGGTCTGACACAGCAGACCGACCGCTGGCTTGCGCCGCTGAGCCTCCAACCGGGCATGGTTGTGTGTGACAATGGCCGTAACCTGGTGGCGGCTCTGCAGCTCGGCAGCCTCACGCACGTGCCATGCCTGGCCCACGTCTTTAATTTGGTGGTTCAGCGGTTTCTGAAAAGCTACCCACGCTTGTCAGACCTGCTCGTAAAGGCGCGCCGGCTCTGCGCACATTTTCGCAAGTCCCACACGGACGCTGCCACCCTGCGCACCCTGCAACATCACTTTAAGCTGCCAGTGCACTGACTGCTGTGCGACGTGCCCACACGGTGGAACTCTACGCTCCACATGTTGGCCAGGCTCTATGAACAACGTAGAGCTATAGTCGAATACCAACTCCAACATGGGCGGCGCAGTGGGAGTCAGCCTCCTCAATTCCTTTCAGAAGAGTGGGCCTGGTTGGCAGACATCTGCCATGTCCTTGGTAATTTTGAGGAGTCTACCCAGGTGGTGAGCGGCGATGCTACAATCATTAGCGTCACCATTCCTCTGCTATGCATCTTGAGAAATTCCCTGCAAACCATAAAGGCAGCTGCTTTGCGCTCGGAAACGGGGGCGGGGGAAGACAGTATGCCGCTGGATAGTCAGGGCACCCTCCTGTCTATTTCTCAGCGCGTACAGGAGGAGGAGGAGGAGCATGAGGAGGATGAGGAGGAGGGGGAAGAGACAGCTTGGGCCGCTGCTGACGGTACACCGGCTGATTGCCTGTCATCCTTTCAGCGTGTATGGCCTGAGGAGGAGGAGGAGGAGGATCCTGAAAGTGATCTTCCTAGTGAAGACAGCCATGTGTTGCGTACAGGTACCCTGGCACACATGGCTGACTTCATGTTAGGATGCCTTTCTCGTGACCCTCGCGTTGCACGCATTCTGGCCACGACGGATTACTGGGTGTACACACTGCTCGATCCACGGTATAAGGAGAACCTGCCCACTCTGATTCCCGAAGAGGAAAGGGCTTCGAGAGTGTTGCTATACCACAGGACCCTTGCGGACAAGCTGATGGTAAAATTCCCAGCCGACAGCGCTAGTGGCAGAAGGCGCAGTACCGAGGGCAAGGTAGCAGGGGATGTGCGTAGATCGAGCAGCATGTACATCCCAGGCAGTGCAACAGTCTTTAAGGGCCTGGCCAGCTTTATGGCTCCCCACCAAGACTGTGTCACAGCTCCCCAGTCACGGCTGAGTCGGCGGGAGCACTGTAAAAGGATGGTGAGGGAGTACGTAGCGGATCGCACGACCATCCTTGGTGACGCCTCTGCCCCCTACAACTACTGGGTGTCGAAGCTGGACACGTGGCCTGAACTAGCGCTGTATGCCCTGGAGGTGCTTGCTTGTCCTGCGGCTAGCGTCTTGTCGGAGAGGGTGTTTAGTGCGGCTGGGGGAATCATCACAGATAAGCGTACCCGCCTGTCAACCGACAGTGCCGACAGGCTAACACTCATCAAGATGAACAAAGCCTGGATTTCCCCAGACTTCTCTTCTCCACCAGCGGACAGCAGCGATACCTAAGCAATACGTAGGCTGCACCCGCGGATGGAAGCATCGTTCTCTCTCATCATCCAAAACGGGGACATTTCTGCTTCATCAATCTGTGTCTAATATTCCTCCTCCTCCTCCTGCTCCTCCTCCTGAAACCTCACGTAATCACGCTGAACGGGCAATTTTTCTTAGGGCCACAAGGCTCACTCAAATAATTTTTCTGAACAATTTTTATAAGTTTCAATGCGCTTAAAAGCGTTGGAACTTTAACTTGAACCAATTTTTCGTTACACTGGGCTGCCTCCAGGCCTAGTTACCACTTAAGCCACATTAACCAAAGCGATTAATGGGTTTCACCTGCCCTCTTGGCTGGCCATGGCCAATTTTTGGGATGTACATTAGTACTGTTGATACAGCAATTTTTGTGGGCCCTCGCCTACAGTGTAATCAAATTAATTTTTAGCCCACCTGCATTACAGCTGACGTTACCTCAGCTGTGTTGGGCAATGCAATGGGATATTTTTATGTACCGCCGGTGGGTTCCAGGGAGCCACCCATGCTGTAGGTGCACACGGAGTTTTTAATACATCTGTCCACTTGTAAAGAACCCCAGTCTGACTGGGGCATGCAGTGTGGGCCGAAGCCCACCTGCATTATGCACGACATTACTACCTCAGCTGTGTTGGGCAATGCAATGGGATATTTCTATGTACCGCCGGTGGCTTCCTGGCACCCACCAATGCTGTGGGTCCACAGGGAATTATAAATGCATCTGTTTCCACTTATAAAGAAACCCAGTCTGACTGGGGCATGCAGTGTGGGCCGAAACCCACCTGCATTAACCCTTTCCAGTCCACTGTGTGACCTGTGAAGACATTAGGGTTTAAGGCTGTACAGCTCCGTTGTTGGTAGACGTCCGTCGGGGTTCTCTTACTGTATATTGCCAGCCTCTCTGCTGTCGGAGCCTATCCTACGTGTCAGCTCATGCAGTACTGGCTTTAGCCAGCATATAGCGCCGTTGTATAACGGCAGAAAAAGAGTAAGCCCCCTAGGAAAACCATATACAAATTGGATTGGAAAGGGTTAAGCACAACATTACTACCTCAGCTGTGTTGGGCAATGCAATGGGATATTTTTATGTACCGCCGGTGGGTTCCAGGGAGCCACCCATGCTGTAGGTGCACACGGAGTTTTTAATACATCTGTACACTTCTAAAGAACCCCAGTCTGACTGGGGCATGCAGTGTGGGCCGAAGCCCACCTGTATTACGCACGACATTACTACCTCAGCTGTGTTGGGCAATGCAATGGGATATTTCTATGTACCGCCGGTGGCTTCCTGGCACCCACCCAGGCAGTGGGTCCACAGGGAGTTTAACCTACATGTGTCCACTTCTAAAGAACCCCAGTCTGACTGGGGCATGCAGTGTGGGCCGATGCCCACCTGCATTATGCACGACATTACTACCTCAGCTGTGTTGGGCAATGCAATGGGATATTTTTGTGTACCGCCGGTGGGTTCCAGGGAGCCACCCATGCTGTAGGTGCACACGGAGTTTTTAACACATCTGTACACTTGTAAAGAACCCCAGTCTGACTGGGGCATGCAGTGTGGGCCGAAGCCCACCTGTATTACGCACGACATTACTACCTCAGCTGTGTTGGGCAATGCAATGGGATATTTCTATGTACCGCCGGTGGCTTCCTGGCACCCACCCATGCTGTCGGTCCACAGGGACTTCACAATAGGGAGTTGTACCTGCCTGTGTCTATGAATTAAAAAGCCCGGTCTAACTGGGGCATGCAGACACCTTGACAGAATGAATAGTGTGTGGCACATAGGTTCCCCATTGCTATGCCCACGTGTGCAGCTCCTGATGGCGGTGGCACAGGATTCTATTTCTCATTGCTTCTGTACAGCATTGTGGGCTATCGCCCCGCCACTTTTAAAGAGGGTCGCTGCCTAGCCGTGCCAACCCTCTGCAGTGTGTGCCTGCGGTTCCTCCTCATGGCAGACGCACTTCTAAATAGACATGAGGGTGGTGTGGCATGAGGGCAGCTGAAGGCTGCGCAGGGACACTTTGGTGTGCGCTGTGGGGGGGAGGGGGGGCAGTTGGTCAGCATGTAACCCAGGAGAAGTGGCAGCGGAGTGTCATCCAGGCAGTGATTGTGCTTTGTTGTAGCTAGTGTGGTGCTTAGCAAAGGTATAGCATGCTAATGAGGGCTTTTCAGAAGTAAAAGTTGTTGGGGGGGGGGGGGCACTCTTGCCGGTATTGTGGCTTAATAGTGGGACCTGTGAACTTGAGATGCAGCCCAACATGTAGCCCCTCGCCTGCCCTATCCGTTTCTGTGTCATTCCCATCACTTTCTTGAATTGCCCAGATTTTCACACATGAAAACCTTAGCGAGCATCGGCGAAATACAAAAATGCTCTGGTCGCCCATTGACTTCAATGCGGTTCGTTGTTCGAAACGAACCCTCGAGCATCGCGGGTAGTTCGTTCCGAATAACGAACACCCGAACATTTTGGTGTTCGCTCATCTCTAGTAAGAAACTAATAGGTCATATCCTCCTGTGCGCAAAGCTCTTGATAGCCAGGAAATGGAGGTCGGACAGTTCGCCAAGTGAGATTGAGTTAACTCAATTAATCTCCGAACACAGTATATACGAATACATCTTAGCCCTCCGCAATGATAGCTTACCCAATTTCGAGAAATCTTGGAACCCATGGCTCATTTTATTTCCTATCCAGAAGTAAAATCTAATCACTGTAGACCTGGTTTAATGTTGGTACTGTTATACCATCTCCCTCTACCCTCTTTCCGCAACTCCCCTCATTGTTTCACCCTCCCATCCCTCCCATCCCTCCTACCCTCCATTCCCTCCCCCTTTTCTCCAAAATACTTTAGGTTCCTTACTAAGAAACCAACAAGGAGAATCTAAAGCAGATCATTCTCCAACGGAATTTCCTCTTCTGCAAGAGACTCTCGACCCTGTATGTTACTATATTTACAAATCTTGTTACAAATGTCTTTACTCCTAGATGTAACCTTTTCATTGTTTGTGAACAATTATAATAATAATAAAAACTTATTGATTTAAAAAAAAAAAAATGTTTTGACAGAGGCTGGAGGCAGCCCTGGTAAAAAAAAAATGTTTTTAAAGAGCCTATTGGGCCCTCTGAAGAATTGGCTGTTCAGCATGCTGACATGCTGGTTTAGGAGGAGGAGGAGGAGGAGGAAGATCAGAGAAGGATAGACCAAGCTACTTCTATCAACGGGACACACAATTGGGCCTATTATACAGATGCTTTCAGCAAAAATATATATATATATATATAAGAATGAAAAATGAGAGGAGTTTTGTTAGTTCCTATATAGTCTGTGTACACCAGTAGCAGTGTACTGTATAGAACCGGTAACAGTATGCAGTATACAGCCGGGATGCTTGTGAATGCTTTGTGTGCAGTACTGGTCCCAGGCAGCCAAACTGATGATGCATACAATGAGAGGAGTTGTAGTCCTAGAAAGGACTGTTGGGTTCCAATAATTCCAATCCCATGCCACCTCCGTGACTAAATTCTCAGGAGCCACAAACGTGGGCATAAAGGGGACTCAGATGCCAGTACTTCTACACATCTGCACAAATTAACAAACCATTCTACAACCAAAGATTTTTGTACCCAGAGTGCAGGTGAACCCCTGAAACATTTGTTTACCAAGAGTATAGGTGAACCTTTGAAAGATTTGTGTACCAAGACTATAACATTTGCTGACGAAGAGTATAGGCGAACCCCTAAAAGATTGGTTGACTAAGAGTATAGGCGAACCTTTGAAAGATTTGTGTACCAAGACTATAAAGGCGACCCCCTGAAACATTTGTTGACCAATAGTATAGGCAAACCCCTGAAAGATTGGTTTACCAAGAGTATTTGGCGAACACCTGAAACAATTGCTTTACCAAGACTATGGGCGAACCCCTGAAAAATTTGTGTACCAAGAGTATAGGCGAACCCCTCAAAAATTTGTTTGCTCAAGTAACGAGCACCTTCGAGTATGCTACTGCTCGAGCGAGCATGCTCGCTCATCTCTAATATATATCATCAGACAACCATATTTAATTTTGGGGGAAAAAACTAGATGTAATAACATCCATTTTTTTCATTCACTTATTTATCTAAATCAGTACTACAACATTATTTTGAAATAAACAATCTTAGTTACATAATAACTTGTGAATCTAGATATATAAACAATGCAACCTGCATTTATTTATACAGCTTCTTCAGCCAGTTTTAAGAACAATCTAGATATTATTATGAATTATTTATAATTACATTTTTTTTCTTCCTATTTTTCGATAGTTTACAATATTAGAATTCTTAGGCAAAATATGCATTTTTATTAAATTTATATGGAATTCAATATCACGAATTATTTATAATTACAATAATTTTTTTTCGATAGAATTTTTATGCAAAATATGCACTTTTTTTTGCAATTCATATGAAATCATGCACATACATATTTATTACACCCACAAATTAATTGTTTTTTAATAAAATATTTGCCCTTGTCTTTCTGTTCCTATGCAATGACTAAGGCTAGGTCAATATTAATTGGATTTAATAATTTATGTATCGCAGTGTTCGCTTTTTTATAACATTGTATGTTAATTACTGCTGTGTTTTCTGCCCTAGTTCACACATATATGGCTTTATTTATTTATCTTACCATGTTTTCCAGCTCAGTTTTAATCTGTCTTCATATCCCCCTCTTATTCTTGGCCTTTTTTCTTCCCAACATCATACATGTATGTTTTATGTAACATAATCTCAGCAAGTACTGAGAAAGAGGTTCCAACAACTTTAAACACATATACAAGCTGGTTTTACTAATAAATTGAGATTTTTTGGCTAATATACCTTTCTAAATTAATTTTTTCACGTTAAAAGGTTGCGCCATTTTCACCCTAGTATCATATATTTTTTCCTTTTCCCTCACTCATTGTTTCACATGTTTACCTATCAGATACAACGTCAGTTAGCCTGGGTTCACACAGGGCTGAATTTCCGTGTGGAGCTCTAGTTGGGCAATTTAAAGTAATTTTAAGCGGATTGCATGTGTGGGAAGAAATCGCAGCATGCTCCATTTTGTCTGCAGATCCCACGGGATGGCTTCCATTCAAGTCAATGAAAGCCATCCTATTCGCGGCACAGCCTCAGCTGTCACTGTGGACGTGCCGTGGATCCGCGGGAAAGCAGGAGATTAAAAAAGAACATTTGCACTGCACATGCGTCCAGCATGTCCAGACGCATCCGCCGTGCTGAAGAAAGAAGATCCGGCACAGAGGATATCCGCGCTGGAGCTGGAGGGGTAGGAAAATTTTTCTTTCTCCCCATGTCCGCGGGCATGGCTTGATTCTACTGTGGGATTCAGCAGTGGAATCCAGATGTGCGTGCAAGTGGACATTGGGCCTTAGGGACTAACGACTCATGGGGTGAGTTAAGGTAATTTTAATGTGAAGTTAATGGAGGTTGAGATTGGTATATGACTGCTTAATCAATGTCTATCAACTTTACTGCAAGGTCAGCTGTGAGCAGGCTGGAAGGTGCTGGAGGTTGCTGGGGAGATGTTACATGGTAGGGCGCCCCAATTGTGAATGTGTAAGGCATTCTCAATATTGCTTCATTATCCAATTTTTTAATAATGTATTTTTTTTGTTATAAACCTGTGTGAAGGGGGCGGAGCCTGACCGCTGAGGAGAATGGCCGTGTGAACCCACTGCTCCCGCAGCAAGACTCCAGCACAGGACCTTCAGCAGCTACTAACAGCGCAGAAATGAGGAGGACCAGGAAGGAAAGAGGCACGGAACCCTCAGGGACTCTGCGGGTGAGCAGAGGGCAGTCCGATATGCAGAGGTACCTGAAGGAGAAGAGCCCTCGTTCCCTGCTGTTCCCAGCCAAGATGGCGCCGGCTCAGCTATCGGCTGCAGCTCACAGTAAGGAGGGGAAGGAGGGGGCTGCCTCGGACAGTGAAGATAGTGAAGCAGTGTCTAAGGGCTTCATGAGAGACCAGATCATGAAAGCCCTTAGTCCTATTATGACAGAACTGGGAGAAATAAAGGAGGATATTAAGCTTCTGGGCAGGCGAGTAGAAGATCTGGAGACTTCTTCATCCGCCATCATTACACACGCTACAGAAGTTGCACGCACCCTGCAGGAACACCAGAACCAGATCAACAAAGCCCTCTTGATGCAGGAGGACTTAGAGAATAGGAATAGACGCTCTAACGTACGCATCAAGGGGCTGCCGGAGTCGTGGGCGGCGGACTGCCTTCACAAGGTGATTAAAGAAATTTTTGCACTTCTTCTCGGTGCAGAGAGGGCAGCCCCCATTGTGATCGAAAGGGTGCATAGAGCCCTTAGACCCCTCCCGGCTACCACAGATCCCCCACGGGATGTCATCTGTAAAGTCCTCTCCTTCCAGGATGCTTTCGCTATCTTGAGGGCGGCCAGAAACCACAGAGATCTGAAATACTCTGAGGCTCCGCTACAGATTTTTCAGGATCTGGCTCCGTCTACTCTGGCAAAGCGCCGCCTGTTCCGCCCGCTCTTAGACGCCCTGAGAGAAAAGGGGATTAAATATGCCTGGCTGTTCCCCTTCGGTCTGGGCATATCTCACAAGGGTCGTAGGCTGAATATCCGTGATCCGGAGGACCTCCAGGCATGCTAGCAGTTTCTCGAGATGGAGCCGTTGGACCTTCCTTGCTGGCTCCCTCTTCCGGAGCTACCAAAATTCACAAACCTACCATCTCTTACAGATTGGAGTGTAGCCCCGCCGGCCAAATCGCCCAGGAGCAAGAAGAAAAAGAGCCGAGACCCCACCCCAGCGGGAGAATGAGGAACAATACCAGCCCGCCCGTTGTCGGGGCAAGAAATTTTCCTTATCCAGCCTCGGTCTACAGAACCGGAGCTTTTGTACCACTGTTGGCTTGATCGAGTCCAGTTCCACGCCGGGTTAAAGGCGTACTTTGGGCCCACTTATACCTTCCATCGTTCAGAAGTATCGCCGTTCCGTTGGTCGACCCCCCGCGGACTCATGGGTCCATCAGTCTTTGATTATTATGTTGTTCTTCCACCTGTGATGCCTCTACTCTTTCCTCCCGTCCTACCAACTTATCTATGTCATATCTCTTAGGCATGTTTTTGCTGTTAACGTTAAAATGGTCCTTAGGAGTCGTCCAGGGCAGGTTTAGTGCATCCCGGCTTCCATCTGGTGAGCTTGTGAGCCCCAGTAACCACTGCAGTGGTGGACGCCGTCCTGCACACCACCCCCTCTGACCGTCTCAGGACAAATTGGTCTTTTTCAACTGTAATACCTAGCTTTTCATTGCAGTGTTAGTATCCCCTTTGTGTCTCCCGCTCTCCCTTAGTGTTTGTTCCTAACTCTTCTCCCTTCGGCTTCCCTTTTCCACCCCATTGATAAAGTGCATTTTGTTGTGCTGAACATTCTGATTTCCCTTACAACAGCACGCCTCTGGGACCTTCGATGCCTCCTCCGCCACCTGCTGGGGACGACCGCTTCCGCCTTTCCTCGTTCAACGTGAGAGGGCTCAATTCTCCCTTTAAAAGGCACAATGTAGCACAACTTCTGAAAAAATACGGGACCAAGATCGCCTTCCTACAAGAGACCCACTACAAGGAGGGTAAGTGCCTATCTTTGCCGGGCAGACAGTTCCCACAGGGCTTCCACAACCCCCACCCGATATCAGCTTCTAAAGGAGTTTCCATTTTATTTCACAGGTCCTCCACATTTAAGTGCGAGGCACAACACACTGATGGAGAGGGTAGAGCTATTTTTCTAAGAGGACGCCTAAATAACTTCCAGATTACCCTGGCCAATCTATACACTCCAAATTCCAACCAAGTGGCGTGGCTGGTGGGGCAGTTGGAGATCCTTAGGGAATTCGCAGTTGGGCCCATTATTTTGGGAGGGGACCTGAATCTCACTTTAAACCCCTTGCTTGACTGATCAGTGGGTCGCTCCCAAATATCGCACTCTAAATTGAGACGCCTGCAGCGATGCCTCTCGGAGATGGGTCTGGTGGATGCATGGCGCCAATGCTCACCCTCCGCCAAAGACTACACCTATTTCTCACATGTCCACGCCTCCTTCCAGAGGCTGGACTATATTTTCATAGCTTCCTATTTTCTCCCCCTGCTAAGGGACTCCTCTATTGCCCCCACCACGGTGTCCGACCATGCGCCGTTACACGTGGACCTAAGACCTCTCTGCTGCACCCCCCGGGAGTGGAGATGGAGGTTGAACACCTCCCTCTTAGACTCCGCTGAGGATAAAGATTTCCAACCAACTAAAGGAATTCTTCGAGCTTAACGGGGGCGGCGACCAGTCGGCTCCAGTGGTGTGGGAAACGCATAAGGCCTTTATTAGAGGAGTGTTGATAGCCCTCGGTTCTAGAAAAAAGAAAAGCCAACAAAAAGATATAGATGAACTACTGAAGCAGATCGCAAAGTTAGAATACACTACCAAACTCTCTGCTAGCAAGGAAAACC
This sequence comes from Eleutherodactylus coqui, assembly GCF_035609145.1. Classification (NCBI taxonomy): domain Eukaryota; kingdom Metazoa; phylum Chordata; class Amphibia; order Anura; family Eleutherodactylidae; genus Eleutherodactylus; species Eleutherodactylus coqui. Next base: position 25,231,138 of record NC_089842.1, on the reverse strand, counting down.
TCTCCAAACTCTCTGCTATCAGAAAGGAACTAAGTCTCTGTTTAGAAACAAGATTTAATAAAAGATGCCTATATCTCAAGCATATAGCCTTCGCCCAGGGTAATAGAGGCAGCAAATATATGACAGCCATGATCAAGAAGGCCCGCACCAAAAATCAAATTGATTCAATAAAAACCCACTCAGGCACCCGAGTCACGTCCTCCGCAGATATTGCAGCCGAATTCCAACACTTTTACTCCCAACTCTATAACTTACGCCCGCAATTAGACCAAAACGAAACAAACGACTTTAACAAACAAATAAAGGACTTTTTAAAAAAGCTATCCCTCCCTAAACTAGATTCGGAGACAGCCAATCAACTTCTGGCCCCAGTAACGGAAACAGAGGTTGAAGAGGTGATAAATTCCTCTCCCTCGGGAAAGAGCCCAGGTCCGGACGGCCTCCCCCTCACATATTATAAAGTTTTTCGCAGCACGCTAGTGCCGCGCCTCACTGAAATGTTCAATGCGCTCCTGAATGGCGGTGGACTCCCGAGACAGACTCAAGAGGCCCACATCACTTTAATCTTGAAAGAGAATAAGGACTCAGAGATGTGCGGCAGCTACAGACCCATCTCCCTCATTAATCTGGATGCTAAATTATGGGCTAAGCTTCTCGCCAAACGCATGGAAGGGCACATTCCTGACCTGGTTGATAGGGAACAGGCCGGTTTTGTGAAGGGGAGGGAGGGGAGGGACAATTGCGTTCGCGTCCTACACGCAATGCACTATGCCCATGAAAAAAGAATCCCTCTCGCATTGGTGAGCACTGACGCCGAAAAGGCTTTTCGACAGAGTAGATTGGCAATATATGAAATCTGTCTTACTCCACTTTAACTTCCCTCCCTCCTTTGTCGCGGCCATCTTCTCCCTGTATGCCGAGCCCTTCGCCCGACTGAAAATAAATAATATCCTCTCCCCCCCCTTTGAAATAAAAAATGACACTCGCCAGGGTTGCCCTTTATCCCCCACCTTGTTCATTCTGGCCCTGGAGCCCCTTCTCCAATATGTTAGGCTGGACCAGGAGATACGGGGACTAACAGCAGGAGACTGTACCCTATCCACAGCCGCCTTTGCGGACGACATCATATTTTTAATTACTAACCCTGAAACGGGACTTCCCAGACTCACTGCTTGTTTGGAACACTTTGGGTCTCTCTCGAACTTCAAAATAAATTTTAACAAATCAACGGTCCTCAATGTTTCAATCCCAAGGGCCCGCTGTGCGAGCCTGATGTCTGACTCCCCGTTCTCCTGGTCCAATACTGCAATAGACTTTCTGGGAGTGAAGTTGACAAGGAGGATAGACGATCTCTTCACAGCCAACTTCCCCCCACTAATTACCAAAATCAAAACTTTACTACATAATTACGATCTCCCCTATATCTCCTGGTTTGGGAGGAAAAATATAATAAAATCCTATATATTCCCAATAATTCTCTACCAGATCCGATCTTTACCGATCCAGCTCCCAACAAATTTTTTCAACACTCTCCGCAAGATGATCTCGAAGTTTATTTGGAGACAAAAGAGCTCCAGATTGCCCTACAGCCTTATGATAAGGAGGAGGGAGGAGGGAGGAATGGGCCTGCAGAGCATCTCTGACTTCTATATTGCGTCTCACATTAGCTACTGGTCGAGACTGACCATGCCATCGGGAGACCCTCTTCTGTTTCGGATGCTCACTGCCATGTACGGTCCCTCTTTGTCGGATACCTTGTGGTTCCCCAAAAAAGCCGCCTACAGAAACACGAAATATAATATGCTCCTGAGGGGACCTTGCAGGGCCTGGGACTCTTTCGCAGAGATATTGGCTCCGACACCCTCTCCGGTTTCCCCATTATGCTCTCTACCCAGCCTTATGGGCCTCCCGTCAGACCCCTGTACTGTCAGGCTCTGGCAAAAATTTGGCAGCAAACCTCTGAGTGAGTTGCAATCGCGGATCCACCTGAACCCCAGGGAGATAGTGGATTCTCTACTGCCCGGCCAGCCACTGCCCTTCCTCCAACAGGCCCAAATTGAAGGTGTATTTAAGGATTTTAAGAAGACCTTCATATCCACAAGGCCCCTCACAGCCTTCGAGAAGGCGCTGGGGGCAGGTAGCCCGTCTTCCAGAAAAATCGCATGCCTTTGCAGGTTTTGCTTCCCGCCCTCCTCAACCTTTAAGCCGGCATTCCTCTCCTCTTGGGAGAAGGAGCTAAATATAACCCTCTCCTCCACCGATACTCAACTAATCCTAAGGTTCGCATTTGGACTATCTTCATGCGTTATTAATCAAGAAGCTCACTACAAGCTCTTAGTTCGCTGGTACAGGACTCCGCAGTGGCTGGCAGACCACAAGCTTGCATCCACAGACAAATGCTGGAGATGTGAGAATGGCACAGGTTCTTACCTGCATATTTGGTGGTCCTGCCCACTCCTGTCTACCTTCTGGCAAAAAATAGCAGAATCGCTTAAAAGAATTCTACCCAACTTTACACTAACTCCAGAGGTGATGTTTTTGTGGAAGCCCTCGGGTGACTTTAGTCCTCTTAGGCACAGACTATTGGCACACGCGATCGACGGGGCCAAGGCACTTATCCCCCCCCCTGTGGCTGCAGAAGTCCCCCCCACTCTTTTCACAGTGGAGGGATAGAATGGACCGGACCTACAACCTGGAGGAACTATCCAGTTGGTCAAAAGGCGTACATGAAAAATTTACTGAGACTTGGGGCCCTTGGCGTAGAATTTGCTCGGAGCTCCCCCTCCAACCCCCCACGGGAGGAAAGACGGAGGTCGAACTCTCCCTTTAGGTTTATCTTGAGAGGACCCCCCTTGGAGAGAGAATGCTCGCACAAGTCATACCACAACCCCCTCCCCCCCTACCCACCCTACTCTACCCGGACCACCCTCTCCTCCCCCCCCCCCCATACGTAAGTCATTGTATGTCTTTTCGTCTGTCCAGACATGGACATACAGTTGTATAAAGAGCTAAACTGAAACATTGCTATTCGCTGTGAATCTCGCCTGCTAATTAGCCAGGAGTTGTATATTCTGGACATGTCTGTCTGTACTTTATATGTACCTTTTGTTAAAACTGAATAAAACTTTGGATTTGAGAAAAATAAACCTGTGTGAAGTGTTTACACAGTAACAGTGCAGGGGAAATACAAAATGCCATGGTGACTATCAAAATCCATAATGGTCATACAGTAGCAATCCCCAATATGTGCCTCTCTGGCTATTACACAACTACAACTCCCACAATGCCCTAACATTCTATGCTCTGTGACTCCATCATTCAAGGTCCTATACCTAGAGCAAGGTTGGCATCCCCTCTTTGAGAGTATGAGATCCATGGGTGCCAAAAGGTGGCCTCTATTATTTGAAGGCTTATGGATATCTGCACCCATATCCTGGCCTTTGTTTAACATGGAGATGAGTATTAGGTTGGAGTTTCCCCTGGGCCACAGGAGAGGGTTGAGCTAGTGCAGGGCCGGGTTGCATACTGGTTTCGGTCCAATATGGAGTCATGGCACTCTGATCAGCAATGGTGGATAAGATGTTCATGTCCTGGCTTGGACAATAATAACTCACGTTTGGGCTGTGACTGGATCTTTCTAAAATAGACACTGGGCAATGAGACCGTTCTAATCTGTGGTGACCCGAACGGTCCACTCGGCACACGAGGTCCATGGGGAGGAGCTAGAAGGGTAAAGCTGTCACGGGTCACAGTGACAGTCACCAGTCTCCTTCTCAGAGGGCTACACGCAACCTCTGCCCAAGTACCACTAGGACTCTTCCGCACACCACTAAGATATGGATGACCAATAAACATTTAGTGAAATTTTAAGTTGTCACGGGTGACGCCACCGTTCCTTTCCCACCGGTATAAGATGTCAGTGGTAATAAGTAGAGTACACACACTGTTAACTTTTTAGTACCTCAGTCCCAGGGAACGGTCCGGATCTGGGAGCACTTTACTGTAATAACAGGAACACATTACAAAGGTACACTGATACACCAATGCAGGTAACACAGAGAAAGAAGGTCTGGTAGGAACTCAACAAGATGCTGGTCCTACAATCCTTAGGACTTGTACGGTACAACTCCTGGAAGGGGTATACTCAGGATCACACTGGCTCGACAGCCCTAGTTATCTGTCCGGGACCGCTCCTTAAAAAAGGGAATGGTCGACTCTCCACAGATATTCCCTGGACAAAGTACCTCTGCACGATGATCCAGGCCTTATGTTACTCACTCTCTCTCTCTTTCACTCCACTCTTCAATGTTCCTGGCATAGAACCTCTCAGGGAACCGCTCCTCTTCTTCCATTCTCTTAACCACATGAGGGTTGAAGGTAGCCCATGTGGTTCACTGCTCTTCTCCTCTACTCCCAAATCCCTCATACTTATAAACTCTAGCATACCAGGTGACAAGACACGAAATGGTTACATTCACAGGCATATCCCAACTTCATTCAGAAATTAACTCTTTACTTGCTGCAGCTGTGCCATACACATAACAAAAGACTAGACAATTTTTGCACAGTGCATCTAAACAGGGCATTACATGTATGACATTTATGGACGGGCCAGGAAGATATTTTTTGGGCCACTACACATCTTTCATAAATAATGGACAACAGTTCAACTTTATTTTAAGAGTGCAACAAGCACAACATGTTCAAGGCCGTATATATGCCGACTGTGAGTAAAGTCCGTCATCCTGACACAAGAGTTTAGAAGTCCTTTCTCCCTTCTCCAGGGGAGCAAAAAGCAAACATAAACCATCCATTATTTCACAGTAGTCCACAGCCTGATCCTATTTATGAAGATTTTCCAACTTGGTGTTAACCCCTTCCGACTCCAGGGGGTAAGTTTACGTCCTGGGAGCGGGGTACTTCCAGTAACAGGGCGTAAACTTACGTCCTGGGGATAGCGCGAGATCACATATGATCTCACGCTATCCCGCAGCGGGAGCCAGCTGTCAGTCACAGCCGGCATCCCGCTGTTAACCCCTTTCCTGCCACGATCTAAGTAGATCGCGGCAGGGAAAGAGTTCAGGGAGGGAGCGCGCGTTTCCTCTGTGTCTTCAGCCAGCTCTCGCGATGTTATCGCGAGAGCCCGGCCTGTCGCCATGGCAACAGGACGCCAGACACCGGCGTCCTGTAGTGCCAATGCCTATGATCGCTGTATAAGCGATAAGGCATGGCAGGGCTACTGCCCTGTCATGCCTTATCACAGCGATCAGCAGTACTGTAGTCAAAGTTCCCCAGGGGGACACAAGTTGTGTGAAAAAAAAGATTTTAAAAAATTAATAAAAAAATGTAAAAAAAAAAAGTAAAAAAAAACCCTTTTAAAATTTAAGATTTTAAAAAATTAATTAAAAAGGTTAAAAAATTAAAACACCACATATTTGGTATTGTCGCGTCCATAACAACGCGTACAATACGCTGCACATGCTTGGTGTGCATGGAAAAAAGCGTAACAAAAAAACGCTAAATTTTTTTTAGCTTTTTGCCTGCCTAAAAACGCAATAAAAGTGATCAGAAAAGCCGTATGTACCCCAAAATGGTACCAATAAAAACTACAGCTCGTCTTGCAAATAATAAGCCCCCACAGAGTTCCGTACATAAAAAATTAAAAAAGTTACAGGACTTTGAATGCAGCGATTTAGTAAAAAAAAAAGATTTCCTAAAAGGGGTTTTTATTGCAGAAAAGTGGAAAAACCTAAAAAAAAAATAATAAATAATAGTTTTACAATCTGGTCAAATGTACCCAAAAGTGGCACCAATAAAAACTACAGTTCGCCACGCAAAAAACAAGCCCTTATACGGCCGCGTCGACGGAAAAATAAAAAAGTTATGTGTTTTGATAAATGGAGAAGAAAATCCGCCAAAAATCATTGCGTCCTTAAGCCCAAAATAGGCCATGTCCTTAAGGGGTTAATCAACTGGTCGAACGCAAGCAAACAAGCTTAGCTGACGGAAGCCTGAAAATCATTTCTAAAATATTGATTTCAATACCAAGAAAGGACAAACAAGTGACTGGGTCTCCTGTCTTGTTTGAGGCAACAGGGACACCAAGTTTAACTGCTATATCCTAAAAACAACCTAACAAAGAAGAGTTAGCCGGGCCAACAAAATAGAAATCATCTGATTAATGTATTACGGACGAGATTCCTGACTCCATACGAGCGACCCATTCCAAAAACGAACTGAACAATTCAAAATAAAAACACAATATTGAACAACCCATCAGAAGGCACAGATCTATATAAAAAAGGTTTTTCAAAAGCGGAAACATTCCAGGTAAACCGCCGGTAAACGAAAGGCTGAATTGATGTCAGATTTAGCCAAAAAGAGCACCGTGACCTGCTGTTCACACTAATTGAATATTAACATCAAACGGCGTACAAGAACCTGTACCCATTTCTTTTTTAGGTACCAACCCAAGGGGGTAAACATGCAAATTTGGATATATAGTGGTTAGGGATGAGCGAGCGTACTCGGAAAAGCACTACTCGCTCGAGTAATTTGCTTTATCCGAGTATCGCTGTGCTCGTCCCTGAAGATTCGGGTGCCGGCACGGAGCGGGGAGCTGCAGGGGAGAGCGGGGAGTAATGGAGGGGAGATCTTTCTCTCCCTTTCTCCCGCCCGCCCTCCCCTGCTCCCCGCTGCGACTCACCTGTCAGCCGCAGCGGCACCCGAATCTTCAAGGACGAGCACAGCGATACTCGGATAAAGCAAATTACTCGAGCGAGTAGTGCTTTTCCGAGTACGCTCGCTCATCTCTAGTAGTGGTTCAGAAAAGGGACCAGCCATCGACTTAACTCAACTTCTTTCTGCAACCTTTTTGTAGGGACATCCAGGTTTTTTTTTTTTTACTGAAAATAACTTATCCGATAACATTACCACTGCAGAAAATTTCTAAGGTATCATAAAACCAAAATGAAAACCATCATCCAGAAACTTTACTTGCTGCCTTTTGACATATTTTTTCAGACACGGCTGCATCGCATGGATGCTCACTGGCATCCTATGAAGCACCCGCAGCGGCACCCCCAGGGGGCTACGTTGATCTGTGAAAAAAACACAAGGCTGAATGACTTCCTCCTTAAATTGAATACTCATATCAAAATTTGCAGTTGGAGAAAAGAAGCAGCAGGCTACTGTTGGCCGCTGAGCTACAGCACCGTAGAAAGCTTCTATAGCTACACCGAGAAAGGGGCGAGGCCTTAGTCGCCCAACCAATGTCTAGTGACAAAGCCAATTTGTGATGGAATTCTTTGTTATAGCGCCACCCAGCTGTACCACCATACAGCTTTTGTGTGCAAAATATTGTGTCAAAGTAAACAAAAAGTTCTGCTGGGACCTCTGGTGCACCTAAAACTGTCATGGCTGAGGACTGCCCTGCTCCTGGTGGGGGAATCCTGAGATGGTACTTTGGATGACCTTTCACTGCTACTGTCATCACAATGACTTTCTCCTCTCAGCCTATGGGTTGGGCCACAATGTTTGTTGGGTGAAACTTCTGTTGCTGCCAGAATATCTATCCATAGTCACAGTTGGCCTTCCACTCCTGGACCAATCACGACGACTACACTCCCTGCTCCTCCGCTTGACGCTTCTTTGCAAGCAGGCATTGGAATTCCCCTGAATGCTACATGGATCATCACCTGAAAAATAAAAATGGTAATGAGAACAGCAATGATTCTGTGCCCTAATGTGTGGATGCACTAGATTGCGACATGTCTCTCCTAACTCAACAGCTCGCTTCTCAACTCACCCCAAAAATATTGCGGACCTTGAAGTTCCCGTCGATGCCACCTGAGATTGACCAGGCTGTCACCCAGGGGTAATCCGGAAACCCACCATGGACACTGCAATAGCTTTTTCAATATAAACTTGCACACAAGCTGGTATCTGCCTATCTCCCTCTTCCCTGCCCTGCAGCTGCCCACTGCTAATGTCCATAGGAAATCAAAACATCTCCTGTAGCAGCATCTGTGTCCTGCTCATGGGCAGTAGCAGACAGGGGCAGAAGGAATGGCAGTAATGCTAGGGGATTCCCTGCTGGCAACATGTCTGGGGGTGGAACCTAACTTTGCGTGCACTATCAGCTTAGGCTATCGAACTGGTTTCATCCTGTGGAGCCTGAACATCTCTGGAGGCTCCCCTCCCTCCCAGTGAGGGCCTGTGGCAACTCCCCTCTCCATGCTGTCCCCACAGTCAGCAACTGCAGTGGTCCAAGGAATGGGGGGGGGGGGGGTAGATAATGACCTAGTCATGGGGCTCTACTATCTTCTTCCCTGGGGGTAGCTCGGGACTCAACCATGGTGCCACAGGGGGGAGTTTCACAGGAATGATTACCAGGAATTACCTTGAACTTCAGTGTCACACATGATGCCACTGTTCCATCCTCTACGGTGGATCCTGACGGGATAATAAAGTAGTCCACACACAAAGTAGCTTTTCTGTGCAGAATCGGGAATGGTCAATAAAGTCTGTTTACTTCAACTGAATGCAATTCCAACCTCAGCAACAGACTGGTACAGATACAGCAGTTCAATGTGGTGGGACAGGGAGGACTCTTGGGTTGAACGGAGAAATCCACAGTCAAAGTTATCAGCGTGACTCCCACATCCAACGACTTACACTCTCTACCAATCCTTACTCACATTGTTCATTTTCTCCCTTCACTTAGTAGCGGTCCTTCTCTATCTTGGGACTCAGTGGTAGCACAGGCACACTCTGGGTGAAATAGGTCCAGACCAAACGGAAGGGACTTGTTCGGCTGCTTCTATTCTCTCTCTACACAAGCCGCTCTGTGGCTATGTGTCTCTCCTTTTCCAATTTGCAGACAGGACAAACTCCAACAGCCTGATTCTTGAAGACTCCCCTAATTTGCAAAAAACACCCTTGCATGCAAAATTGCAAACACATACATACTACCTGATCACATGACTAACTTTTGCAGCATACAAATCAATACATTTCCAGACATACCAGACATTACCAGGCATTAATCCTCTCACTCCTGCAGCTGTGCAATACACATCAATATCATGCATCCTGCACATAAGAAACTGACAATACAAAGACACAAGACAGACAAATAACATTATAGAGGGGCCCCACTTACTCTGGGCCACTACACAACCACCCAGATGAGACCCGGAACCCAACTGCAAATGGACCAGCAATGGGGAAGGCAGTCTCGAGGTAATTGTGGACAGGTATCTATGCTGAAGATAGTTTTTAAAGGGGTTGTAGCAGGATATCAAGGTATTCCCTATCCACAGAATAATTTGCTGATCGGTAGGGGTCTCACCTCTGAGACCCTCGCCTATCTCAAAAATAGAGGGTCCCGTGTCCTATTCTCCTGTCACTGTGGGGGTCAGCGCTCCATTAATTTCTCAATGAGGTGATTATTATGGGGGACTTTAATGATCCGATTATAAACTGGGAAGCCAAAACCTGAGGATCTCATAAAGGTAACAACTTTCTGTCAATTACTAAAGATAATTATCTTACCCAACTTGTACAGAATCGGACTAGGGAGACGGCCATTTTGGACTTAATATTAACCAACGGACCTGATAGAATAACAGGGGTACAGATTGAGGGCACCTGGGAAATAGTAACCATAATGTAATAAATTTCAACTTGTCCTTCAAGAGAAAATGACAAGCTATGAAAATACTAAACTTTAGTAAGGCAAAGTTCAATCAGCTTAGTGATGCCCTTAACTTTATTGACTGGGACAATGTCCTCAAAAATAAGAGTGCAAACAATAAATGGGAAATGTTTAAAAACATCCTAATTACTTACTGTGAGCAGTTTGTACCTTACAGGAATAAAAGACTTAGTAATAGGTGAAAACCAATGTGGCTTAATAAAGATGTAAAGGGGGCAATAAACCGTAAAAGAAAACGTTTAAACTACTAAAACAAGAAGGCAGCGAAGAAGCTCTAAAAACCCATAAGGTAAAAAATAAATTATGTAAAAATCAGATAAAAACAGCAAAGATGGAGACAGAGAGACTTATTGCCAAAGAGAGTAAACTGCTTTCTCTTCAGCGTATTTACAGAGAAAAATGAAATGTCAGATGAGATGCAGAATGATAAAGTAAACTCTCCACTAAATGTCACCAGTCTAACCCAGGAAGAAGTGCAGAGTCCTCTTAAAAAGATTAAAATAGAGAAATCACCCTGTCTCGATGGCATACATCCCCAGGTTTTAAAATAATTAAGTAATGTGATAGACAGACCCTTGTTTCTTATGTTTAGGGACTTTATAGAGACAGGGTATGTTCAACTGGATTGAAGCATAGCCAATTTGGTGCCGATATTCAAAAAGGGGTCAACAAGTGAACCTTGAAACTAGAGGCCTGTAAGTCTTACTTCTATTGTGGGTAAAATGTTTGAGGGGTTTTCAAGAGATGCTATCCTGGAGTATCCCAAGGAAAATGGATGTGTAACTCCATGGGTTTATGAGGGGTCACTCCTGTCAAATCAACCTGATCAGCTTCTACAAGAAGGTAAGTTCTAGACTGGACCACGGTGATTCATTTTATCTTGTGTATCTGGACTTTTCCAAAGTGTTTGATACTGTGCCACATAAAAGGTTGGTTTATAAATTGAGAATTCTTGGTCTGTAAGTGTGTAGGTGTAAGGACTGTGGACATGGATCCACTGTGTCAACCTAACGGGTAGACGATGCCGAGTCCAGCAAGGCTGACAGCTAACCCTCTGTCGTATGTAGGTAAGATACCAGATGGCTTAAACCCAGTCCGGGGATGAGAATTAAGGAAGGTACCTTGCCCTGAGCTAGTATGAAGGAGAAGGAAGACCCTGCCTATAAGCAGGGCTGATGTCCCAATAACGATGACCTGACAGTCTTCTCTAGGCACTAGCTGACCCTGACTGGAGAGAACACATATAAAACAAAAGACAGAACAGGACCGGGATGAGTAAAGAAGCAGAGAGAGAAACAGGCTTATAAAGATAACACTGAGGAACAGGTGAACAGTACAGACAGAAGTATGCTTGAATGTTAGAACAACAAGGCGCAGGACATCCGATGCCAATAGAATAACTGCAGAAGCAGGGGCTAAGCAGGAAGTCAGAGAGCAGAACTCACAACAACACTGAAGCACTGAAAGTTAGTCCCAGCTCAGCTATATAGGGTGCTTATTGGCAAAGAGCCTACAGCTGAGCTGGAAGCCCTAGAGAAATTAACCATAGAACTGCTGAAAGAAGGTAAGTATAAGCTCAGGTTACAAGAAGAGCAGGACGACGCCCGCATCTGCCAGAACCAGGGAAAGAGTTAGTCTGAAAAGCGGATCTAACAGTACCTCCCCCCTTATGCCCCTCTTCTCCTGTTGGTTCTCCACAGAAATTCCTGAACCAGACGAGGAGCATTAATGATCTTGCAGGGCTCTCATGACCTCTCCTGCAGACTTTAACCCTTCCAATCCACTAGGAAAAAGGTCTTGTTCCTAACCTTCTTGACATCAAGAATATTTTTCAAAGATATTCTCAGAGTTGATCCGAGTTGAAACTGGTCCAGGAGTTTTGTAAAACCTATTGAGCACAAGTGATTTAAGTAGGGAGATGTGAAAGGAATTGGGGTTACACAGGGAGGGAGGGAGCCACAGCCTGTAACATACAAAATTCACCCTCTTCAAAACTTCAAATGGACCCAAAAATCATGGGGCGAGCTTGTAAGATGGCACTCTCAACCTGATATGTTTGGAGGAGAGCCAAACTTTAACCCCTGAGACAAACTGTGGAGCGGGGCAACGCCTGCGATCGGCAAACCTCTTCATGGAAGGGATTGATCTCTTCAGAGTCACCTTGGTCTCCTGCCATATCCTGACCAAATTCTTTGCAGAAGAAGCTGTTACTGGGACCTCAGAAGTGGTGGAGACTGGCAGGGGAATTCTGGAAAAGTCTTCGTAGAGTCATTGACATGCTGGTTATGTGAAAACTCTGCCCAGTACAGCAGGTTGACTCAATCGTTTGTAAACTGATGAAGATAGTGGCATGGGAATTCTGGAAAAGGGGAATGTCTTCGTAGAGTCATTGACATGCTGGTTATGTGAAAACTCCACCCAGGACAGTAGGCTGACCCAAGTGTCTTGATGGGCATTCGTAAAATGATGAAGATAATCGATCAGGATTTGGTTTGTGCACTCCACCTGCCTGCTGGACTGTGGATGGTAGGCTGAGAAGAAGTCCAACAATATATCCATAAGACTACAAAGGGATCCCCAAAATGTAGACATAAATTGCACTCCTCTATCATACACAATATGCTTGGGAAAACCATGGAGGCGAAAAATATGATCAATGACTCTCTCTGCAAGTTGGCAGTTGGAAGAAAACACGAGCAAAGGCACAAAATCATTTTGCTGGCATTGGCACTCACATCCAGCGTCATAATGCCAGGACGCTGCAACATCTCATTGGCTGCACCAGTCATGTGAGTTCTATTAATGGCAGCTTTCATCACCAGCACTGGGACCACAGTGAGGCTCGAATGCTGGATCCAACAGCCCTATTGAATCTGGGATGTCCAGTAATTTCTTTAAGAATAAAATTAATTCAGGAAAAGTGACGTTGCTGTGACTGCAGCTTCCTGCAAGATTTCACTGAGATAAAAGTGGTCTCTCACAGGCTTTTCTGTTTTCTCTGTAAGTGGATCAGTTGACAGAGAGCGAGAAGTAAGACAGCAACGGGACTGGCATTCCCAGGCTATGCTTCAGCAGACTCCTGTTGATGCCAGATTCCATCCTGGAGGATTATAGAAACATCAACTAGTTCCACTAGTCACAATTGTAAGGACGCCAAACCTTTACAGCTGCGGTCACACCAGTGGCTTCTCCGCTTGATTTGAGCACAAGTGTCGGCGAGTAAGTCCGCTACCTGCTTAACAAAAACAGTTTGATTTTGTTTGGAGCGTCACCCGGAAGCCATGTGGGTTGTACATGTCCAAACACTGTCTTTCGCTCTCCTTTTGCCATACTGTGGGGAAGGATAGGATCAGATGGCTCCCATTGTGCAACCTATCCTATACCTGCAACTCACCCCTAACCTCCCCCCTTTTTTACCCATGTGCATCTGGCTTATCCCCAGACTTGTCTACAACTGCATAAGACACTGCCAAAGGTGACAGTCATTAGCTTCTTTTGTTAGTGTAGCGCTGCGGAATATGTTGGCGCTATACAAAATTTTTTATTATTATTATTATTATTTTCTTACTTCCAATGAAAACCCCAGTCTCTCTCAGATGAGTGTACAAGTCTATGGAGGAGTTGGGAGGGATAGTGTCATGTCCGATCTAAGCATAATTCACACCATGCCCAGGACGAACGCAAATAGAAGGGGAATGCACACAAATGGATACGGAAACAGACTGAACAGTAAATGGGACTAGTGTATTGACATCCAACATGAACTGGCAAACGCCAAAATGTACCTAATGTACCAACACATACTGTATATGCAGATGGAATAGCTAAAGTAATACGAGGTACTGGTTCGTATTTTGGCCAAGATGCTTAAGCTTGTGAGCCCACAGCAAGGGTCCTTGTATCTCATCAGTCCCCACTCTAACAAGACAACTTAAACCCCAGGGAGTCCAGCTTGCAAGCGGGGCGATCAACCCAATAGGGACAGCCCCACGCTGGAATCTAAGGGTCTGGCTCGCCATAGATGGTAAACATCTTACAACAGAGCAGGACTCTGTTCTCCCCAACAGATAAGGGAGTTCCACCCAGAACCTCATGCATGCAGCAACACCTGCAAGACCCCAAACACCAGGGTCCTGAGTGGAATGAAGAGAATAATAAATGCCCAGCTCCCTCTCACAAAAGTGGTCAGCATTTATGTGCAGCAGACCAGTGGTGATTGGCTAACTGGAGCAATACACACCCAGCCAGCTCAATCATCCCACACTTGTGGAACTACAGGCCCAGGAGCACAATGTGACAGATATCTGTTGGCTAAATGCTGGTTAGGTCGATAAATAACTACCGTTAGGTTGATAACTATCTAAAGTGCGGGCAGCAGCTTCAACTTAACTCACCAATAGGGGGCATAAGCACTAAAAGTGCCTAAGGCTGCCTGCACATGGGTGATTCGGATTCCACATGCAGGAGCCTGCAGTGGAATCTGGCTCTGACCTCGGATGGCGACCCTGCGTACCATCTTTCTTCTGTACTGCGAATAACCGTGGACGCTCACCGTTGATCATGCAGTTTAAATTTGTTTTTGGAATGTCAATTGTGGATGGCCCATGGGTCATACAGCTTCCATTGAAACCCTTGAAGGTCGTCAGTAGCAAAATATAGAAAAAAATGGAATTTATTTCTGTCAATGTGAAGGAAAAAGGGATTTTTACAAACCTTCAAAGCATGCCATTTGCTGCAGATCCTTCATGCGGCTGCAGATTCCGCAATGTGAATCCGCCTGTGTGCAGCCAACCTAAGGCACCATGGACTCTACTTATGGCCCTGATAATATAGGACGCCTTGACAGCAGAGGCTGGAGTTAACCCTTAATTCTTCAATAATAAAGAAGAAAATGAAGACGATTTTGGATCTTTTATTATTGTTTGAAAGAAACACAGAATGTGGCTATACACAATGATAAGAGAAGGAGGAGGTAATAAATATGGCCGCCCCGGTGGGCTGCAGGGTCCTGGGCTTCTATTCCTTAGGACAATCCTGGGGAAGGACACATGTTTTCTTCTTAGCATCCAGAAGCACGTAACCGTCCTTACAGCCGCATCCTATTACACATTGCTCGGTGCACCATTTGGGTGGATTAGACCAATTGGTACAGCTGAGGGGGCATGCGGTGCCGCAGCTCTGGTATGTCATGTTCCCATGGCACGGCTCTGAAAAATTATAATACTGTTAGTGGAAGAAGAAATATAAGGGCGTCAGAACATTTTCTGTTTTCATTGAAATCAGGCCGGATTCACACAGCCATATGTGAGTGATAAACTGACACAACTGGCATTGGACAGAACATGGGCACCCGTTCGTATGCCATCCGATCTCCACAGACAGTGCACATTGCATGCTCTATTCTTGCCTGTAAAAATGGACACGAATAGGGCATGCAGTGATTTCTTACATATAAACCAATGGTCCATGTGAAAAATCTCCATAAGAATAGCCTTTTGGATTGTACTGGGGCCTTTAGTTGTCTGTGGAATACAGAGATGGTACATGGCCTGAAAATATGGTTGTGTAAATGAGCCCTTAAAGGAGTTGCTCCACTTCTAACTGTTTTGCTGGAGTAAGCTGACAGCTCCATACATTGTGCAGTGGCCCAGGTTGGTACTGCAGGCTGAGTGCTATTGCTTGTAATTACAACCAGTTGTCAATAGTATTTATCTGGGAAGCCCTTTAAGGTTGTCAAAAAAGGAGGTGAAGGAAGTAAAGAAGCACATGACTGCAAAAAAGGTTGTTTGTAGTCTGCAACCATGGAGACACATAGATCTGCATAGCAGCTGTGTACACAAAATGGTAGGAGATTTTTTTTTACAATACTATTTCTGTAATTGCTTACTTTATTTTATAAGAAGCACTAGAGCAATATAAAATTGGTTGCAAGAGTGTACCCGTTTTACAGCTGTATTTTAAAAACACAGCATGACCTGTTTTTGGCTGCTTTTGCCCCCGTATAAGGGCGAGCACCCACTGGCGTTTTTTTACCTGCGTTTTGCGTTTTGCGTTTTTCCTGCACAGGCATAGAGATAACATGTGTTCCTGTCCACTGGCGTTTTTTTTGCGTTGCGTTTGCGTTTTTAACATAGGAACTGTCAGTTGCATATGTGTCCTTATTTTTCTCCATGGAAATTAATGGAAAAGCCGCGAAAACGCCGCGAAAACGCCGCGAAAAACGCCGCGGAAAACGGGCGGGAAACGGGCGGGAAAAACGCAAACGCCAGTGGGTGCTCGCCCTTAGGGTGCATTCCGATGACCGTATATCGTCTGGGTTTTCATGCCCAGCCGATATACGCCGTCTCTCTCCGCCGGCTCTCTATGCTGGAAGAGCCGAGAGCAGTGCTCTGAGCTCCCGTCCCCTCCCGCGAGTGGAGAATCTCTACGATTGTCCACTCAAGGACGTCGGGCTGCGATTTCCATAGTTAGCCTATGGAAAGCTTTTCATAGCGTGATCTGCGGGTGATTTATCGCAAGTGATCATCGTCTGTGGACAGGCAGCCTTAGGGCTTATTCACACGTATGTAGATCAGCGGGGTTTTCATGCCCAGCCAATATACGGTGTCCCTTTCTGCAGGGGGAGGAGGAGGGCCAGGCCGGGCTAGGAGCAGTGCACTGAGCTCCCGCCCCCTCTCCGCCCTCGCCACTTTTTGCAATGAGAGGGGGCGGGATGGGGTGAAAGTTAACCCTGCCCCCATCCCGCCTCTTCCATTGCAAATAGTGTCGAGGGGCGGAGTGGGGGTGGGAGCTCAGTGCGCTAGCTGCCGCTCCATCCCGCCTCCTCTCCCTGCAGAAAGGGACACTGTATATCGGCCAGGCGTGAAAACTCAACCAATATACGGACGTGTGAATAAGCCCTTACCGTGTAAAATGTTGGAGACCTTTAACATGGGGCACAGTTAGTTCACACGCATATTTCTGCATCCCAACGTTATCCCGATGGGGTTTGAATTCCGCATGTCTTCACTTTAAAATTGCAAGATTAAATTCTGCAGGGGAAAAGCTTTCCGCTGTGAAATGAAGAACGTCTCGCGGAATTGTCGCACATTTTTAACAAACACCAGATGCAATTCCACTATTAAATCTTGCGGAATAAAATGCAAAAAATTCCACAAGACGTTCTGAAGATCGCAGTCTGCGGTTAAAACCGCCACAAAGTCTGCACTGACGGACAGAATCTGCATCTGTGCTGCGATTTGTGGATAATTGCATCCCGTGTGAAAGGTCCCTTGGACAGACAGAGCGTTATGGATGATACTCACCTTTAGTTGGCGGCACTCTGTATGCGCTGATCAGTACGACGGCCGCACCTGCAAAGCACAAATCACAGGAATCAGAGGTCCGGATCCTCCGTGGACACGTGGTGAATGTCATCTTGTTCCATACAGATAAGTATCTACACAAACACTCATAACATGTTACGGGAAAGTTTCACCTTTGGGGTATCTACACATGTATACAAGGGAATCGCTCAAATAACAGCTCCTGCATATGGGGTTATCAGAAGTAACAATGTTGTGCTACCACTATCTCCCATGATCTCTTTATACCCAGGACTGTGGCGGTAATAAGAGGGCATCCGCTACATCTAGAGGAAAGCAGGTTTCATCGCCAACACAGAAAAGGGTTCTTTACTGTAAGAGCAGTGAGACTGTGGAACTCTCTGCCTGAGGAAGTGGTGATGGCAAAATCCATAAAGGAGTTTAAAAGGGGACTTGATGTCTTTTGGAATGGAAAGATATTACAGGATATAAATCTTAGGTTAATTGTTAATCCAGGTATACAGGCAGGTAGGAACTATTAGGGGTTGATCCAGGGAACAGTCTGATTGCCATTAGGGGAGGGAAGGAATTTTCACCCAAATGGGCTAATTGGCTCCTGCTCTTGGGGTTTTTCCTTCCTTTGGATCAACAACACACGAGAATAACAGGCTGAACTAGATGGGCATTGTCTTCATTCAGCCTTACGAACTATGTTACTACTGTGTACTGCACAATATACTGTAAAAACCTATGTATGGTATAGCACTGCCATATAGTGCTCACATAATACTGCTATGTAGTGAGGAAATAACACCACATATAAATGATATGGCATCACACTGAAAATGCCAAGACATATGGGAGAGGAAATGGGCAGGACACCCGTCAGAGGTGGGGCGCCAGGCAAGGATGGCACACAGGTATACTGTGCCTACAGAGCTGGTGCTGCTGGCCTAGTAAAGCAGGTTGAAGAAAGCTCATGTTTGTCTACCCCAGTGCAACCCCCCTATATATCAGGATAGGGTTTATTATTGGGGTAGGTCTTATTTTCAGGAAACATGGTAGTAGCAATGTTACTCCCATTACAGAAATCAAGTAATCTTGTAGATACGATACCTTTTAATGGCTAACAGAATACATGATGCTATACTGAGCATTCGAGCCTACGTAGAGTTCTGCTTAAATAATTGGATCAGCAACCCATCTGAAGTATAACCATAAGTCTGCCTTCACGTTGCCGATCGCGATTTTGCTCCTGAGAGTCGGCGATGCTTTTTCTGGCAAAAACATTGCTGTCGCTTGCGATTTTCTCGCGATAAACAATGGGAGTTTCTCATTAAAAACGCGTCGCACGAAAATCGCAAGTTCATGGGTTGCAATGCGAATAAAAGGAGGTTTCATAGGGAAACGAGATATAAAAAAAGCAGAATGCAGAAAGATAAATCATTCACCACATGAATGAAAACCTCACAAATGGGAATGAAACCATTGAAAATCATGGGTCTCATAATTCTGCGCTCTCACTCACTCTCGTATCACGGGAAAAGCATGTAATTTTCTCACAAGTGTGAAGGCACCCTAAACAATTGTAGGGCTCACAAGTGGTGATTGCATGGTCACCTGTAGCACCCCCTTCAGCAGGGCTGGCTGTGTGATTACACAGGTGGCACATTCCAAACTCCGGACCTTTCTGCAGGAAATTTATCTTTCACAACTATATGTCCACACTGTACTACAGGGGAGCTCCAAGGGGGCGATAGAAATAGTCATTTAGAACTCTGGAAATAGGAAACAAAGAGCAGAGGGACAGAAATAAGAAATACTCACTCAGCGACACCAGCAGCAGCACAGAGACCGGTCTCATGGTCAGTTCTGGGGTTTCACCTTCGTCCTGAAAAAGACAAAATCCAAGAAAATTCAGCATTTGCAAGACCTCTGCTTGCTGTCAGTGATGAAGATCTGCCCTGATCCTGACACATGTGCAGTGTTGTTACAATGTATCAGAACTCTCTGGTATGACAAGTGACGGATACAAACTACTGTGCAGTAATCTGTCTGCGTTAGAGGAGCTGTAGGTGAGTAGCAGGTACCTACCTGTGTGATGTACCAACTGTGGTCTTCTGCTGGTGCAGGGATGTGCGGGGTTATATAGGGCTCTGTGGGTGTCAGCAGGTTGGACTTCCTTGTGATAAACCTGCATTTAGTTCCTGTTGCGTCACGTCGGCTGTTATTTACTATGTAACATGCAGACAATGATGACATAAAAGTAATTGCTCCTGGTTGCCCTCAGGGCCGAGGCCGGGGCCATAACCGTGTCACCCAACATCGGTTCTAAATAGTTTTATGCTGTGTGACAGGTAGCGCCCTCTGGGTGCCTTCACACTTGCGATTGCGATGTCGCTGCGTTTTTTTTAATGCAAATGTCAATAAGACTTTCTAATGGTAAAAACGCATCGCACAAAAATCACAGAAACACAAACTTGGGATTTTTGTGCGATTGTTTTTTTTTTTTTATTATTTACATTGGAAAGCTCTATTGACATTCACGTTAAAAAAGCGCAGCGATATCGCGATCGCCAGTGTGCAGGAAACATAATTATAGTCCCAGATTATGTAAAGCTGCATCGCTGCGTTATCTGCATCCTCGCCAACTGTCCACGAACATCCTGGAGGCTCCTGAGAAAAGCCGAAAAGTTGGGACGGTTTGCGAACGGGCGGGGGATGCGGCCACTTGGGGGGCCGACAAGAAAGCGACTGCATTATAGTTGTTAGTAGCAGAATTCACCCCTCACACCTCCGTGCAGCCTGAGTGTCTTCAGTCATCCGATACGACCTGTACCAGACGCTATTATATATGTGCCGTATCAGATGCTTCTTTGTATCCATCATACTACATTGTATTATATATGTGCCGTATCAGATGCTTCTTTGTATCCATCATACTACATTGTATTATATATGTGCGGTATCGGTTAGGCTGCTTTCACATCTGCGTCAGGATCCTTTATTCGGAGGTTCTGTCGCAGATCCGGCACAAAATGCCAGAAGAAAAAGTCCTGCATGAAGGACTTATATAGTCCGGTAAAATGCCAGACAGCTGAGCGGGGGCCAAATAGACCCCAATAAAGTCAATGGGGTTTGTTTGGTGCTGTTCGGTTCCATCATAAGGGCATATTCACACGGGCGTCAATGTTTTTATGTTAGCCCACCGGCGACATAGAAATGCGTGAACAGGTGCACAAATCTAACATTTGTGTACCCATTTAGATGGCCCTGGCCTGGCACATATATGCCGAGCCCACACTGTCGTTGGGCGAGGGGAGACAGTTTAGCTCTGTAAGGGGAGGAAGAGGGATGGGGCAGGAGCTAGTGTGCTAAGCTACCACTCCCTTTTCACCCCTTGCTGGCAGCCAGCAATGGGAGGTGGTGGGATGGGGCAGGAGCTTAGTAACTAGTAAACACAGCAAAATCTGCACTAATTGACAAAATCTGCATCTGAGCTGCAGACAATTACGCCCCGTGTGAAGGTCCTTAAAGGGACGACTGCAAAAATTATATAAATGTCAGTGGAGCTGCGAAAGTGACCCAGATGACTCCCAGTCCTTGTATCCTCATCATGTGCAGTTTCCCAATATCTCAGGTACTTCCTTCCTGCAGCAGTAATTACACCGCTCATTGTCATTACTCAGTGTGACTTGTTTAGTAGACAATGTCCTCACCAATAGATTATTTAATTATGTAAATGCCCAATATTACTTAAAGGAGATGTCTCGAGGAAGCAGTTAAATTTTTTTTTTGCCCAGTCCCCCCCATTAAGTACACATTACTAAGCCCCCTGTAAATGACATTTCTAGCTGGTTCGTACTTACCGTTCCAGCGTTTCAGCAACTTATAAAAGTTTCCTCAAGATGGCCGCCGGCTCTTTCCCCGTCGCTCGCTGCAGCCCGACGTGCGCGCTCCCGAGACGCCGCCAGCTGTGTCTCCATGGCAACCGGACGCATCGCAGCCGCCGACCAGACGCCCCGCAGCCGCCGACCAGACGCCCACCGCCAGGCAGCAGGTAACCGGCGCTAGCCCCCGGCTCCCCAGCGCTAGACCCTCAGCCCAGGTGAAGGCCTCGGAGCCCAGCGCTAGGTTCCGGAGCCCAGCGCTAGTTCCCCCGGCCTAGCGGCAGCCCCCCCCGGCCTAGCGACAGCCCCCCCATCGCAGCGACAGCCCCCCCCCGGCCTAGCGACAGCCCCCCCATCGCAGCGACAGCCCCCCCGGCCTAGCGGCAGCCCCCCCCGGCCTAGCGACACCCCCCCCATCGCAGCGACAGCCCCCCCGGCCTAGCGCTAGTTCCCCCATCACAGCGGCAGCCCCCCCCCGGCGCAGCGACAGCCCCCCCGGCGCAGCGGCAGCCCGGCGCAGCGGCAGCCCCCCCCCCTGGCGCAGCCCGGCGCAGCGGCAGCCCCCCCCCCCGGCGCAGCGACAGCCCCCCCGGCCTAGCGCTAGTTCCCCCATCACAGCGGCAGCCCCCCCCCCCCCGGCGCAGCGACAGCCCCCCCGGCGCAGCGGCAGCCCGGCGCAGCGACAGCCCCCCCCCGGCGCAGCCCGGCGCAGCGGCAGCCCCCCCCCCCCCCCCGACAAATCACTTACCTGGGAGGCTTCTCGGGGCTGCTGGGCTGGGCTTCTCCGCTGGGCAGCTCCAGTTTCTGCACCTTCCTCTAACAGAGGAAGGTACAGAATGGCCGCTGCAGCGCGCTCCCGAGCAGTGACAGCTCGTCTGCGCATGCGCAGAAGAGCTGTAGCGGGGAGCACACTGAAGCGGCTCGTGCTGAATGGAGAAGACCGGACTGCGCAAGCGCGTCTAAAAAAGCAAGCTGCCAGCGAATTTAGACGGAACCATGGAGACGAGGACGCTAGCAACGGAGCAGGTAAGTGGAATAACTTCTGTATGGCTCATATTTAATGCACAATGTACATTACAAAGTGCATTAATATGGCCATACGGAAGTGTATAACCCCACTTGGTTTCGCGAGACCACCCCTTTAATCTGAGGAGGTGTCTGCCAAAGAGGAAGCAGTGGGGAAAACCCTGTTCATCATCTGCAGAGGAGCTGCTGACAACAACCAACTCAGGGATCCCACTAAGGACCACTGACAGTGAGGACCTCGATATGGGTGAAGGTATCTGTAGAGCTTCAAACCCTAGAGGCCGGATTCTGGGACCCCGTGGATCTCATGGAATTCATCATTCTTGGTGCCAGATCTTGGGGGATGGAGTCACAGCGATAGGAGCGTCTTCTCAGCTTGAGCTTGACAAGAGCATGTTTACCCTGATCGCCCAGGGTGCCCTTCACTCAATAAGCTGGTGAACCTTTTACATGCTGTGATCTACATAGATTACAGGATGTAAAAGGTTAACAGTGGGGATCGCTGTTATTAGCATTTCCGCTGCAACAGCAAGAGCCTGGCGTTCAGTCACAGTTAGCTCCCGTTGCCAGTTGGCATGGGCCCCGCTTCTGTGCCATCCACAGGATGCAAGTTTACATCCTCTTGCTTTAAGAGGTTAAAAAGGGGAAAGTGGAGAAGTTTTTTTTTACTATTTTTTTTTACACATTTTTATGTCCCTGTAGATAAAATTTGACAAGAATCTAGCAAAAAGTCACCTGCGTCACAAAAATGGCACCAATAGAGACTACAGGTCTTCCTGCTAAAAAACAAGCCTTCACACAACCCCGCTGACTGAAAAAGTCATTACAGACAATATATTTTTCCTCTTTAAATAAAAAAGTATTTTACAGTATTTTTTAAAAGTACTACAACAAAAAAAATATGAATTTGGTATGACCCTAATCATACAGGGACACAGAATACATTTACTACGTACGCCACATACGCCATACCCACCCATGAAAAGAATCATGCCATTTGCTTTTTTTCAGCCCACTTTTTAAACTTTTCTCCCAAATTTTTCAGTACATTATATGGTGCATTATATAGTACTATTATAAAATACAGCATGTGCACAAAATAAACCCAGCAGATGGTTATGTCAAAGTAAAAATAATAATTTATCATTTTTTAAAAGTGGGGGGTAGAAAGAGGAAATAAAAAAAATGGCGGTGTGCTGGAGGGCTTAGAACTCGAGTTGAGAAATACTGATTTTCACATCTAAGATTACGACTCCCAGGTTTCCTGAATTAGTAGGACTATATATAGATTTATAATTACGGCTTGTCCTGTCCTGCAGTAGTTCTGACTTACATGTAAAATTTGCATGTGTGTTCTCACGAGTGATATAATTGCAGTGATCTTGGATCTCGCCGTCATTCTTACAACATTATTCCATGTTCTATTTTTGTTATTTTTAGTATGAATGGGTTAATAATTTGCTGCAGCCTTCAGTCCCGCGGTCTCCTGGATATAATAATGACAGTAAGGAGATTTTATAAATCTTCACTTATTTTGAACAGAAGGGTTCACTTTGTTGGTTGACTAGCGATATATGTGCCCTATATTGCCACATACCCCATGATAGGGCCATGACACTGCTGGCTTTTCATCCATACAACTATAGTAATTATACAGAAGAATTATATCACAGAGGTGTTTGTCAGACAAAAAGGAAGCACGTTTTTAGCAAGAAAAATCTTGCTTAAAAGTGTGTTCATCTTTTGGTCCAATGTCAGGAGGGTCTGACCACACCAGACCCCTTTAACTGCTTCCATAATGATTAGGCACAGTCCTTTATCTCCTTCTGTAGTTCTGTTCTGGCCATTGCTGATTATCACAGGCTCTGAGCTCTGAACCCTCCGCCTGGCATCTGTGCTGCATGTATAGGATATGCAGTAATGCAGACACCGGGTGAAGAGGTCAGAGCCTGCGACTCAGTAAGTAACGGACATTTTCTGTGATTGTTTTTAATTTTTTATTTCCCCTTCTGTGATGCATTTATATTAGTGTAGGGACCCACTACAATGCAAGGAAGAGTGAAGTGGTTAGTGGGCTCATGTATCTTGCCCAACATCTAACCAATGCCTTGCATTTATTATCTATCATTCACATGCAGCGTGGCTTTAAGACTCCAGGGGGAGCCCAGGGTGGCAGTACCAATGTGGTTCACTGAAGTAAATGCAGGGAAACCCGCTGAATTATCATGGCGTCATTAATAGGTTGCTGGTCTGCATGGTGAACTACATGTATCAGAATGGTCTGGCACTTTGTATCCACTATGTGTGGGAGTGTACACCAAGCATCCACCCCCCTCATTATCAGGAGGCAGTGTGAGTGGCTGTCTTATCGGTGTCCTGCACAGGTGTAATTCGCTCCACCATTTGGTAGTCAGCTACCTGCATGGTGAGAGGAGGATGCATCTATATGCACTCCCCAGTCAGTAAGTAACGGCCATTTTCTGTGATTGTTTTGAGTGGAAGGGTTCACTTTGTTGGTTGACTAGCGATATATGTGCCCTATATTGCCACATACCCCATGACAGGGCCATGACGCTGCTGGCTTTTCATCCATACAAATAGAGTAATTATACAGAAGAACTATATCACAGAGGTGTTTTTCAGACTAAAAAGAAAAGACAAATCTTGCTTAAAAGTGTGTTCATCTTGTCAGTAGGGTCTGGTGCAATGTTAGGAGGGTCTGACCACACCAGACCCCTTTGACTGCTTCTATAATGATCAGGCACAGTCCTTTTTCTCCTTCTGTAGTTCTGTAGCGGCCGTGGCTGATTATCACAGGCTCTGAGCTCTGAACCCTCCCCCTGGCATCTGTGCTGCATGTACAGGATATGCAATAATGCAGACACCGGGTGAAGAGGTCAGAGCCTGTGATAATGAGTAGAGGCCGGACCAAAGCTGCAAAGGGCGATAATATGACTAACATGGGGCACTATTACTATTGGGGCCACTGAGGCTGCTATTACTATTGGAACCACTGAGGACCACATACCACTGGGGCTGGTCAAACCGAGAACTAGTCGTCCAAGCAGTGTTTTCAAGTGTAGTGTGAATTAACCAACTGACACCATGATCTTCAAGACCCAAAAGCGGCACCCATACAAACGACCAGTACGTGGTTGGATCAGGACACTACGAGTTTCCCTGAACTTCTGAATCACTATTATTTTCCTTTTTCGCTCACTCATTGTTTCACATGTTTACCAACAGGAACAACAGGGTGAGCAGCACCTTTGGAATACAAGTTTTCCATCTCATGACAGCAATTCATATCTCCTCTTTGCTGTGGTTGCTCCACCATTTTTTTTCATTTTTTTTCTCACTGATTGAAAGCCTCGGGCACCTCACATCAACTTTTATTACCAACCAAATGGATGATTTCAATTATGTCATGGATTGTTAACAGCATTTTCTGGTAACTGAAAAGGCATATGATAGTATTTTGCATACCGCTTAATTCAAGAAAACTGTATTAATGCTCAACACGACATCATTCATAACTAGAGATGAGCGGACGTACTCGGTAAGGCCGATTTCGCAATCGAGCACCACGATTTTTGAGTACCTCACTACTCGGATGAAAAGATTTGGTGGTCGCCAGGGGGCGGGGCGTGGCGTGGTGGAGCGGAGGGCAGCAGCGCCGAGCAGGTGGGAGCTCTCTCCCCCCCACTCCCCTCTGCAACCCCCTGCTCACCCACGGCGCCCCCCGAAAATCACGGTGCTCTATTGCGAAATCGGCCTTACCGAGTACGTTCGCTCATCTCTATTCATAACTAAAACATGGTTACAAGTACTGAAAAAATGACTGACCTATCAATGTATTATGAAATTCTACCCTTAAATCAAATAGCTCATGACTCCCTTTCCATTATAGTTTTGAGGGTGTAATCCAAGATGGCTGCCACCAACAAGACTATCAGGCACCAACATAGTTTCAAAAAAGTTTTCCCCGACCCAATGAAATGTTCTAGAAAGTTCCTTACTGGTAACTCTGTTCGTTTAGGAGATATTCTGGATGGCCCTGATTTTTGAATTACTCTGCATAATCTGACAACTCTCAGCTGTCCCTGCACTGAGCCAATCAGAGGCAGCCCTCACTCACCCATTCATGAATTCATGAATGGGTGTGAGTGAGGGCTGCCTCTGATTGGTCAGGCTGTGACCAATCAGAGGCAACTCATTCAGCAGGCGGGGATTTTAAATCCCCGGCAGCTGAATACTACTCACAGCTGTTCAGAGCAGTTCAGGGAAACTGCAGCCTGCGCGCTGAACTCCGTCTGCCGGGACCAGGTGAGTATATATATATTTTTTTATTTTTACACATTTCTGGATGAATTGCAGGGAAGGGCTTATATATTTAAGCCCTTCCCGACAATTCATCCCACGATCGCTGGCAGCCCATTGCTTTCAATGGAGCCGGCTGTATTGCCGGCTCCATTGAATTCAATGGGCTAACATCGTTCTGCCGGGACCAGGTGAGTATATATTTTTTTTTCATTTTTACACATTTCTGGATGAATTGCAGGGAAGGGCTTATATATTTAAGCCCTTCCCGACAATTCATCCCGCAATCGCCGGCAGCCATAGCTTTCAATGGAGCCGGCTGTATTGCCGACTCCATTGAATTCAATGGTCAGTGCTCGTTTAATCGAGACGAGTACCGCGTGGTGCTCGTCTCGAGTAACGAGCATCTCGAGCACCCTAATACTCGAGCGAACATCAAGCTCGGACGAGTATGCTCGCTCATTTCTATTAACGCATACTTATTAAAAGCGCTAAAATTGGGAAAATTTTGAAAAAAATTGTAATTTTTCACATTTTCAATTGCGATATCTCAAATATGAGCAAACGTACTGTACAAACTTTTGATAAAATATATATTTCCATTTGTTTACTTTATTCTGGATACACATTTGAAAAACTTTGTTTTCCTGAACCAAGCCAATATCGCAACGGCTCATAGGTGTCAGAATGATAGATACCCACACAAATGACCCCATTTTAAAAACTGCACCCCTTACTGTATTCACTGGGGGTTGACATGAGTATTTTTACCCCACAGTTTTTTTTTTATGAATTAATGCAATTTAGAGGAGAAAAAATAAAATTTCATATTTTTGCAAATATGTCATTTTAAAGTCAGGTTTTTTTTCTTTAATGCACATGAAAATGAGGATTTACACCCCAAAATGGATCCCCCTGTTTGTCCCGTGTTCAGAAACATACCCATTGCGGCCCTAATATTAATCGATAGAGCTCATAGGATTCCGAAAGCCCATTCTTTCCCCGAAGCTGCTCCAAGAGACATCCTAGTCCGGATTCATTTTTACAAAATAACAGAAGAGCTTCTGTCTGTTGGAAGACGTAGTGAGTCTCTGCCAGCCCCATACGAGAATATTTAGATGTTTCCAGATCTTTCGGCAGCTACACTACAGTCCCACAGGCAATTTGCGGAGGTTATAGCAGCACTTTGAGGAGCTCACATCAGATACAAATGGGGCTTTCCCACTAAACTACTTATCTATAGAAATGAAATGTTTCAAGTTGCATCATCGGTGGAGGAGGGCCTGTCTCTCCTGAAGAGGTGGAATATCCAGGTACCTCAGAAAGTTTTGGGGATGGCTGGGAAGTGCCCCTCAAAGCTTCGTCAAGAATGGTCAACTATGGGCAAACATGGCCGTCACGCATAATCTGGTCTTTCAGTAAAGTTTCTTTTATACCTTTTGCAATCTGGAGCCACTTACGAATGGTTTGTTATGCTTTTTTCCCACCAGTTTCTATTCATCTTGGGCCACCTGGCACTGGCTGAACAACATTTTGATATTTTCATGTGTTTATGAATAATTTTTTGTTTCTATTTGCTATAGTTGTTTATTCAAGAGGTCTTTCCCCTATTCCGGGTCCCCATCTATAATGTCAAAGCACTACGGCAATCAAGCTTCAACTCATTTATAAGGTATGCCTATTAATATCTCATCACTACAAATGTAGCATGCTTTGGCGGGAGGCCCTCTGACTCTGAGCGGAAATTTTTCCCCAGGTAACTAATTTCCTGAAGGACAAACGCCCTAAATTCCCAAATTTGTTCTTAGTCTCAAACCCAGAAAAAAAGAAGGGAGGGGTATTAATAGCTGTAAGTCGATTAGCAGTATTTTCCCAAAGGAACATACACATAGACTCAGTAGGTCACTTCATAGGTCACTTCCTTGCCCTGCTTCTGGCTCTGGATGCAGAGAAAGCTTTTGATCGGATACATTGGGGATTCTTGAAAGCTACCCTGGAGAGATTTGGCTTCTCAGGGCCTATTAAATCAGCAATCTTATCTTCAGTGCCATCTGCAAGATGTTACGGCACTCTGCCCCCCGAGCGCCAGTTGGGGTGCCCTGATCTCCCGCACCCCCACTGTCCCTGCCTACTTGCCTCGGCCCTGGCTAACCCCAGGCGGACAACTGGACGGCGGTCCCTGCCCTGGCTAGGGACCTGGCGACTGACAAGCAGGAAACTACCTAATGGGGGAAACAGAGTGCCGACAGAGGGGGCAGATGAATCAGACCAACAAAACTTGCAAGGCTGGAGATGGGACTCACAGGCAAACTGGCAGGGTGCTGGATAGCAACTAGTACTGACTGGGCCAGACTAGATTAGAGGCAAACAGAACCAACACAAACAGACAGAGTAATAGGGGACCAGAGGGAGCTGACCGACAACTAGGGACTGGCTGAGGTGAACCGCAGACAGACTGGCTAGGTGCATGCAGAACCAATAACTGGCAATGAGCTCACTTCACTGCCAGTCTTTTAACCACAAGGTTCCGCCCAGGGGCGGAGAGTGGGAGGAGGCAACTCCGCCCACTGCTGTATAAGAAGAATGGAGGCGGGCGGCACCCTACGGGCAGACACGCCCATGCCGCCGCCCACAGCTGCTGGGATAACCTCGACACAGGGCTCCAGGCCGCCGGAGCCGACGCCGGAGCGACGCGCCGCGCTGTATGGTAACACAAGAGTATTCTCCCTCATTTGTTATCTCTAATGGTACAAGGCAGGGGTGCCCCTCTTGCCTTTAATATTTGCCCTTCTCTCGGAACCATTAGCAGAACAGATCAGATGTAATAAAGAAATACAAAGAATCAAAATAGCCTCTCAAGAGCACAAGATAGGCTTATACTGAGATGACATTAGTTTGGCAATCAAGAATCCTATCACCTCCCTTGCACAGGCCCAAGCTACTCTAACCCATTTTGGTTAGGTTTCATATTACAAGGTGAATAATGCAAAATCACAGCTATTAAATATTGGATTGGATGCTAAAACTAAGCAAATCATATTGGACACATTCATTTCCATTTGCTTGGAACGAACACTCTATACCGTATTTAGGTATCAACATAACCTATCCCAGTTCTCTTACCTTTGTAAAAAACTACCTACCACTTCTTAACTTTTTTGCTCAAATTTTAAATAACTTCCGTAAACCCTTTATTTCTTGGGCGGGTAGAATTGCAGCTGCTAAAATGATGATTTTACCTCAAATTTCATATATCCTTAGAACAGTAATTATCCCAGTTACAGCAACCTTCCTTTCTAAATTGCAATTTATTATCAATAAATTTATTTTGGGGGAGCTCACGCTAGAGTTAAGTTTTCTACTCTGGCCAAACCTTACGAGTTAGAGGGCATGAGGGCTCCTGATATCAAGCGGTATTTTGCTGTAGTCATTTTAGATCAAATTAAACAGTGGTCAGTCACCCCGTCACATAAAAAATGGGTTTCCATAGAGACTGTGGCTTTTGGCGCCCCCTTGATTTCCCTTCTTGGGATATGTACCTGCAAATTTTGACTTTGGAATATGGGAGGCCTCAGGTATTAAAAAATTGGTGATTTATGTAAAGATGGGGTCATGATGGATTTCCCAACATTCAGTCAGATATTTAATCTTCCAAGTAGGTTAGGTTTTGCCCATCTGAGACTGTGATATGCCCTACAATCCTTGGATATACACAGGCCGGTGTTTCTTAAGGCAGCTTTCATTTTTCTCCCTTCCATCGAATGTCTTTGGGGGTATTTCCACATTCTATGACGATTAGAGATGAGCGAGCACCCAAATGCTCGGGTCCACGTTAGTCGAGCTTTTCAGAAAATTCGAGAGCTCTACTCGAGTAACGAACACCATTGACTACAATGGGTGACTCGAGCATTTTTGTATGTGGAATGCAGGGTCCCGAGCTTTTTTTTTCCCTGGTTCGTGTGTCCCTCTCCCTCCCCCTCTTTCTTTTCTTCTCTCTCTCTCTCTCTTTCTCCCTCTCTCCCTCTTCCCCTTCCCCTTCCTGCCATACCAAAAAATTTTCAAATGACGCGCACTGCGTCACGGTGGGGAGGGGCCAAAACAGGCACGTCACAGCGGGGAGGAGCCAATAGCTGGGGCGGGGTTGAGCGCGATTTGATGCTTGCTTGAGTAACGAGTACCATCAAGTTCGCTAATGCTCGAACGAGCATCAAGCTTGCCAGAGAACGTTCGCTCAACTCTAATGACGATGCCCTCTCTCCGACGTCCAGTTTGAAAGAGTGGAGACGTATCCTCTCCTGGACCAAGAGAGTATCACATGACATCGCCCACTGGGAATCTTCTCAGAAGATATTTCTACATTGGAATCTGACACCAGCAAGATTTTCTTGAATGAATAAAGATGTGCCTCAGATGTGCTGGAGGGGGTGTGGTGTGAAGGGCACTTATTTCCATATGTGGTGGTCATGCCCAATTATATGTTTCTTCTGGAACTCGGTCTTTTACGTTATTTTTTCAGTGTCGCACCACTTTGTGTCCCCAGACCCGGCTGGCTCTTTGTTTTCTAAATACAGATAAATTGTCCCCTTTTTATTCAGTTCTTATCTCACACATCATCCTAGCATCACGGCAAACAATTGCTAGGCATTGGAGATCGAGAGATGCCCCGTCGTTATCTGAGGTGAGGAACTCGGTGAACCATACTAATCACCTGGAAGAAACTTACTCACGCAGATATGTCACTATGTCCTCTGGGATGGCCTCCTGGGCAACATGGCTGGACTTTACGATGGCTAATCCTTCATGATGGAGGTCTGTGGGGCTGGAGGTTGTACTGATGGTAAGTATCTAGATTGGTTGCCGATGGGGAATTGTATGAATATGTCTGACGATGTCCACTATTATAACACTTAGGAGTCCTTTCTCACATGACCATGCGAATTTGAAGCCTGTTATGTAGTCTTTATACTAACTTGATTTTCATTGGTGTACCTGATGTTGGAACTGTACCTCCTTTTGTTCAAGTATAATTTCTTTGTAAGGAAAAAAAAATTCCTTTAATAAAAAATACAATTGTTAAAAAAAAAAATTAATAATGTAAACTGTGTGGTATGTCCAAAGACAGGGGTAATTACGGCTGGTTGGGATGGGCACACGTGGCAATTAAACCGGGTATCCCTCCTTCTCCCATGCTTTTTTGGGGGGTATTTTGTGACCTCAGTGGCAGGAATGGGGTATAAAAAATGGCACTCTGTGAGGCTTCATAATTTTGCTGAGGTGCCGGGATTTCACACAGAAGGCACTCAACAAGCTGCTCCTGGAACTGCAGGAAGACAAGCGTTCCCGGGGCTTCTTGTAAATTACGTATTACAGGTAGCGGTCTGAATAACGCCGGGCTCACACAGCCATATGTGGAATCCGCTTGTGGAGGCCCGAAGCGTATCCCAGCTGTGTGCCTGGCTGTGGCGCTGCGTACAGCCACTTAATGTACTGCGTATAACTGCGTACTCACATGGGCGGTCATGCGCAGTACACAGTTTTTTGTTTATATTTCCTGCACCATCACTTAACGATGACGTAAGTAACTGCAGCCCGTACACAATATAGTTATATATAGGCTTAGGGTATATCTGTGACCATGGAGCCCAATGGGCCCTATGTTGCGAATATCCACAGTAAAATAGAACTTGCTGCGTTCTGTTTCTGCAAGTGGATTACGTAATTCAAACCCGTTAATGTGAGTGGAATTGTGTAATCCAATGCATTTAATTGATCCGTGTATTGCCTGGCTCTCCAGCTTTCTGTGCATGCGCGCCTCATCGACACATGGGCAGATGCCCACGGGAGGTCCCGATCACTGCGGGACATCACAGAGGATCGGGGTGAGTATTTTCAGCTGCCCCCATGGATCCGATCCATTGGATACCAGCAATCATGGGCCCAAGGACTGCGTACCGCTGCTGGTGACATCTCCTGCCTCCCAGCTACCTTCAGTAGCCCAGCTACCAGAGGACCAGTTCACTGCCGAACATCAGGTTGGTCCGGGGTAAGTAATCTCAGCAGATCCAATCCATCAGGGCAGCTGAATCTTTAATTTTCTTTTACTTTTTATTGACTTAAATGCGATTGGTGCTATCCACTGGATAGCACCGACTGCATTGCTGGGGGAGGCGGGGAATGATAGCTCCTTGTTGTCGGCTACCTCTGGGCACCGACAGCATGGAGCTGTCACGTCCATAGCCCACGGGGCTTTAATCCTCAGAGGACGCATGTTTTTACGTCTTCTAGATTAGCTAGGATGTAAAAACACTATGCAACCGTCACTAAGGGGTTAAATGTAAAATGTATGTAAATAATGTTATCCAAATGACCAGAAACTTTCAAAAACTCATTTTTTTTACCAAATGGTAACTTTTGGGAGGGTCCGCCATTAAAAAAATTTGAACATTGATTTTTGTGGCCGCGAGGGGAGGCTTAGATTGTGGAGTGATTAGTACCCAACTTTATGGGACTCTGCATGTTAACTGGTCAAGCAACCATCACCTCTGACCACAATTCTACAGCAATCCGGGGGCGGAGCCTGCCGCGGAACAAGATGGCCGCTTAAGCCCGGAGTTCCCTCTGAACGGCGCCCACGGAGGTCCCGCTACACCGACCGCAGCCTTCAAAATGAAGAAAGCTTCAAGGGAAAAGGTTGGAGAACTCCCCTGCACTCCCAAACCGGCTAAAAGTCAAGCGGGTATGCAGCGCTACCTAAAGGAGCGCAGCTCCCGCTCCCCGCACCCCCCTTCCAAAATGGCGCCGGCGCACGAGGCCGGTGCTTCACACAGTAAAGCTGGGGAGGGAGAGTCCTCTTCAGATGAGGACGACTCTGGAGGAGTCTCACGAGGATTTATGAGAGAACTCATAAGAAATGCACTGTCTCCCATTGTCGCCGACCTCACCGAGATAAAAGAGGACATAAAACAGCTGGGGCGCAGGGTTGAGGACCTGGAGGCTGGCCCAGCCTCTGTTTCTTCTCATGCCATAGCTATTGAAAAAATCTTAAAGGACCAGCACGAAAATCTTAATCGAGCCCTTCTTCTTCAAGAGGATCTCGAAAACCGCAGCAGGAGGAATAACTTAAGGCTTAAAGGTATTCCGGAATCCTGGGCAGCGGAGTCCCTCCATAAGGTAACCATGGAGATTTTTCAGCAGCTGGTGGGTGCAGAGAGGGCTTCCCTGATAGTCATAGAGCGCATCCATAGGGCTCTTAGACCCCCTCCTGGACCTGCTGAGCCCCCTCGGGACATTATCTGTAGGCTGTTATCCTTCCAGGACACTGCGATCATCCTAAAAACAGCAAGATCCCACAAAGAAATTAAATATGGGGATGCTCTGACCCAGATTTACCAGGACCTTTCCCCTGCAACCCTGGCGAAGCGTCGTTTACTTCGCCCTCTGCTGGAAGCGCTCAGAGAAAGGGAAATCCGCTACACCTGGCTATTCCCCTTCGGAATTAGCATATCCTACAAGAGCCGAAGGATGATTGTCCGCTCTCCAGAAGATCTTCACGCCTGCTGGGAACACCTGGGGATGGATCCCATTGAACTGTCCTGCTGGATGCCACTTCCGGAGTTTCCTAAACTCCCCAAGCCAACACCACCCGAGTCGTGGCAATTAGCCGGCAACATCAAATCTCCAAAACCCAAAAAGAAAAAAGCAAGAGAGCTGGTAGACAACTCGGACACTTGACGGGCTCTCTGGACGTTGTCTGTGGTTCACATTTTGCCTGCTGGCGGGTCTCCAGGGAGCCCTTCGCCGAAGTTCGGAAGGACATTTCTTAAGGTTACCCTTTTCCTATATTGTCAAATGTTCTTTCTCTGCCTTTTTTGAATTTTTACTCATATTGAGATCCCTTCCGTCTCCTACAGTCGGGGACATGGAGATATTTGAGACGGCGATATGATCTCTGGGATGTTGCTAATTTGTTTATGTGAAGTAATTCTCGTGCTATATAGAATATTTGTTAAACCCTTTCTTTTCACAGGCTGTGATCGGTGTAATTTGTATGCATTAATATCTGTTTCAGTGACCCGGGGGCGCCTGGATGAACAGGCTGAATCCTGTTGTCTGCCCCTCACTGCTGGAGAAGTAGACAACTCGCCCCCCCCCCCTTCTTGTCCTGGGCCCGGCTGGCTCCTTGGAGTGTGCTGGCCTCAGGGGCACGAAGGTTGTATTCGCAACACATTTATAGTGTGCTCTTTGTTTTTATTGTCTTTCTTTCACTCATTCGTGCATTTTATTGTTTATCTCTTTGCTTACCCTTCTTATTCTTATCCTACCACTTTATCCTTAACCCCTCTACCCCTCCTCCCCCCCCCCTTGGGGCCCTCTTAGTCCCGGCTGACCCTTGTGTCTGTTGAGTAACGGAGCAAAAGTTTATCACGTGTGACTAACGATTTTCTCTTCCATCCTATTCGCCCGCTATTGTATAGAAAGAGAGACCAGTATAAAATTACTACTGCGACAACATGGATGAGCAGATCCGAGTCACTACGCTGAATGTAAATGGTCTGAACTCCCCAGCCAAGAGGCATCATATCGCATTACTGCTTAAAAGGTATGGATCAAAAATTGTTTTTCTGCAGGAGACCCACTACAGGGGAGACCGGTGTCTGTCCCTACCGGGAAGGCAGTTCCCTCTCGCATTTCATAACACACACCCCTCGTCGGCCGCAAAGGGAGTATCTGTCCTCTTACATAAATCCCTTAACTTTTCCTGTGAAGGACAGTACTCAGACGAGGAGGGTAGGGCCCTATTTGTTAAGGGGGTTCTTAATGATAATAAAGTCACTCTGGCGAACCTATATGCCCCTAATACCAACCAAATACCCTGGCTGGTCAAACAACTGGATGCATTAAAACATTTTGCCACTGGCCAGATAATATTAGGGGGCGATTTGAACCTCACAATCTGTCCACTCCTAGACTCCTCTGTAGGAAAATCTCAAATATCCCAAAGAAAACTTAAAAATCTCATACGGGTACTATCAGAAACCAATATTGTGGACAGCTGGAGATGTTTAAATACAAACTCCAGAGATTATACATTTTTTTCGCGGGTCCACTCCTCTTTCCAGCGCCTTGATTATATCTTCGTGTCCCCCTCCCTCTTGCAGTACGTGACCAAAGCGTCAATTGACCCTATTGCAATCACAGATCACGCCCCAGTCCACTTAAACCTCCGTCTTCCTAGCCCGTCCCCTAGGGAATGGCATTGGAGACTCAATCCCTCTTTATTAGATCCGGAGGAGGAGAAACTTCAACTGAAGAAGGCGATAGAGGAATACTTCCAGCTAAACAAATCCGAGGATGTCTCGATCCCTACAACCTGGGAGGCCCATAAGGCCTTCGTCAGAGGCCTCCTGATTGCAGCTGGCTCCAGAGCTAAAAAAAAACAACAAAAAGAAATAGACAACAAATTGTGCCAAATTGCTAAACTTGAGCGGGCGTCGAAGCAGTCGATATGCGAGGCCTCGCTAGAGGAATTAGCCTCTCTCAGGAGGGAACTCAAACTCCTACTTGAGACTAAATATAACAAAAAACACCTGTACTTAAAACACATCACCTATGCCCAGGGAAATAGAGGGAGCAAATACATGTCCGCCCTTATAAAGAAAGCCAGATCTAGGAATCATATACAGTCGATTAAAACCCCGAATGGTCAAAAGGTCTCTACCACACAGGAGATTACCACCGAATTCCTAAGCTTTTACTCCTCTCTCTACAACCTTAGGGACCCTCTAACTCCAGAAGCCTCTACTAATATGAAAGAACAGATTAACCGCTTTCTTAACGACTTAAACTTGCCAAAACTCAGCCGGGAAGACACTGATAATTTTTTAGAAACAATTACTGATCAGGAAATAGTAGAACTCATAGATTCCTCCCCTCCCGGGAAGAGTCCCGGCCCAGATGGTCTCCCCCTGATTTATTATAAAACTTTCAAAGATACCCTAGTCCCTCAATTAACAGAACTCTTTAACGCTTTGCTGCAGGGAGCTCCTCTCCCAAGGCAGGCACAAGAGGCGCACATCACTCTGGTCCGAAAGGAGAATAAAAACCCTGAATCTTGTGGTAGCTACCGCCCAATCTCCTTGATAAGCTTCGACATGAAGCTCTGGGCTAAAATTCTCACGAAACGCTTAGAAAACCATATAACTAAACTGATCAACTTCGAACAATCGGGGTTTGTCAGGGGGAGAGAAGGTAGAGACGGTTGTCTTAGGTTACTACACGCAACAAGATACGTTCAGACGCATAATATCCCACTTGCTCTTGTGAGCACAGACGCCGAAAAAGCGTTTGACCGCATCAACTGGGTCTATATGGAACAGGTTCTTTTGCACTTCAATATCCCAAGCAAATTCGTCAAGGCGATCTTCTCCTTATACGCAATGCCCCATGCGAGACTGAAAATTAATAACTCCCTCTCCCCACCGTTTAATATAAACAACGGCACTAGACAGGGCTGCCCCCTTTCCCCCTCCCTTTTCATCCTCGCCCTGGAGCCATTTCTTCAAAAGGTGAGACTCGATCCTCTGATACAGGGCCTCAGGGTCGGAGGAGAGACCCTCTCAATCTCAGCGTATGCTGATGATATAACATTTCTCATTACAAACCCGGAAAGAGGTCTCCCCCACCTTGTCTCCCTGCTGGAAGAGTTTGGAACTCTCTCAAACTTTAAAACTAACCTATCTAAATCAATAGCTCTAAATATCTCCATACCATCCAACAGATTCCAAAAAATTAAAAACAGCTCCCCTTTCACCTGGTCGGACACAGCCATTGATTTCCTAGGCGTCAAAATTACTAAAAAAGCCGAGGATCTATATGCTACTAATTTCCTTCCCCTGCTAGCGAAAGTTAAAAAACTATTACGATCCTATGACCTACCTTTTATTTCCTGGCTGGGAAGGAAGAATGTGCTGAAATCTTATATCATTCCTATCATACTATACAAAATTAGGCTCCTCCCAGTCTTTATACCTCTCAACTTTTTTAAGAGTTTACGCACAATTTTCCTCAGATACCTTTGGATTGGTAGGAGGCCGACATTAGCCCATTGTTTACTAATCAGAAGGTGCTCGGAGGGAGGAGTGGATCTGCCATGCCCCAAAGAATTCTATAGGGCCGCACAACTTAATCACTGGATGGAACTGACACATCCCATTAAGGACCCGCTTTTACAGATTCTAGCTAAAGGTGCCCATGGCCCACACCTCATTGAGGAACTTTGGTTCCCAGAAGTGAGATATAACAGGAAACAGAGTTCTAACCCGCTAACGAGGGGCGCTTTAGAGACTTGGAGGGCTATCGGGCCGACCCTGGCCCCGACCCCCTCCCCTGCAGCCCCCCTATCCTCTTTGCATAGGCTCATGGATCTCAAGTTAGATCCTTGTACTGCCAGAGTGTGGCAGACATTAGCAAACAAAAAATTGCAAGATGTTTTCGACATTTCACATAAATACCCTCTCACCTCGCTGGAAGACCTACTTCCTGATCGTACCTCCACTTTTCTTATCTTGGCCCATTTGCTTAAAGTCCTCAATGCCTTTCTTAAAACTTACAAACTGGAAAGACCACTGACTCCATTTGAGACGGCAATAACGGGGGGTAACGCCCTAGCTAGAAAAGTGTCCTATATTCGTCGGCGCTTCATCTCCCCACCAGCGGATACGCGCCCGGCCTTCCTGGTCTCATGGGAGAGAGAACTCTGCATCTCTCTGTCTCCAAGTGAGACCAAGCTTATCCTGAAAACCGCCTTCGGACTCTCCCCTTGTGTCACCTCGCAGGAGACCCATTACAAGCTTCTAGCGAGGTGGTACAGGACTCCCCAGTGGCTTTTTGACCACAAATTAATAGAACAGGGTGTCTGTTGGAGATGCGAGAGGGCAACTGGCTCCTTTTTACATATTTGGTGGGAATGTCCTGTCCTAGCGATATTCTGGGAAGAAGTGGGGGAGGTGTTGAGGAAGATCTCCCCGGAATTGATCCTCTCCCCTGAGTTGGTCCTCCTGTGGAAACCGTCCGGGACGTTCCATCCATTGCGGCATAAACTGGTTGCCCTAATAATAGATGCAGCAAAAGCCCTCATTCCACTAAGGTGGAAGCAGAAGGAGCCACCGACAGTCACTCAGTGGAAGGACAGAGTGGATACTCTAGCAAACTTTGAGGAGCTTTCTGCTTGGTCTAAGGGAACCCACGATAAATATGTTGAAATGTGGGCTCCGTGGAGAGCGGTCATCTGGTAGGCTTAGCTACCAGTTGGATAGTCATAATCACAACCATGAAAGCCTCAGGTGTACTAGCTGGGCGAGACTCATACGTAGGGGAATTAGACTCTTGGTGTGGACCCGGACGACTGACATCAGCTCTCTGTTGCTAGACACTATTCGAAGATAGCCGGAACCCCCCGCCCCACCTTCCTTCCCCTCCTCCCTATCCCCCCCCCCCTCCCTCTTTCCCCTCGTTTCTTCCCTTCCTAGTCTGCTTTCCTTTCCATGTCCTCTTTTCGTATTGTGTCTATTATTGTGTTTGTTACTCGTTCTTCTTTTTATATTTTATTCACGTATGTATATGGTCTGTCTTGTCGTACGCCTGTGGGGATCCGGATGGACTCGCACTGATTTATCTAACTTGTCTCGAATTTTTGGAAGTTGGTGGGGTACCTCCCTCCTTCCCCCTCAGGCAAAGCTAAGCTGAACGCTTCTAGAAACAATAGATATTCAGACCTGTACGTATTTGATATATGATATGTTGATGCTGTTTGTATTGTTAATTCTTAAAAAAATGGCAATAAAATTGGAATTAAAAAAAAAAAAATTCTACAGCAATCTGCCTAACCCTGTGCCCAATATCGCTACCAGCACCAACGTTCACAGGCGTTGGACCCGAATGCTAATTACCTACAATTATGGTTCCGTGTTAACACGGACGAGGTTCATTAATTAATTGAAAGTTTAATTCTAAAAAGATAGCAGTGCTTATTTACAGAAGAATACAAAAAATGGCATAAGGTATCCACAGACTGTAATAAAATAAAAGGATGAAGATGCGACAGGACGCTGCAGAATGATGTTCTCAACGTTTTGTTACGATACATGAAGTCTTCAGTGCGATGGCTGGAGTTAACCCCTAGTTCTCCAATGACACAGATGAACTCACAGAGAATGATTGGGCATCTTTTATTATCATTTGAAAGAAACAGAATGCGGCCACAGATAGCAATAAAAGAAGAAGATTCCAAATATGGCCGCCTCGATGAGCTGCAGGGTCCTGGCCTTCGATTATTTGGGACAATCCTTGATGAGGATGCAGTGTCCTGTCGCATTAGTAACGTAGTCTTCATTACAGAAGCATCCAAGTCTACAATGTGCAGTACACATAAGGTCCTTCCAATTGCTGCAGGTGTAGGGGCAGCCTCCGCATGATGTGTACGTCCTGTTTCCGGTGCACGCCTCGCAATCTTCCTTCTTTATACATTTACCATCCAGCTCCAGAAGACCTTCCTTGCAGTAGCAGCCGGGGCGACCTTTTCTATCACAAACCGATTTCTTGGGGTCATTGCAGTATGTCTTGCAGCCCCCACGTTCCTTGTACACTTTATCGGGTTCACAGGGTCTTGTAGTAGCTGTAAGAGTATAATAGTGTTAGGATATCAGTATAGTCAGAGGGCAGGACTTTCTGAGAACTAGA
The DNA here is from genome assembly GCF_035609145.1 of Eleutherodactylus coqui. NCBI lineage: Eukaryota > Metazoa > Chordata > Amphibia > Anura > Eleutherodactylidae > Eleutherodactylus > Eleutherodactylus coqui. The sequence goes on along the minus strand of NC_089842.1, from coordinate 25,191,143 downwards.
TAGGGTGACACAGTGGCTCAGTGATTTAGGATTATAGTGACTCAGTGGTAGTGGCTTGGCGGTTGTACAGTTCTTGACTAAGTTAAAGTGGCACAGTGGTTATGTAGCTACTCACTTCATATAGTGGCTCAATTAGTAAGATATAGTCATTAATTATATTGTTGCTTAGTGAGATATATAGGCTGAGTGGTAATACACTTCAGTTATTGCATAATGGCTCAGTGGTTATGTAGATGCTTGATGGTTATGTAGTAGTTCAGTGATTAAGATATAGTGACTCTAATTATATTATGACTTGCAGAAAATAAAAGACCATGATCCCTGGGCACAACCCTTTTAACCAGAAAAATCATTGACACAAGAGAATTTAACCGAGTCGGTTGCCTCAAAAGCTTGTGCCCGGGGTCCATGGTCTTTGATTTTCTGCAAGTCACAATATTGTACCCCATTATGTATGATGGTGAATCTTGCACTGGCAGAACCTTCTATTCTCTTTGAAAAAAAAATTGGCTTCCTTCATCCTTGAACCCCTCAGTGACGGCCCCATTGCCTTTTTACATCCTGGCCTGCTGGGCTTAATTCCTAAGGGCCGTGAAAACATGCCTCCTCTAGGAAAGAAAGCCCTGCAGGCTCAGAACGTGAGAGCTCCATGCTGCCGGTTACTGGAGGTAGCCGACAGCATGGAGCTGTCATCTAGGGCCGCGGGACCCCACCCCCGGTCACGCGATTGCCGGTATCCATCAAAAAGTTAAAAACAAATAAGATTTCAGCTGCCCTTAAGGATTGGATCCGTAAGGGGAGCTGAGAGTACTCACTCCCCGTCCTCTGCGCCGTCCGGCATCATCCTCTTTCTCCCCGGCCCTGCCGCCGGCGTCTGCGCTTGCGCGCCAGACACATTATGTCCTGCGCATGCGCAGAGAGCCAGGAGCTCCGGGAAATTAAAAAACTCCCTGCTCCCGGCTAGTATGAGTAGCCGAGTCACATGAGTTCCCGGTCACATGATCGCTGCTATCCAATGGATAGCAGCGATCATGTAAAAGTTACAAAAAAGTTGAAAAAGTGAAAAAAAAAAAGAAAAAATGTTTGTTTCATCTCCCCTCATGGATCATCTTAATAAAGATAAGGTTTTTAGCACAGCTGAAGATATCTTGTTTGTTCAAGATTTCACCTGAGAACCCGTGAGGCATTTTTTTCTTCGTGCTGTGTGTGGATTATTCAAGGGCAATCATCAAACATTTGAGACGGTGAGATGATATTTTTTTTATTTTTATTTTTAAGGTTTCACCAGCTGTGGAAATTCAAAAGTCTTTCCGTACAGCCGAAATCCATGACAAAATGATGCACCATTCTTTGCGGTTTTTGCCCCTGAAACTCTTCTGTAGCTTTGCTGTGTTTTTTTTTTTTTCTTTTTCAGCAGTTCCGCATTGTGTGCAGATAAAAGTACTCCTCTCCTCCTGCCATCATCATATCGAATTAAAGGGGTTTTCTCATAGCTAAATTGCAATCACTTCACAACCACACTGTCCTTCTTGGTTGTTGTTAACCAGGACATGTAACTGATGCAGCCAATCACTGCTGTCAGCAGTGACCTTCTATGGCCAGTGATTGGCTGCAGCAGTCACATGTCCAGGTCAGCAGCGGTGAGGAAGGACAGAGTGGTTGCGAAGCAATTTTAAGTTGTGGGTAAACTCCTTTAAAGGGGTTGTCCCGCGCCGAAACGGCTTTTTTTTTTTTCAATAGGCCCCCAGTTCGGCGCGAGACAAACACAAGGGATGGGTTAAAAAAAACAAAGTTTAGTACTTACCCGAATCCCCGCTCTGCGGCGACTTCTTACTTACCTTACCAAGATGGCCGCCGGGATCTTCACCCACGATGCACCGCGGGTCTTCTCCCATGGTGCGCCGTGGGCTCTGTGCGATCCATTGCCGATTCCAGCTTCCTGATTGGCTGGAATCGGCACACGTGACGGGGCGGAGCTACGTGATGACGCATAGAAGGGGGCGGAGCCAGAACGCCGCTCGTGCCGAGACCCAAGAGAAAGGAGAAGACCCTTCTGCACAAGAGCGTCTAATCGGGAGACGGGGACGCCAGCAACAGAGCAGGTAAGTGAATAACTTCTGTATGGCTCATATTTAATGCACGATGTATATTACAAAGTGCATTAATATGGCCATACAGAAGTGCTGAACCCCACTTGCTTTCTCAGGACAACCCCTTTAAGTTTTTTGAGAAGGGGAGGTGGACGGAGTAAAGAATAACATGACTGCAGGATGGGTTTGTTTGTAGTCTGTACCCATAGTAGAACCGTAGCACCTACTCCATAGTTGCTCATTTTTTATTAGAGGCATCAGAGCAATACAAAATAAATTGCAAAAATGTACACACCCTTTACTTTTTTTTTCTATGCGAGTGATTACTGGGCAATGAGGAGAGCTTACTGTGTTCACTGAGCAGCATCAATAGTCATCAGGGAGTATATGTCGCATAAAAGTATAAAGTGTTGATAGACGGAGTGTTATAAATAATACTCACTAGTTGGCGGCACTTTATATGCGCTAATCAGTATGAAGGCGGCACCTGAAAAGAACAAATAAGCAAGGGTCAGATGTCTGGTTTCCTGCTGGGATGCCTGGTGGCATATTAGCCTTTTACTTCCTACCTCGGCCCTAACAACCTATCAGGTTGAATCAGCGAACCCAAACAACCAATCAGGTTGAATCAGCCAACCCAAACAACCAATCAGGTTGCTGGAATTGTGAATCAGAACCAATGCGGTTGCCGAAATTACTCCATAGTACTGAGTTGGAGAATAAAAGGCTAATATGCTGCCTGGTGATGGTCATATACAGCTAAGTATTTAACCCCTTAGAGACTAGTCTATGTTGTACCATAACTCGTTGACATAGCCATATGAGGGCTTGTGTTTTCTTGGGGGGGGGGGGGGGAGGGGACAAGTTGTATATTTTAATGACACCACAGTAATATGTTGTATAATGTTTTTTTTGGAGGGCAGATTGAAAAAAAAAACGTGAAGAAATTCAGCCATTATTTTGTTTTTACAGCGTTCACTACACCATAAAAATAACATGATAACTTTCTGGTCAGCACCATTACTGCGATAACAAGTTTATATCATTTTTTTAATTGTTAACAACTTTTGCATTATAAAAACACATTTTTAAAGAAAAAAACTATTGAATCTGCATCGCCACATTCTAAGGTTGGATTCACACGGGCGTATGTGTTTTTACAAGCGCCCGACAGCGCCATAAAAATGCATAAACGGGCACACAAAGCTAACATTTGTGCGCCCGTTCAGACAGTACAGGTCCGGCGCATATACACTGAGGCTGCAATGCCATTGGGTGTAGGGAGACAGTTTAGCTCTGCTAAGCTGTCTCTACCTTTCTGCTAAACTCCTTCCCACCTCCCTTCTCCAGCTGCTGTCATTGGCTCCCATAGGAGTCTATGGCAGCTGCCGATGTATTCTGGGCAGAAAGATAGTTCCAAGACTATCTTTCCTGCCCGGTGTAAAAGCTCCCGGCGTTATGTGGGCCGGCTGGGCACTTTTATGCCACGGGAATACGCCTGTGTGATCTGATGCATTAGAATCCAATGCATCAGATCGTAACGTATATATCAGCCACCCGTGAAAATAGTGGCCGATATACGCTTGTGTATATAAGCCCTCAGATCCATAACACTATTTTTTTTTTTTCATATTTTACCTATGTAAAACAGACTTTTGTGGGGAAAAAAAACATGTCTTTTTTAACCAGATTTTTTATTTCAATTCAACTTTATTGAACTTTTTGTAATGCTATTTTTTAATCCGTGAAGGGGACTTGAAGATGTGATTATATCATTGCTAGGACAGTACACTGCATTACTTATGTAGTGCATTATACTAAGCCTATAACAGCCTATTAGACTCTTTGGGAGGAGGGGTCTAATAGACTGATTTGTATGGCAGGTACATAGGCCTTTGTCAGGCATCCGGCTGCTATGGGAACCCATTGGTACCTTGTAATTGCACAACGGCTTACTGATGGCTGACAGTAGGAGCTCCATCCCTCAGTCATCTGCTTACGTGCTATGGTTGCTATTGATTGTGGCATGTAAAGGGGTAAACTGCCAGGATCTGAGGTTTCTCCATTCCTGGCCGTTAGAGCAGGGACCTGGCTGTCAGTAGTCAGCAGAGCCACTGCCTTCAAAAGATGAGTGTCGTTTTCAAGCCCATTTATAACCAACATTAAAAAGTTTATATCTGTAGTCTCTAAGCGGTTAAAGTTCCACATACACTAATATCATGTTACAGAAAAGTTTCACCTTTGCAGTATACACAAGGGAATCACTTGAATAACAATTCCTGTATAAGGTGTCAGTGTTAAGAGGCAGCCCCTTTAGCAGCTCAGGACGGTCTTATATCGGTAGGTGCCCTGAGCTTCTGTTAGCGCCCCCCTCCATATAGGGTACAGTTGTAACTGCAACAGTCAGGGTCAAATTAAATGCGCCATTTATTATGATGCCCAGATAAAAGTGCCGTACATTCTCCAAATAACATTACCAATAAGTTGTCTAAATAGCAATCCTGTGCTGCCACCATCGCACATAGTAATACAATATACTGTAAGCACCTAGGTATGCGCTATGGCACTACTACTTAAAGGGTTGTACCAGAATTCAAGTTATCCCCTATCCACAGGATATCAACAGAATAGGGTTTAACTTGCTGATTGGTGGGAGTCTAACTGCTGAGACCCCCCGCTGATCTCAAGATTGGGGCTCCTATATCCTGTTCCACTGTCACTGCAGGGGTCACTTCATCTGGTCAGTGACGTCACTCTGAATGGAGCGCTTGCTGCACATGCATGGTAAGCGTTTCATTCATTTCAAGGGGGCTGACAGAAATACCCGAGCAGGTGCAGTTTGGAGCACTGGTGCGCTTGCATGACCAGCGCTTCATTCAGTCTCCTTCTCACTTAGGGGATGCAGTTGCCCCCACAGTGAGATGGGGGACACAGGAGCCCCGTTCTTGAGATCGGCTGTGGTCTCAGCAGTGAGACACCCAATGATCTGTAAATTATTCCCTATCCTGTGGATATCCTGTGAACAGGGGAAAACTTAGAAGTCTGGTACAACCCCTTTAGGTAAATGCAACCATATAGTGCTTAAATAGGGGCCAGCTAGCATGTGTGTTTAGGGCTCATATCATATATAATACTGCTATACAGTGACCAAACAGCTGTCATGAACAATCGCAGTGGTATACAATGTATAAATAATACCGCTAGACAAGTTATATCGAAATTCATAACGCTCATAAGTTGTGGGTTCCAGGACACCTGTGGCGCCCCCTTTGGCAGGGGTGGCTGGATGATCACATATCAAGTCTGGTCTTAGCTTCAAGAAATTCATATTTCACTGTATGTGTCTTTTGTACTATGGGGATTCTACACATTCCTTTTTTCACAAACCGCGGGCGGTGGGAATTGGTTCAAATATGAGGGGCAGAAACAAGAAATACTCACTCAGCAGTGACAGCAGCAGCACAGAGACCGGTCTCATGGTCAGCTCTGGGGTTTCACCTTCGTCCTGTAAAAGTCAAAATTAAATTAGAAAATTCAGCATTTGCAAGACCTCTGCTTGTTGTCAGTGAATGCAGATCTGTCCTGATCTTGACAATGTGAGGGGTTTGTTACAATGTATCAGAACGCTCTAATATGACAAAGTGTTGGAAACAAATTACTGTGCAGTGCTTATCTCCGTATAGATATGAAGAGTTATAGGTTAGTAGCAGGTACCTACCTGTGTGACGTGCCGGCTGTGGTCTTCTGCTGGTGCAGGGATGTGCAGTGTTATATAGGGCTCTGTGGTGTCAGCAGGTTGGACATCATCCTTGCAGTAAATCTCCATTTAGTTCCTGGTTACGTCATGTCGGGTGTTAGTTCTTATGCAAAGTGCAGACAATGACAAAGTTAAAATCAAGCCAAAGTAATTAATGGCTCCTGGTTATCCTCCGGGCAGATACTGGGGGCAATACCAGCTCAGCCATGTTGGAGATTGTAAACTGATTTATGCTTCAGGGGTAAATAATGCTCTTATATTTACAGACTACATAAAGCTGCAGCTCTGCATTACCTACATCCTCGCCAACTCTCCCGGAACATCCCGGAGGCTCCAGGAAAAAGGAGAGATCTCCGCACTAGTAGAAAAGCTGGGAAGCCTTCCAGGCAAAGACTTTTCTGCAACTAGACAGAGTATGCAACCGCCCATTGGCACTGATGAGAAAGTATCAGCACTTACTAGTAGAACGCACTCCTCATACAGTCCAGCACACAGACAAGCAGCCTGTGTGTCTTCAGTCATCCTATAGGACCTGTACCAGACACTATTTTATATATATATATATACTGTATCAGATGCTTCTTTGTATCCACTGTACTAGATTTTTATTACATGCGCTGTATCACGTCCTGGCGTATTATATATGCACCAAAGCTGATCCTATATGCAGTGAACAATAACATATATATGATATGGAGATGTCTTGGTCTTTGTCACTGAAGGTTATATGGGGCACACTAAGAGTATGAGATGGGTAATGTAGATTAGTCAAAGAGTTTTCTTCTCATTTTATAGGAGCGCATCATATACCGCAAATCCAAACAAATGGGGACTTGACAAAACCAGGAAAGTGCTTTCAACTTTTATTAGAACAGTGCCATAAAAGAACAACAGGCAGGTCACTGAATACGCGGGTTACTTGCGAACCCATGTTCACCTCGTTGAATGAGATGCTGCTGCGACTGGGCAGAGAAACTTGAAAGAGAAAAGGAATGCTCAAGGATGCGGTCAAGCAGCAGAGACTTCTGTCAGGTGAGCTCCAGGTTGGTTTTTTTTAAGTGATACATGTTTGTATATACTGCACATAGTATAGTATAAAGACAAACAAAGTGAGAAAATGAGCAGAGTGACGAGTACTAAAGGATGTCTAAATGTCAATGGAATCATGAACGAGCCAAATAACATCAGGGATCCAGATGACACACAACACTTACATCCTCGTTATGAGGAGTTTCCCAATATCTCAGGTACTTCCATCTTGCTGCAATAATTAATACTTACATTGTCGTCACTCAGTGTCACACCCTATTTAGTAGACAATGTCCTCACAAATAAACTGCTGTATTGTCTTCAGCTTTCTTTCTGCCAAGGTGGAACCAGCTGGGAACAGCCTGTTCTTCACCTGAGGAGGAGCTGCTAACAACATCCATCTCAGGGATCCCATCAGTGACCACTGACAAGTGAGGGCCATGATATGGATGAAGGTATCTTAAAAACTTTAAATCATAGATGCCAGCCTCTGGGCTCCAGTGGATATCATGGAGGGGATACCACTCATTATTCTTGCTAGCCGAGCTTGGATGATGGAGGTACTGTGAATAGAGACATCTCCTCACCTTAAGCTTGACAAACATAGAGCATGTTCAACAGGCTTCAAAAGTGGGCCCTAGTATCTGCACAGGTTTGCCCAAGGACAAGACAGACCCAGGTTTCAAGCGAAGGAAGTACCGCATTATATAGTTTTGGAAGCGTAATAGACACCTTCATTCAAATTTAATTCAATAGAAGAGACCAAGCCTTCACAGCCACCTCCACACCCCCATTCATCTCAAGAATTAGGGGTTCCTGATCTGCATCCTTGAAGATGGTAGATGCTCATATCATAGATGGTGTCTTTAAATCCTCAAAACCCAATGCAATGCATTAGTTATCTCCCATGTCTGTTACTTGTTGAGTTTGTATGGAGCAGGCTCAGGAGTCCATCCCACTCCATAAACAGCTAGTAAAAACAATACCCAACACCAGAATTGTCCTTTTTTTGTCACCTTATCTCCAAGATAAAATTTAATAAAAATGTTCTAAAGTGACTTACATGTCAAATTTGAACTCATTGTCAAAAAAATCCAGGCACCTAGGAGTAATCAGGATTGAATGAAACTTTCTCTGTGTGATTGTAACGTTGATATAATACAGAGCAAAAGCAGAATTTATTGTGGAAAACTGAACACTTCAAGTGAGGCTCTAGTACCTTGTTGGGCAGCCTCTAGCTTGGATACAGGATGTGATACGAGCGGACATGGAGGCTCTAGTACCCTGTTAGGCCACCTCTAGCTTGGACACAAGATGTGATTCGGGCGGGCAAGGAGGCATACAGGTTCCGTATGGTATCCTGCAGCATATCGGTCCACATTTGCTGAGCCCCTAGATCATGCAAGCTTGTAGGCTGTTGTCGTCCCTGATGCTGACAGCCTTGCTGTTTGCGGCCAGGCATTATCCTGGTGGAAAATGCCTCTTGGAAGCCGCCATGAGAGGCAACAGATGTGGCTTCAGAATGTCCTGAACATATTGCTGAGGTGTCACGGTCCCTTGTATCACCACTATGGGTGACTGACTGTCATATGCGATGGGCCCCCCAGACCATCACACCAGCAGGGGGCAGTGCGCTGCTCCACAGCAAAGACAGCCATAGTCAGTGCCCAAACTAAACCTGGATTTGTCACTGAAGACAAACTAATTCACTCTGTAGCAATCCAGTTTAGTCATTTGCAAACGAAGGCAAAGGTGGATGAGTGTCAATAGCAGTGCAAGTAATGGTGGCTATTGTACTGGCCCAGAGCGTCTATTCCTGGCCCCTCCATAAATGTCATACATGAGAGAGAGAGAGAGAGAGAGAGAGATACCTTCAACCCTCATGTAGTGAAGAATGGCTAGAGGACTAGAGAACTAGAGGACAGTCAAAACCACCATGCAGAGGTACTTTTTTACAATGTGTTTTTACATTGTAAAGTGTAAAAGTTTAACAGTAAAGTTTTGCCAGGCCCTGACCGTTCCCAGGGACTGAGATACTTAAGCACAAAAACGTGTGTATTCTCTTTATTATTGCCCGAGGTTCATTCCGGTGAGTAAAAGATCGGTGGCATTACGTGACAACCTGTATTCCTGTTATATGTATATTGGCCATCTCTCTCCTATGGGTGTCCAGCAGAGGCCCAGCGATACTCTGTCCGAGGCTGCGTGTGTCCTTCGGGGAGGGGTCTGGTAAGTGCCACCTTCACAAGTGACAGCTTTACTCTCCCAGCTTTTCAGCGTGGGCCTCGTGTCCTGAGTTACCCTACGGGACACTGCACTATGAGACCAAATGTCCTTCAGCCAAGCATCTGGAAAAGACTTCAACAGACCCAGGGGCCTGTACCGATACCGCCACCTGTCTTAGGATGACGGACAACAAAACATTTTGAGCTGTTTGTGCTTGTCGGATGATAAGATGATTTTCTCTACTGGTGATCTGTCGAGGGCATCCTAAACCCGATCACCGTATGTGTTTGTGCATGCATTCACTGGTTCCAACTCCTCCTAACAGGCCAGGACAGCCTGGTGGCGGGCAATTTGTCGGCACGACCAACCAGCTTCTTGCATTCCAATAATGTGCCGCCTCTCCGACTCTGTTCACTGCATCTTCCTCTCTCATCACATGGAAACATGTTGCCTGGTTTACAGGTGCAACCTGGTTTACACATAGCCATGTACTTTTTGTTCATCACAAACCAATTGCTGCAGGTGTCGGGGCTTGTAGTGCCGCATACTGTGTACGTCATGTTTACCAGTGTTGCCCACATGAGCAGTGCTGGCCAGTTTAAAGGGTGAGTTCACAGTCATCGATGTACAGTACAATGTGAGTGAGTGAGTGAGTGGTGTTTTAACAAACCCTAACCACTTAAGGGCGCCTACCCACTGGCGATTTTTTTCCTGCGATGCTAAATTGCGTTTTTTCTGAAGAGCAATTAGTATAGAATGTGTTCTTGTCCATTTGGGGGTTTTTTTTCGGTCCGTTGCAATTTTTCACATAGGAACTGTCAGTTGCATATGTGTCCTTATTTTTCTCTTAATGCACCCATGAATGTCAATGGAAATTAACGAAAAAGGCGCGAAAAACGCCGCGGAAAATGTGTGAAAAACGCACGGAAAACGCTGCGTTTTTCACGCACGAAAATCGGCAACGCCAGTGGGTAGGCGCCCTAAAGCGGAAAAAAAAATCTGCAGAGGAAATCCTCATGCTATGGATTTTCAAATCCACTGCATGTTCAATTTGTTGTGGAAATATTGTGGATCCCAAATCTGCAGGCGGGTTTTGGTGCAGATTTATTCCATGATGTGTGATTATACCCTTAACTTAGAAAATGGCTATGATTAAGTAGAGTCTAGCTTTTCAACACATTTCTTAAAGTTCACAGTCCATTTCTGGTGGAAATTTTCGACATAGAAGGTACCAGTAATTACTTGGTCTAAACTTATATAATGGTGTGCTTCCAATAAATAAATCAAACTGGTTTCAAACAAGGAGCACACATGGGGTGCTATCACCTTGTGGGAAGCACTATTACCTAATGGGAGCACAGAAGAGACACACTTGTCTAATGGAGGCACTATGACCTTGTGAGGGGTACAAAGGGAGCACTAACACATTGTGGGGTAAGTAATGGGGTATTATTATTATCTTGTGGGGGGAATTTTGACTGTATAAGAGCACAAAGGGGACATAAAGGTGTAATTATTACTGTGCAAGAAGCACTAAGTAAGATGAAGGTAACAGAAAGATGGAGATTCTCCAGGTCACTACTTCCTTTAGTGTCCATGCTCCAAGGGACGTGGGTTTTAAATAGGCTATAATTTGTATTATCTTTTTGAGGGGATACATATATTTTATGGACCTTAACAAAGTCACTAGCACCATGCTGGGGGAGGGAGGTCAGATCCAAAATTCTCCCTGGAGCCTGTAGAGCTCTAGTTATGCCACTACCCTACTATATACAGTCTCCAGACCAGACTTGCAGATACTCGGCTCCCCAATTTCTGCAGTTCTCTCGCCTTCCAGAGGAACTGCAGGAATGAGAACAGGTGAGTATCATGTAAAGATGTTGGAAGGATTTGCCATGTTTTCTGGGATCTCCAGATATTGCAGGAGAGTTGGGATGTGCGCTTTATTCACATCATGTTGGTATGGAGGGATATTATGAGGATGCACTTACCTTCATCTGTCTCCTGATACAATCCATCACTCGTGTGCAGAACTACAGGATAGAAAAGAAGAGGAGCTTCTTATTAACCCATGAATGTCAGTAGCCATCATCATATAATCACATCCACAACTTCCTATAGAGATACAGAGTAGGAAGAATATCTACTGATGTCATTCTCAGGTGAGGGGCCCTTATACGTGGGAGATACACGCTTCTGGACCCCAATGCAAAATCTTTCACAGCCTTAATAGAGCAGACTTTATTTTAACCCTACGCAATCCATTAGGATCTCCATTTTCACTTTCATTCTAGGGTGACTACCCACTAGTGTTTATAAATTTGCAGCATTTTTTTTCCTGGTGTCTATGGAGCTTTGTTAAAAACGCATTGCAGCAAAATCGCAATTTACTGCGAAATCACGATTTTGCGTGATGCGATTTTAACATTAACAAGTTCCATGGATCCCTGGAGAAAAAAAACGCTGCAAATTTTGCAGTGAAAAAAAAACTGTAGTGGGTACACTTGAGAAAGGGAAAGCACTTTATTTCTTATCTTTATACTTTAAAGAGACTCTGTCAGCATCTTTCTGCAAACTTCTCTGAGGGCAGCATAGTGTAGTTCCTGCCACACTGATTGCAGTGATACACCTGCTGTGTAGAAGGAACAGTGGCATTACCCATGACAAAAGGACAAAGGTAAAACACCATTACCTATTAAAAGTCTACCCTCGCCTCTTGGACATATCCCTGGTTACCCTTCAGGGAGAAGACGGTAGAGCCACCATGACGAGTGAACTACTCTTCCCTGCTGTCTCCTAGGCTAGGGCCTGTTTCTCGGACACTGCACTGAAGAAGCTGAGGTGCCCAGCAGAGCCATCTGAGCCACATGCAGCCGAATATGGAGGACATTTATTAAAGCATATCTAGTTTTCAACAAGTTCTCTAAAATACATCAGGTTCTCCTTACCCGCTAATTTGCTGCTGTTTGCACCCCGTTTCATGCCTGTCAGTTCTGATTTTCAGGTTGCCTTCTTGATTCTGCTGCTGTTTGTAATCCACTGTCAGGAAGGGTTGTGCAGAAGCAATCTGCCAACATTATTTGATTGCCTGCCCCTCTGCTTTCCAAGGACCAGTGTACAAGTTGTACATCCAGAGACATTCTGGCCAAATGGTTGGCAAATTCAGTATAATATACATATTTTGCACACAGGATGGAATTAGGATGCAGAATGCACTGCAAAGTTCCACTCCAAAATCTAGCTGGGAATTTTGATGTGGGACTGAAAATGGCTTAAAGGGGTTGAATAGTTGAATAGACTACATAACTGCCTCAGTGAAAAAAACTCTTAAGCAAAGGAGCGTTGCATTCACTACATTCCCTTATTTTAGTGATTGGTGGAAATCCTCAGTGATCATTCAGCAAGGTTATCTTCCTTCATTATAATGGCCTAATGTATCAGAATATATTTGAACATAAAGGTACTTTAAGACACTCAAAGTAAAGAGCCAAAACCTTGTTTGTATGGATCTTGGAAGACTCAGGTCATATTAGGTGGAAGCATGAACTTTAGTAAGAATAATATAGTAATATAGTATGTTAGGCCAAAAGAAGACATATTTCCATGCAGTTCATCCTATTTCCCCTCAATGTTGTCCAAAGAAAGGCAAAAAAAACACCAAGAAAGAAGAATCCAATTTTCCCTATTTAACGGAAAAATTTCCTTTGCAACTCCAATCAGGCAATCAGATAAATGCCTCGATTAACAAAGCTCAAGAAAGGTGTACAGGCCCCTCTTGAACCCTTTTATCGAATTGTCCATCTACTAGTCCTCAGGCAGAGAATTCCACAGTCTCACTGCTCTTACAGTTAAAAACCACCCTCTATGTTGGTGTAAGAACCTTCTTTCCTCTAGATGTAGAAAATGCCCCCTTGTTACAGTCACAGTCCTTCATCACAATGATTCAAAGACTAAGGGCTCAGTCAGACGGGCGTTTTTTCGTGCGATTTGCGCATGCGCACTCGTCCGGCGATTTTCTAAAACCATTGCTTTGCAATGGTATCGGACACATGAGCGATTTTTATGCGCTCGTCCGATAAATTATAGAACAGAAATCGCAGATCGCACCTATCTGCGATTCCTGTTCTCTTCTCTATATGCGCTCAATGGGGCCAGCGGCAGCAGCGCCGACCCCATTGAGAACATATAGTAGTCAAATCATTCTCCTCTGCCACAGCTGTAACAGCTGTGGCAGAGAGAATGATGTTTGCCCATTGAATTCAATTGAGCCGGCAATATTTTGTTTTTACACATTTCTGGATGAATTTCAGGGAAGGGCTTATATATTTAAGCCCTTCCCGAAAATTCATCCAGCGATCGCCCGCAGCGCATTGCTTTCAATGGAGCCGGCTGTATTGCCGGCTCCATTGAATTCAATGCGCTGGACAGCTCCGGCCCGTTTCTATTGAAACGCGGCTAGGAGCAATATTTTCGGGCGATTTTTCGGTCACGCGATTTGCGGATGCGCATCCGTCATGCGATCCGCAAACAGCGGGAAAAAACGCCCGTGTGACTAAGGCCTAAGACAGATCTCTTTAATACTTTACTGAGAATGAATCAGCCAACATTGAGATCGGGGACCAGTTTATGGAGCAGTTTCTATACACGGAAAATATCAGGAGTGATAGGTAACAATCTTCTCAAGCAGGAGAGGTACAGTCTTAAAGAGTACCTGCACTTTCTGTCTGCTCCTGATAGCTTAACATGACCTCATATAGCCTTATATAGTGCTGTATTGGGCCTTCTTCAGCTGCTGGGAGGAGCCAAAAATGGCCAACAAAGCACAAGTGCTGCAGACTGATAGTGTAGACAGTCTTTGAATGTTTTAGGTGCAGTTTTATAGAAACATTGGTTCTTGGTGCAGCAATTTAATGCCATTTCCCTGGTACAGTGTTTACCAGTAAAACTTTCTTTATACCTTTTAAGATGGTCCTGTGTGATTGGCCTCCCTGTCTTTCTTGCTCTCTTTACTGTGGCTGATACAATGTTTCAATCTTGGTCTTAGTTTGTCTCTAGCTATTACATATATGATGCCCATAGCTCAATCGCCTCCAACCAGTCCATGACACCACTTTTCCACTGTTACTCCAGGCCATGCTACAAGGTAAAATCAACATTTTGTATATTGTATATTTGTTCACATAAATTACTTTATATAGGAAATCTTACATGCACTTCTACAGAAGGAGAACCTTTTCAAACAATTTATCTTTGGCATTAAAGTATAAACCTAAATAGCTCTGGACCTATGGTCTTTTTATAACATCAATACTTACCCAGAATCCCAAGCAGCAGAAAGGAAACACTTCTCCGTAAGCCATGTTTCATACCTGTAAAATTCACATACACTTTATTATGAAATTAAATACAACTTAAATTTACAATAAAGCATAATAAGTATGATTTTCCCCTAGACTTTCACATAAACATTAGTATATAAAATTTCAAAATGAAAAACAATATTAGACTAGAAATACTGAGTAAGGGGAGCTTAACTTTCTATGATAAAGACTGAAAAATAATAAAAAGAAATTAAACATTTAAAAATCTAAAAAATAATTTCAATTCTTAGTTATTTGGAAAGTGAAGATAGAATCCACAGATGAAGATATAATTATAGCAGGAAATACATTACCTAATATAAAATATATGAAGTATGCATTTATACGTTTATAATTGAAGTACTTTATCCCCCCCCACTGCATGTGCATCATTCTATTACCGAGCAGTTAAGGTGGAAACACATTATATTTTTTTTTTACTAAAATGGAAAAAAAAACATCAAAGCTATAAATTGTATATTTTCCACCTACTTGTGTTTTCTTGTAGGTTTGTTTTTCTCAGCCTCTCACCTAATTATGATGATCAGAACTTTAAAAAAGTGAGGAAGTGGAGAAGTAAGACCTGTACAATGAGTTATAGTTAGCTGCAGGCTGATTGGGGAAATCCCTGTTCTTGTAAAATACTGTATTACTTCTTTCTTACTGTCTTCCAGGCTCCTCCTGTATTCCTGCTTTGACATTTTTGTGTCTCCGAGACATAATGTGTAAATCCAGACTAAACCTGTTTCATTTATTTGGATGTCACATTGCTGATCTGTAATCTGTGTCATTACAGTGTGCTGCATACTGCAAAGACTGAAGCATTTATCTGTTAGTAGTTCAGCAATTGTTCTCCTTCCAATCCCATATCTTAAGTCCAAAATTCTGTTTTGATTAAATTCCTAACCCCTTAACAACCGGCCATACACCTTTTTATGGTAGTTGTTAAGGGGCTTTATTCTGATGCATGCACCTTTTTATGGGGCTAACTGCTCGGCAACAGCTGGTTGCTGATTGGCTGCTTGTCATGCTACCACTGATTGGTAGAGGGGAACAGGGTGATAGTTCGGAGCAGGAAAATAACGGGGTGAGGCAGGATGTTAGGGGAGGGGTGTAGAGAGAAAGTGTGGGAGTTAAGACAGGAAGTGAAGGAGGAGTTAGAGGGAGAGTAAGGAGTTAGTCGGAGGATGAGGACATGAGAGGAGGTGCAGCAGCATGGAGTGGATCTAATGCATTTCTATAGGAGAAAGCAAGGACTTTACAAGTTTCCTAACAAGCAGCGTAGAGGATAAAGTGTGGGACCCAACAACAGTGAGCTGCACGAGCACCTGTTTACAGTGAAGAAACGGAATGGATCTACCAATTGGATTGCGTGGACCCTAATGGTCTAAATGAGGTATTATCCTTCGGTGCGTTTCTTTGAACATCGTAAAATACCCCAAAGAATATCATGGAACAAGGTATTACAGAATTCCTGGCTGTTGCACCTAAAAGTAGGAAACTGGTTTTGTAAACCAGCAAATCCGTCTTCTAATGCGTAGGGCTTTCTAGTTTAACTAAACTAGATTGATAGATGGGACCCTTTTGTATTCAAGGGTCTTATTACATCTAGACCACCCAATATCCAAAAGCTCCATTTGTCTGATTAGATGTATTTGCTCTGATATAATTATGATGAATATGCCCTGGATGGGTTATCACCCATTATACAAGAGGACACCCCTATATGTGGAGATGTGTATCTAAGTGCCAGGCATTGATATGATGCAATTGGTAAATATAGTGACCTGCGGGGAAATACATGTAAACTGGGTGCACTGCGGGGTAACACATGTAACTGTCTCATGGTCGGCAGATGTAGGGTTGCTAGGATACATATGCTAGCACCCAAGACGTTCCAGCATTGGAGCACCATGACGCCGCCTAGACAAATGACTCATATCATGTGATCGTGTCATGACATTGTGATGCCTTAGAGGTCACGTGATTGGGAAAGCTGTGACAGAAAAGTATCGTTGGAAGCTACAACACAATTAGGCGCTTCGTCAGGGTTCCAGCAACTTTTGGATGGCATCCTGGCTTCCTTATGTAAAAATAAAATAAATAAGTCTTGTTACATGTATGGCTCTGACTTATTCCACTGTGCTTTTAGTTTTGTTTTTTTTTTGAGCAGGCTGTCTAAGCCAGGAAGGGATTGAACCCACGGCCTTTCTGGTCATAGGCGAGAGCTTGGGAATGGGGCATCTCTGCTGCCTTAACACTCTGTGCCATGCTAGGTGCATATGGAACTGTCAGGGTTGATCCAGGAGGTATGGATTGAATGCTTTTCGATAGTTAACCAGACACTTGACCAGGCACCACCCACTGCATGTCTCCTAATGCATAAATGTATGCTGATAGGCTGAGAGGGGCTAAACCCCCAGGGGGGAGGTACCATTCTATGGCTTTAAAAGGAAGCAATGATCTGCAATGAGTTAGATATCTCCAGCTTACCATCAAGGCTGGAGGCTATGCCTGAATCTTGCTTTGTTATTTTTGTTCATGATCATTAGCATAGGGTCTTGATCTGTAACTGAGATATCCCTCTTGGATAATGCTTTATCAACTACTCTATACATACTGAGAATCTCATTTTAGGATTTAGGCAAGGGGGATTGGTCCTGCATTTGGCATCCACCTTGGTATATTTTATCCATGACTAGCTTACCCGTCGCGCATTGCTGCGAAGACAGACATACATACATACATTCGTTTTTATATATCTAGATAACAACCAATCACAGCGCAGCTTTTTTAGGTTACCTCAGTGGTATAATATATAACAACCAATCGCAGTGCAGCTTACATGTTACCTCAGCTTTATAATATATACCACCCAATCACAGCGCAGCTTATATATTACCTCAGCAGTATAAAATATAACAACCAATCACAGTGCAGCTTTCATGTTACGTCAGCAGTAAGAGAAATAACAACCAATCACAGCGCAACTTTTATTCTGCCTCAGCAATATAAAAAATAGCAACCAATCACAGCGCAGCATTCATTTTACCTCAGCGGTATAATATATAGCAACCAATCACAGCACAGCTTTTATTTTACCTCAGCATTCTCAATATCCTATTTATGACATAATCAATGCTCGTGCCAAATTTTGCGCTTAGGATTGAATAATCGAGTTGGGACCCATTAACTTTTCCTATTTATGACATAATCAATGCTCGTGCCAAATTTCCCGTTTCTATGACACTGGAAAGTGAGAAAATAACATTCCGTACGTAAAATTTGGACGCTAATTCTTTTGCACATAGAATTGAATAATGGAGTTGGGAACCATTAGCTTTTCCTATTTATGACATAATCAATGCTCCTGCCAAATTTCGAGTTTCTATGACACCGTGAAGAGAGAGATTCCGTGCGTAAAATTTGGACGCTAATTCTTTTGCGCATAGAATTGAATAATCAAGTTGGGACCTATTAACTTTTCCTATTTATGACATAATCAATGCTCGTGCCAAATTTCCCGTTTCTATGACATTGGAAAGTGAGAAAATTACATTCCGCACGCTTTTGCGCATAGAATTGAATAATCGAGTTGGGACCTAATAACTTTTCCTATTTATGACATAATCAATGCTCGTGCCAAATTTCGAGTTTTTATGGCATTGGGAAGCGAAAAAATTTGATTCCGTACGTAAAATTTGGATGCTAGATTCCGTACATAAAATTTGGGCGCTAATTCTTTTGCGCTTAGGATTGAATAATCGAGTTGGGACCTATTAATGTTTCCTATTTATGACATAATCAATGCTCGTGCCAAATTTCGAGTTTTTATGACATTGGGAAGCGAGAAAATTAGATTCCGTACGTAAAATTTGGGCGCTAATTCTTTGGCGCTTAGAATTAAATAATCGATTTGGGACCTATTAACTTTTCCTATTTATGACATAATCAATGCTCGTGCCAAATTTCAAGTTTCTATTACATTGGGAAGTGAGAGAATTAGATTCCGTACGTAAAATTTGGACGCTAATTCTTTGGCGCTTAAAATTGAATAATCAAATTGGGACCTATTAACGTTTCCTATTTATGACATAATCAATGCTCGTGCCAAATTTCAAGTTTTTATGACATTGGGAAGCGAGAAAATTAGATTCCGTACGTAAAATTTGGACGCTAATTCTTTTGCGCATAGAATTGAATAATCGAGTTGGGAGCCATTACCTTTTCCTATTTATGACAGTCAATGCTCGTGCCAAATTTCATGTTTCTACGACATCGGGAAGTGAGAGAATTAGTGGCAATGATGGAAATCGAACGATCTACGTGGGGGGTCGTAACCGTCGACGATGCTCGCGCACGCGCCATTTATCATAGAATATTTCTACTATGCCTATAATCTTCCCAGGAGTGCACTCAACAACTTCCTAAAGTTTCATGGCGATCGGATGAATGGTGTAGTAGCGCATAAAGGACAAACAGACAGACAGACACACATTCAATTTTATATATACAGATGAGTTAGTGCTATTTTGATATACTCACATGGATTTTAGGCTGGGTTCGTTGTGAGCATCTTTAAACCATCTAGGGAATTTTTTATATGCTAGAGTTCTGGGTGTATATAGGTGACTTTTGTTTTTCCATCTGTCACCTCCAGATAAGGGTCAGGAGAACGTCTGTTTCCTGATGAAGTTGGGAAAACTATAGAAACACGTTGAATATACAAGTTTATCCATTAACCTATATCGGTGTTACATCTACACTAATCCATACGTGGGGTTGATATACATCATTCCCCAGCAATGAAGTAAAACTCTAATTAACAAACCTCTGGATATTCGAATAAATCATATCCCTTTCCTGTTAATCAAAAATAACAAACACCTAGGAACATCTGGATATTGGAATGAACCGTGTGCCTGTCTTGTTTCCCTATTAGATGTATGAAATAGGATGCTATTATCCGTCTTTGGTCCCACACTAATGATATTGGTGTTGGACACAGGACGTAGGTGACTCACGACTTTCTGGAGTGGACTCTGTTGGGAACTTACTACCAGTATCTATCCTTCAATGCGTTTCATTTAGACCATTAGGGTCCATGCATATCTGTTGGGAACGTATTACCAGTATCTATCCAGAGTGAGCGTTTACACCCCGAGTTAATTTTAATTTAACAAGTGCTTATACCATCTGTACACCGGTATGTGCTGGGCACCCTGAATCTGAGGTGGTGGTCACACTGATATATGTATGACTTTGTCATTCTTTTGAGCCATTTTTCAATGAAATAAATAAAAGTTAGATTTTAGGGATCTGTTCTGTGAAAATAATTATTATTTTTATTATAGTTTTTCCCCACCACGTATTTTCATCCATAGAGACTCCCCACGTTCATCTCTATCCCATATACCTTCCCGGAATGTGAACTTTATATAGGATTTTACATAGAGACAAACCCCTCCCTCTTTCTGTTTTTTTACGATCCCTTCTGAACAGACTGTAACCCTATAAGTTCACTGCTCAGTCACAACGTTCATCCAACCAGGTCTCCGTTATTCCCACTATGTCACAGTCTTCCTCATACATTATTACTTCCAGTTTGTCTACTTTATTAGTCAGACATCTAGCATTAGTCACCATACAGGTTAAAAGGTTTGGGATTTTTTTACATTTTGTGTATCCCCACTAACTATTCTGCCAGTTTTAACTATACTAACCCCTCCCACCGCTCCACCCCCATTTCCATTACTTAGTCCCAGGTCACTCTCTTCCCCCATATCTCTCTGGTTGCCCTCCTTAGTCCCTGGTTTAAACACTCTTCCAATCTTCTAGCCATCTTCCCCCCTAGCACATCTGCCTTATCCCCACTGAGGTGTAGCCAATTTTTCTGGTAGAACCAATAGCCAACAGCAAAGTCACCCAGCTAGCTGCCTACTCATTCTGCTCTGCCAAACTACCATCCACCTCCACAACTACCCCAGCAAACTCCTTTCCATGGTGCAAGTGGCTCATTTAGATCCAGGATCTGGGCTTCCGAATGTGCATCATGCTCACATCTTGTACAGTAGTATGCACCCTCACACAGCTGTTCAAGGACCACATACATGGCACAAAAGGTATACTGGACGGCATCGTAAATAACTAAGAACACTCTAAATGGGGGCCGTACGGATAGATTAGATAAAAGTAAAATATGCAAAAATTCAGATGGATAAACAGTAATAAAATACTGTAATAAAATGACTCTCCCAAAGTCCCTGACTCCAAAGTCACTAATCCCAAGTCAGACTCATAACACAGTAAGCTTAGAACACATTTGGGATGAATTGTATTTATTAGAATCACATTGTTCCGAAAACTTTCATGCATTATGTGGAGGATCGTTCTTCACTGCTTCTTAGCTGTTGTGTTCAGGGAAAATCTTTGGGCAATCCTTAGGGAGCACACAAGTACCGGATGTTCCGGACAGGAATATGTGTGGTGGTCTGCAGAAACATCCCTTTACATACCCTTTTGGGCACACAAAGAGCATAAATCCTATACCATTACACCTGGGCGGGCACACGGGCCCACGGTCAGTCCAGTATTGGTTATCCATGCATTTGTGCTCTGAAATAAAGAATTTCTGTTGTCAGATCCTACAAAATTACTGAAATTAGTTAGATCTCAATTCTCTTATAGTATTAGTTTATCTTTACTCTGTGCTGTATAGAAGAAAATGTATCTATAGTTGTGTGGAAACCATCAACAAGCAGGTAAGACACTTTTAACAAATCCTATCACACATATCACATCTCTTGCTGTTCCCGGACTGCAGATCAGATTGGCTCATTAATATCTCCTGCAGCCTACTGCTTTGTTCACATCTGTGAAGGAGGTTCCATTCAGGCCCTTGGTTGCAGATTTCCGTTAAAATCCAAGACGAAGAAGCACTATTTGGTCCTGAAAAATGTTGCGCAGCTTAATGGAAACCACCATTCGATTCTGTTATAAGTCAGTTCCGTTCGGCTAGAGGATTCCAATTTCCTGTTTCCATAATGGAGGAGGAAAATGAAAACTCTAATGCTGAGGGGAACAAGTCCTATCATATTAGTGTCCAATACACATATTAGGGGCGATATTTATCATATACGACTTTTATGTGCGACTTTTGGTCCATTTCATCAAAAAGTCTAACACTATATGTTAAATTAGGTGCAAATACCTTCTTTATATGAGCTTTCATAAATCTTCCTCTCGGTTTCTCCATGTAAAGGGTGTGTATATTTTTGTAACCAATATGCAAATAAGCAATATCACAAATAGTCTTGTTTAAAAATATCCTGTTTTCTTCATAAGGGATCTTTATATGGGACTAAATAGGCTACACAACAGTTATGTCCACTCGGTGCACTAAAGCGCCACTCACCAAATGGACGCAAGATTGTGTCCATTAAAAACCGCAAACACTCACTCAGCATTTGCATTACCAGATTGCACCTCTCCAGGCTAGATGGTAGGACCCATGTCCCTTACTAAGCAGGGAAATTGAAGAACTCCTGCCTAAAAGCGGGGTAATCGTCCCGATAAGGACAGCCCCAATGACTACATCTGGGACCTGGCTATCCCTGATCAGGAACCTGAAGGAGAAGATGCAATAAACACATAGGACACAACACTGTTCACACACACTGAACACAGAACCGGACTGCACATAAAGCACATGTCTGGCCACCTGCACAGACATCCAAAACATGTAGCTGTTAACACCAACATACAAGGTAATGCAAACCACATAAAACAGGACTACACATGCAGCACATGTATGGTCACTTGCACAGACATATCACATGTCACTATTCACATATAACAGGAACCTCACCCAGAGCTCACATGCATACAGATGGTAATCCATAGCCAGTCCAAGTGTCCTCACATTAGGGGAATAGAGAGTCACCCACCATGCTGACATAGGGAGTAGTGTCAGGCATCACCCATATGACACACACTCATTCTGCCCCCCACTTCAACTGTCTGTAGGTCATGAAAAAAGGGGGTGACCGAAGAGATGGAGCAACATATGACAACAGTATACAGCACATAGATCTGCATGGGTCCTGTATACACAAAATGTTTTTTTTTTTCAGCTTAGTTAATGAGTACCAGATATCAATGTATCAGTTTGTTGATCCATAATAAGACCAATGAACAACTATCCTGCCTGCTGATGGTTTCTACACATGAACTATTGAGTATATATGATGATGAATTCTAAGTTTGCTAACTATAGAGCTTATGTAATTCACATGAGCCTTGATGCAATGTAAGTGAACCCCATAGGAGCCACCTACTGGCATTAACATCTGCCTATGCCGCCTGGTGGATAATACATTACATGGAACATTTATAATGAATCTCCTATACAGCAGTGATCACCGTCCAGTTACTCTTCAGCTGTTGCAGACCTACAACTCCCAACCTGCAGCTGTCAGGATCCGCTAAGGTGATGTATGTATTTTTTTTTTTCTGCAGGTAGGGCTTAGATTTGGCTTTGACAGTAGCATTTCCTATTGTCAAATTTGCTTTGCACCGCACGGAAATCTCGTTTTTGTGCGATGCCAGGAAAGATCCATAGGGAAAATGAGCTACAAAACCTCAAGTCGCGGGCATGTCACCGGACCCGCGAGGTTTTTGTGTCGGGTTGTTGTATGCTACAAAACATCGCATGTGTGAAGGAACCCAAAGGAAAGCATGGGCTTCACATACATGCGATCTGTAGCAACAAGACAAAATCGCGCGACTTTGTGGCCCGTGTGAACGGGGCCTTATTGTGAGTGATAGTGCATTGCAGCACAGAAACAATGGAATGCATTATCATAGTGATCATAGCTTTTACGGTTCAAGTCCCCTATGGGACATAAAAGATGTAGGAAATAAATAAAAATAGTATAAAAAAGAAAACAAAAAAAAAGAAAGCCATTTCTGCATTTTCCGTTTTGTATAAAAAAAATGATTCTATCCATAATGACCTATGAAATAAATGGAACACACTATTTATCCTGCATTGCAAAAAACATACAAAAAAACTACCTAAAAAAGGAGGAAATGCTTACTTTTTTTAGTTTGCCTATCATAAAAACAATAAAGTGATCAAAAAAGATGTATATACCCCAAAATGGTATTAATAAAAACTACAACACGCCACGTTAAAAACAAGCCCTCACAGAGCTCCGTCCATGGAGAAATAAAAAAGTTATGGGATTTTGAATGCAATGATGTAAAAAAAAAATAATAATGATTCAAAAAAATGGTTTTTGGTGTGCAAAAGTGGACAAACCTAAAATAATAATAATAATAAATTTGGTATCGTCGTAATCGTACCGACCCGCAGAAAAAAATATTTCTTTTGCTGAATAATTGATGCTGCTTTTTCTTCCTGCCCTCCAAAAAATGTATAAAAGTTTTACAAGAAATTATATGTACCCAAAAATGGTAACAGTAAAACTGCAGTTCGCCACACAAAAATCAAGCACTCATATGTCGATTGAAAAATAAAAAAAGTTTTTGAAAAGTGGTGATGAAAAACCCTAGAAAAAAAATTGTCCATATGGCCAAAATGTGCTGCATCCTTAGACCGAGGTCAGACAAGTGTGTTTTTTGTGCGTCCAAAAATGTGCTGCTCGCATAAGCAGAAAACGCGTGAACGGGCAAAGTTTCATATGCGCAGTGCATAAAAATTTGCCCGTTCACTGGAGCAGCTGTGTTTGTAGAAGTGCGGCTGCTCCAAGAAGGTTCCCTCATCACTGAACACTGTGACAGCACTGTCACAGTGTTCAGTAACAATGAGACTCCCCGCTGGGATGAAAGAATCCCCTGACATAACTATCACAGCTGTGGCAGTGGAGCGCACTGCTATTCCATTGCTTTCCATAGGGACATAGGCACTGCTGCTGATGATTTTCGGTGGCCAGGGATTAAAAGATCCATCCCTCTTTAAAGCGCTGCCTCTGATTGGCTGAGGGCTGTGACCAATCAGAGGCAGCACTCAGCTGTCATTCAATGAAGGGCTGAGTGCTGCCTCTGATTGGCAACAGTGCTCAGCCAATCAGAGGCAGTGCTTTCAGGAGGCAGAAATTTTTCAGTTCCTGGCCACCAGAAATACAGAAGACGACTGCTGGGGACCACAGAGAAGAGCCGAACAGTGCTTCTAGGTGAGTTAGGATTTTTTTTTCTCTTTCTGCAGCTAGGAATGATTTTCAGGGTAGGGCTTATAGTTCAAGACCCCCTCCCTCCGAAAATCATTGCTGTGAGGTTTGCCTTTATCCCATTGCTCTCAATGGGGCGGTAGCAGTGCCGGTCCCATTGAAAGCGATAGAATAGCATGACTCTTCTGCCACAGCTGTGGCAGGGGATTCTTTCATCCCTTCGGGGAGTCTGATCATCACGGAACACTGTCACAGTGCTGTCACAGTGTTCAGTGATGAGGGGACTGCCCGCAGGCATTAATGGAACCCTCAGGAGGTCCCCTCATCCCCGCATGGACTAAGGAGTTAACAGCGGGATATTTAAGAGGTGCTTCTGGCCAAAAGCACCTTTTAAATGCCCTGCTACAAGCAGTGGGGAAGCTATTCCCTGCGCAGGAGTTTTCATTAACTCCTGCTCCCATAGGAGTCAATGGCAACTCCGGCAAAACGTACACCAAAGATAGTGCATGTCCTATCTTTTTTAGGTGTGCGACGTTTTGCACTTCACATTCCGCGCATATGAACGCTTCTATAGGAAACCATTGGTTCTTTTAGAAGCGTGCATTATGCACGCGCAAAATACATGCTCGTCTGACCGAGGCCTTAAAGGGGTTTTCGGAAGAAAATACTATTGACGACCTGTGCTCAGGATATAATTTATATTATTTTCTTGATGGGAAGGACACACTATATAGACCCTTACCCCCACCCCTGGGATTTGTGCATCCAAGTAACATGCTAATGGGGGCCCACATCTAAAATTCACCCTCAGTCCCATAGTGTTTTTGTGCCCCTGCCTCACTGTATACAGACCCCGGACCAGAGGTGTAGATACTCCTCTCCCCATTCCTGCAGTTCTCTCCCCCTCCAGGATGCCTCCGCAGAAATGGGAAGAGGTGAGGATGATGTAAGCACACTGGGAGAGATTTGCTGGGTCTTCTGGGGGTCTCCAGATATTGCATTAGAGTTGGGATGTGTACTTTATTCATATCACATCAGTAATGCGGGCTATTATTAGGATGCACTCACCTGGCTTTAGGACATATGCATCAATCATCTGCAGAACTGCAGGAGAGAAAAGAGGAGGAGCTTCTTATTAACCCATGAATGTCAGCAGCCGTACACATCATCATATAATCACATCTACAACCTCCTAT
Organism: Eleutherodactylus coqui; assembly: GCF_035609145.1. Lineage (NCBI taxonomy): Eukaryota > Metazoa > Chordata > Amphibia > Anura > Eleutherodactylidae > Eleutherodactylus > Eleutherodactylus coqui. The sequence continues at coordinate 25,165,295 of NC_089842.1, read as the reverse complement.
AGAGGTACAGCGTAGGAAGAATATCTCCTGATGTCATTCTCAGGTGAGGGGCCCTTACACCTGGGAGATACACGCTTCTGGGACCCAAAGCAAAATCTATAACACCCCCAACTATCACACATATTTATAGTACTGGTCTAGGGGTACATTTTGAGCCCCCCAGTTCCAGGACATGAGTGCAACTGCATCTCTAGCTCTCCACTGTGGGAATCTTTCAATATTAGCTTCTCCGGCATTTCACAGTCAGACAGATTTCGTATTACAGAGTCACATTACCTGCATGTAACACAGAAAAGGCCAGAATGCTGTCAAAGGGTTTTCTGATTGTAATTAGGGGGATTTATGGGAGAGAAAAAAAATCAGTGCCACCCTTGTCCACAGGCTGTGTCTGGTAGTGCAGCTTAGCCCTATTGATTTGAATGATGGTGATTACTGATAATTACATGAATGAAGTTGAGCTGCAGTACCAGACACAGCCTGTGGACAATAGTGGCGCTGTTTCTGGTATTTGTTTTAACCCCAGACAACCCATGTAAGATCCCAATTTCATTGTCTTATATGAGGAAATAAAAGACTCCCACCATAAGGGCGCCCACCCACTGGCGTTTTTTTACCTGCGTTTTGCGTTTTTCCTGCACAGGCATAGAGATAACATGTGTTCCTGTCCACTGGCGTTTTTTTTTGCGTTGCGTTGCGATTTTTAACATAGGAACTGTCAGTTGCATATGTGTCCTTATTTTTCTCTTAATGCACCCATGAATGGCAATGGAAATTAACGGAAAAGCCGCGAAAACGCCGCAAAAAAACGCGCGAAAAACGCTGTGTTTTTCCCGCGCGGAAATCGCAAACGCCAGTGGGTGGGCGCCCTTAGAGGCGAGATGCTTGTGTCTCCAGCAAGAACGTCCGTCACGTTGAATATTGAGTTTTATTGTGGTTCTCCAGTCTGATGCGCCTAAAGACTAATCACTATAGAAGTAAAAACTTAATTCATGTATCTGTATACTTCCTCAGCATTCTCCATTTCTCTGCTTGCTGTCAGTGAATGAGAACATTAATAGTTTACATCCAAGTTCTGCTCACACAGCTGATGTTACAATGTAGGGAATCTGGCTGTGCAGCACAAGTCTCCCTTCTGTCCGGCTCATACTGTTACCTACAGGAGGGGTGTCATCCTCTGGATGTAGACAGTAGTGTCATATGACTGTGATGTCACTGCTGGACCTTTATTTACTGTATGATGCCATTTCTCTCTAATATCCCTCCTTGTGACTAAAGGGGCTTTTACATTGGCATTTTTCTTGCGTGTTTTTGCTGGGGGGTTTTTTACGTGAAAGTCATTAGGACTTTCTAATATTAAAAACTCATTGCATCGCAAAAAAAAAAACAACGCACTGCGTTTTTAGCATTAGAAAGTCGAATTGACTTTAGTGTGATAAAAAAAACGCAGCCAACATTGTGACAAAAATGCCAGTGTGAAGGCCGCCTTACAAGTCGCTCTCATCCAGTCCTGCTCACACGGCAGCGGTACGCTCCACTGAATATCCCAGTAGATAGGAACCATCAGCCTTGAGTGAGTACAGGGGAGAGAGTTGTGGATTACCTTCACTGACAGCAAGCAGAGATCTTCCAATCATACAATGAACCAACTTTATACTGAATCAGAAAATACATGTAATAGGATTCTACATTTACACCTTAGAGGCATGTTCCCAGCTGGGATGTTATAGTGTATCCACAGGATATGTCATCAGTTTGATAGATGTGCGTCCCATCTCTGCGACTTGGGTTGAATGCGGTGTTTGGGTTATTTAGGGAGTACAGCACAGCCAAGGCTACATGCACACAGATATGTTTTCCGTACTGAAAAATTAGTTGAAAATCAAATGGAAATGGCTGACATCTATGTGAATGGGTGTTCGCATGAGGACTTTTCTTTACTCTGCGCTGTCCGATCTGAGAAGCACCATAGAAAATCAGGTGCAGCTTTTATCAGTCTGTGTGCATGAACCCTAAGTGTGTAGCTTTACACAAGACAGAGACAGTGTAGCACGGCGAGCTTTCCTGTGTCTGCAGCTCCCTAGTTTGTCTAGAGGTATAGTCTCATCACCGGTATGATGAAGCATCCATTGAAGGGATCTATATAGTTTATATTGTGAGTTTCACTTACCAGATGCAGAAATCAGCAGGATTACAGTCAGTTTCCACATTTGGATGTTAGACTTCTGACTTGTCTGTATCTAACGAAAGAAGAAAATTTTTTTAATTTGAGTTTTTTTAATGTGATTAATTCCTCCCTGAGCATTTTCCCCCATCTACCATTGAGCCCCCTAGTAGTGATAAATGATTGACTATGATACTCACACCTCTGTCCTCGCCTCTTCTCTCTACAGTGTATTGTTCCCACTGATAACTGAGGTCTAGATTTTATACTCAGCATGACTTTGTAGTCATGGGGAGAAACACCTGACTCATCCGGTCATATGTGGACTAAGTAATTATATGAACATCCAATGACTCATCCGGTCATACGTGGACTAAGTAATTATAGGAACATCCAATGAATCGAGAATAACCAGTTTCAGAAAACATAACATAAGAGAAAGGTCTTTTAAAAGTTAAGAGTTGTCCCATCAAGAGAACTTCCATCCATATGTACTATTGTGGTTATAGACATCACAGAGGGTGATGGGGGGGGGGGGGGGTCTACTGCTTCGTATGAGGGTCTTCTGTTCTAGTGGACTTGGGTATACTTGTATCATATGGATAATTCTTCTGAAAAGACGCCTTAAAAACTGCTTCTTTTTAGATGCCTGCAGTTTCCTGCATAAATTATCTGGGGTGTTAGGATTGGGTTTCAATCCAAAGAGCAGGCCCACAGCCGAGGAGATAGCGGGGTAGATAAGACCTTGTCACAGAGCTCTACCATCTCCTTCCCCGGGGGTAGCTTGGGACTCGTCCAAGTTACTGCTAGGGGAGGTCACATGGGAAAAGTAACTCGGAGTTACCTGAAAGTTTTTTGTCACTCGTGATGCCACCGTTCCATCCTCTGCGGTGAATCTTGAGATAACTTAGTCCACACAAAGGGAAACTTTCTGGACAAACCGGGAATGGTCAGTAGTGTCCGTTTACTGTAACTTCAGCAAAGTCCACTTTACAACCACAGTTTGGCACAGGTACGGCAAGTTAAGGTGGTGTGACAGGGAGGACTCTCGGGGTAATCTGGACAATCCACAGTTCTAGTTATCTGTGTGATCCTGCTCCCAGCGACTCTCTCCTACACTCTACCAGTCAATACTAACACTTCTTGTGCCTTATCCCTCACCAAGCAACTACAAATAAGACACTGACAAGACAAGGGCACGAGACAGACATACAACATTATGAAGGGGCCCCACTAACTCTGGGCCACTACACTCACTCCTGTTTAACAGTACGGGAGCAAGGATACATGGGGATGAGTGTCAGGAATCATTTGTCCAACACTTGTCCCGTGTAAAAGGGCCTTTACACACATTGATTTTTTTCAGGCAGGCGTCAGTATTACAATGCTGTGGAATCGTCATATGTGCCTAATTGTTGCATCAGAAACTCACAAAACGTCACACAAGAAGTGATGGGACTTCTCATATGTTAATATGAAAGAAACTTAATTTGGTAATGAGCGAGCAGAACACATTTACCAGATTACACCACAGGACACAGCCAAAACCGCAGCTGCAGTCTTCTACAATAAAATCCGCAGGTCTTAGAACAACATCTACTCCCATCCAGATGTCTCTTTTAGCCAAGGTCTTGCATATTTGAGCAAGATAATGCTAAGCCACACAATGCATCCATCACAACAGCATGGCTTCATAGAAGAGGAGTCCAATGCTGAACTGGCCGCCTGCAGTCCAGACCTTTCACTAATAGAAAACATTTGATGCATTATGAAACAAAAATTTGTCAAAGACGCCCCAGCGCTGTTGAGCAGCTAGAATCCTACATCAGACAAGAATGAGACCACATTCCTCTTCCAAAATGTCAGTTACTGGTCTCCTCACTTCCCTGATATGTGCAAACTGTTAAAAAAAAAAAAAAAGGGAATGCTACACAATGGTAGACATGGCCCTGGCCCAACTTTTTTCAGATGTGTTGCTGCCATTAATTTCTAGATCAGCTTTTTTCTTTAACCCATTTAGGACCAGCCACTGTATATATACGGCGGCTGTTCCTGGGCTTAGAGGACCGCCGACAGTAAAAATACGGCGGTGCTCTAAGTCTCCTGCCTCTGCAATCAGTCAGAGACAGGAACGGGTTATCAGCTGATAACCCGGGGCAGAAGGCAGGAGGGGTTTTTAACCCTTCCTGCCTTCTGCTTCCCCGATATCCAGTGCTCAATGAGCACTGTATGGGGAAAGTGAAAGTAACATGTACTTTCACTACGGGAGCCTCGGGGGGTCATGTGACCTCCCGGGATTCCCTGCTATGCAGAGCTGGAGGGTCAGACTTACACCCTGGCAGCTCTGCAGGTGACTAAAGTCACTAGAGGGGTTGCTTTCCCCTTTAATTAGGGCTCCTATGGACGCCCCAACTATAGTGGGAAAGTGTCAAATAAAGTTAAAAAAAAAAAATGTGAATGTCCCCCAGAGGTCTTACATGACGTCATGGGAGACAGATAGTAAAAAACATAATTACATACATCAGTAAGACAAAATAACACAATAAAAACAACAATACATACAAAAGAAAGAATAACACAAAGCAGACGCCAACAAAAACCGTCGCCGTATGTGCCCTGTAAACCAATACATACTATATATCAAAACGTCCGAAACAAATAGAGGAACCCATTTCCATACTTTAATTTTGTGTAAATATAAAAATTTTTTTTAAAAAAAAACTATAAATGTTAAAAAAAAAAATCATTTTTTTTAGCATTTTACCCCCAATAAAACAAAAAAAAAAGTCAGTGAAAAAGATATTAAAAAAATAGTCCTATATGTCACGGAAAAAAAACAAAAACAGCAAAAATAATTTTGGTAGCTAAAGGAAAAAAAATGGAGCAGTAAAACCGCCACATGGGTAAAATCCCTTAAGTGTTTGGCCCTTAAGGTACAAAACAACCTGGTCCTTAAGGGGTTAAAGGGGTGGTCTCGCGAAACCAAGTGGGGGTATACACTTCCGTATGGCCATATTAATGCACTTTGTAATGTACATTGTGCATTAAATATGAGCCATACAGAAGTTATTCCACTTACCTGCTCCGTTGCTAGCGTCCTCGTCTCCATGGTTCCGTCTAAATTCGCTGGCAGCTTGCTTTTTTAGACGCGCTTGCGCAGTCCGGTCTTCTGCTCAGCGCGAGCCGCTTCAGTGTGCTCCCCGCTACAGCTCTTCTGCGCATGCGCAGACGAGCTGTCACTGCTCGGGAGCGCGCTGAAGCGGCCATTCTGCACCATCCTCTGTTAGAGGAAGGTGCAGAAACTGGAGCTGCCCAGCGGAGAAGCCCAGCCCAGCCCAGCCCAGCAGCCCCGAGAAGCGTCCCAGGTAAGTGATGGGTCGGGGGGCTGCCGCTGCGCCGGGCTGCGCCGGGGGGGTTGTCGCTGCGCCGGGGGGGGGGGGCTGTCGCTGCGCCGGGGGGGGGGGCTGTCGCTGCGCCGGGGGGGGGGGCTGTCGCTGCGCCGGGGGGGGGGCTGTCGCTGCGCCGGGGGGGGGGGGCTGTCGCTGCGCCGGGCTGCGCCGGGGGGGGGCTGTCGCTGCGCCGGGGGGGGGGGCTGTCGCTGCGCCGGGCTGCGCCGGGGGGGCTGTCGCTGCGCCGGGGGGGGCTGCCGCTAGGCCGGGGGGGGCTGCCGCTAGGCCGGGGGGGGCTGCCGCTGCGCCGGGCTGCGCCGGGGGGGCTGTCGCTAGGCCGGGGGGGCTGTCGCTAGGCCGGGGGGGGGGCTGCCGCTGTGATGGGGGGGCTGTCGCTAGGCCGGGGGGGGGCTGCCGCTGCGCCGGGCTGCGCCGGGGGGGCTGTCGCTAGGCCGGGGGGGGCTGCCGCTAGGCCGGGGGAACTAGCGCTGGGCTCCGGAACCTAGCGCTGGGCTCCGGGGCCTTCACTTGGGCTGAGGGTCTAGCGCTGGGGAGCCGGGGGCTAGCGCCGGTTACCTGCTGTCTGGTCGGCGGCTGCGGGGCGTCTGGTCGGCGGCTGCGATGCGTCCGGTTGCCATGGAGACACAGCTGGCGGCGTCTCGGGAGCGCGCACGTCGGGCTGCAGCGAGCGACGGGGAAAGAGCCGGCGGCCATCTTGGGGAAACTTTTATAAGTTGCTGAAACGCTGGAACGGTAAGTACGAACCAGCTAGAAATGTCATTTACAGGGGGGCTTAGTAATGTATGTTTAATAGGGGGGACTGGGCAAAAAAAAAAATTAACTGCTTCCTCGAGACATCTCCTTTAATGGTATAGAGAAATGTCATACTTTCAAATTCTGCTATGTGTTCTATGTTTAGGAAGTAAGATAAAAGGAATAATTCCTGCCACACTCAGGGGGAAGCTGGTTGCCAGCCAGAGAGAGAGGCCTCCGGGCACTTGGAGCCTGAAGTCTGGTGTGGACTAGACTAGGGCCCATCACCAGTCTGACAGAGGAGGCATTCTTTCTTATTTTTAATCCACCTAGGGGATCTAATTATCACCATACTTTATGATACGTCTAACGCACTACTGTAAATTAGTATAGTAGTGCATTAGAAAGCCTAAGAGCCCAGCCAGAGGCTGACAAACTAGAGAGACAAATACAATATGAGCAGCCTGTGAGATGGTCACCCCAGAAATGCCATTTGCTGTGCTTTTTTGTCACACTCAGCTATGTACATCTTTGTATAGCCACTGATAGTAGTCATCTGGAACATTTTCTATAAGATAATAAAGGTTGACACGGGTATGCTAGAGTCACATCCGCTGTGACCATCCCAACCTATTATTGTAGACCCCCAAAGATACACTGAGACCATATTGATTTTTGGATATTTTGTGCACAGCAGCCTTTTTTAAAAACAAATTAAAATACATATTAACCACTTTATATACGGATAGGAGGTCCTTGGGGGCCATAAAGGTCTGGTGCTTAAGCTCATAAATACCAAACCTTGCACTTGGCTAAGAGACACCACTAGTCCTCCAGTAGGAGGCTAGAATAACAAAAAATAATCCAGGCCACCCGGGATCCCTTCCGTGGCTTTATCCGCCACACCAGACCCAACCACACTGAAATAAAAGGGGGGGCGGAGTCTTAAAGGTGAGGTCGTACCCACCAATCTCCCTCCACGCAAATATAAAAAACTAGCCGCTAAGGACCCCCCACTGCTATGACAAAATACACTTCCACCCATAATCTCATGCCAATACTATATTCCCTAAAATTACTCCAAACTCACTAACTTTTCATACTCCCTTAAGGATGGGTGGGACCCTTCTACTTTCTCTTTTCTAAATTGGCCCACTCGCTGAAACACCCTATCTTTATTACCTTACTCCCCTTAATTAACATATCCTCCTTTCCACCAATCTGTCTATCCCTATTTTCATCCACCCCCCTTTACACTTACATGCTGTATTAACCCTTCTATCTACTCCTGATCCCTAGCCACCCTGTTATGTAGGACCTCCCCTTAGGGCCCCCATTGCCTCTGAATCGGCCCTGTACTTTCCATTTACGACCTCACTCCCCATCATTGAAAACATCATAGAATTCATGTGACCTGATAAATCCTGGACAGAACCTCCGACTATGATGTGTAACACAGAGACAACTCTGATCTTTGTCACTATCCAACTTTGTAGGAGGCTAGAGAAGTTTAGTGGATGACGCTCTTCTAGGATGGCGACTGTTGTCTAGGAGGTCATAATGTCATAAAAATGATAAATATTTGCCGTGTGGTGCACACATGGATGGGCTGATGAGTTATTTCTTGTTTTTTTTTGCACTATAACAATAGATTCAGTGAGGCCTCACTGAAGTCATTGTTTTTGCACCTCGCACTTATGGCAGTAGCTGAGGTTATATCAATACGACCTGCTTTGTTTCACTGCCCCTGTGTACACAGAACATTCACTTTTATTAATAAATGTCAAAAGGACAAACAAAACCTCGTAGACCCAGACTTATAGATATTCATTTGGGAAGAAAAACAGGTGATGCAATATATATATATTCATGTTATCTCTTACTGTTTATTGAACATTGGTGACTTCTATCATTAATGTTTAAAGCCTCTCCCAAAAACACTGTTAGCCCATAAAAGAACTGGGACGGGGAACTGATTGAACAAAGAAACACCCAATAGTTGGTGTGTAAAGTGGGAACCGCTAGATAGAAACCGATCCACACAATAATACCTTCACAGAAGATTAGACACTATGTAAGGACATGCAGGGACCCTTCCCACAGAAGCTGTCATTCAGAGATATATATATATATATATATATATATATATATATATATATATATATATATATATATATATATATATATATATATGAGATCATGAATAGCCACCTACTACATACACAGACCGAATAGCTTTATCTAAATGATGCGGCAGATAGGTAGAAATTCCCTTCTAAAAGAAAGATAATTCAGATATGTATTTGATTTACGTTGGTGACCTATCAGTCATATAAGGGTGGTCAGTTTATTTAACACAAAGGACATAGGGGTCACGATCGTGTGGGCAGGCAAAGCACGGGACCCACACGATCGTGACCAAAGGGGACGCACACGGGCATCACACCGGTTTCAGGCAACTGACCCTGTGCTACAAGGAGGAATGAGAGTGGCCCTACCTGAGCGGGGACATTGCCCCAATAAGGGCAGCCCAGCGGTCTTCAGATCTGGGCCCTAGCTGATCCTAGGAGCCACGCACCAGAACAGGATGCATTCACATGCCACATGACAGACCCAGAATACACCGCATACAACATGCAACCACTAGTAACAGATTGGAAGCTGAATATAAATACCAGGTATTGGTTGACATTTTGTACAAGATGTTGAAAGCTAGCAGGCCACTTCACGGCTCCTGGTTATACTGCTAGTCCCTACACTAACCAGGAGTCCAGCAGAACCGGACACCGTTCACACCACATGCTGCAACAGGACACAGATAGCAGGGCACACAGCAAACTAACACAAAACTGACAGAATTTAAACGTATAAACGGACATGAACCAAGTCATACTGCAACCCTCACCAGACAAGCATTCATGACTACTCACCTGAGGGGCCTTGCAGTGACTGACTGGGGGCTGGGTTTATATGTGAGCACAGATCCAGGGGATTGGCTAGCAGAAAGTACCACACCCAGCCAGCTCAATCATTAACCCTGAGAGTGCTGTGCTGCTGGAATCACAATAATACAACATATCTCAGCAGCACACGTAACAGTAGGGAGTTGAAATACCTATACCTCATGTCCCTTTAATATAACTATGTGTAAAGTGACCTTCTATGCAAATATACCGGATGGATATGCAAATATCCCACTCCAGATGACTTAGGCCAAGATATGACAGGAGCCGGCTCAGGCTATTTTATACATCGGTATAGCTGGTCTATTAAGACGAAGAAGGACTGTATTTGCACAGGCACTTAGTCCTCATGTCCACGGGGAAAAGCAGAATTAAAATCCGCAGCGGATCACCCGCACGCGGATCCGCACCCCATAGGAATGCATTGACCACCTGCGGGTAGATAAATACCCGCGGATGGTCAATAAAAGTGAATTTAAACTTTTCTGGAGCATGAAAAAAATGGACATGCTCTATTTGGTGCGGGTCTCCCACGGGGTCGGCTCCTGCAAGCTTCTATTGAAGCCTATGGAAGCCGTCCGGATCTGCAGGAGACCCGCGCCTGAATTAAACGAACCTGCTCCGGGCGATGCAGATCTTCCTTCCTTCATGGCAGGATCTTCTTTCTTCGGCCTGGCGGATGTGCCGAGCACATCCGCCGGGCCGAAGAAAGAAGATCCGGCCACGAAGAAGGGAAGATCTGCATCGCCCGGAGCAGGTGAGTTTATTCTTATTTTCAGCGCTCATGTCCGCGGGGCAGGAGGGACCCGCTACGGATTCTCCATGGAGAATCCGTAGCGGGCCTGATTTTCCCCGTGGACATGAGGCCTTAGGAATAACAGGGAATGTCAGCAGACTTATAAATGAGATGAGACACCAGTATAAGCTGGAAAATCCCTCTCTGTGCAATTTAGCTTCTGTTTTAGCCCTGAATGCCTATAAATAAACACTATTAGTTTCACTGCAAGTGTTTGAAAACATTGAAGGCAGAACAAATGAGTAATCCAACTTCCCAAATGATAAACACGCTGAATATACAGCTGGGTATGCAAGAAAGTGATAGATACAAGGAATTAGTGTAGTGGTCCAGCACACCATCCTGGTCCCTTCCATAAATGTTATACATTAAGTCTTATGTCGATGCACTCTTGAAGTCCTGTCTTGTCATATCCAGCATGTGTTGCACAGCTGCGGTGCTTGAGAGGTTAACTCCAATAAAATCATTGTCTGCATGTAAATGTATCAGTCTGCCATGTCATGTGGTATAAGTGAGGGTATAAATAGGAGGGATTGAGAGTGGGAAGAAAGTTTTTTGCTCGATCTTCAGTGATAGTTCCTGACCTAACACAGAGCCACATGGAAGCACCTTTAGCTTCCTTGTGGTGAAGATGGAGGAGACGAAGAGATATCCCATAGCGACTGAAATCTGGTTGTAAGTGGAGTGAGTCCCAAACCCGTAAGAGAGTAAAGGTAATAATTCAAATTACAAGTTGTTCCTGTGTGGCTGTCCAAAGTTAGGATCACCGTGTAAAAAATAAGCTACCAGTCACACCCACATGTCTCCAGTGTGGGGTGTTAATGCTAATCCTTTAAGTAAATAATTGCTGCCAAAGTGTCTGTGGAGTGAGCCCTATCTCCTTCCTCCTCCGGAGTGCTCCCAGTCCAGGAGTGGTACCTGTCAAATAACGTGGACTATAGGACCGGTCTCATCCTGTGTATCCTCCCTGATCTCTGATCTCTGTTCTACTTTCACTGTGAAGAATTGTACCTGCATTTTTGTGAATAATTGTTTGCTAAAGTTTATTGCAAGTAAAGTTTATACCGGGCCCTAACCGTTCCTGGGGCCCCTAGGTACTATACACAAGTGTCTGTGTTTATTCTCCACCGTGTAGCATACCAGTGGCGTCACGCATGATAACTATTACCCCCATCTTCCTGCTTATTGGCATTCCCTATCCTAGGGGTATCGAAGGTGGCCCGCAATACTGCTCTGCCCTTGGCTACATGTCATCCCTCAGGGACCAGAGCCAGGTAAATGCCACCATGACAAGCCAGCACTTCATGTTGGTCAAGTGTCTGGGGTCATCCCTCTGGGGTGTTGCATTAGCAACTCAGTATGGGTGCTAAATAGTGCTAGATGAAGTAGCAGCTTGTGATAAACACTAAATGCCAATCATCTCTCTATCCTTAAACAGCTATCTTGCTCTAACTCCCTCTAGCTGTCTCTTAGAGAACTATTATCACCAGCTCTTTCTATCTTAGTGATTTTCTTCTATCTATCAATTTCTCTCTATCAACTTGGTTATTGTTTCTCCATCTTTTTTTTTTCTCTGTCCTTTCTTCAGTTAAGGTAAATGCTAAGTGATTCATCAGGATGGTATTAGAAAAACATTCTTTCAGACAGCCAAGATGTGCGGCATGTAATTTCTGATAATGAACTGGTAGGCATTGGAAACACCTTGGTTTATATAGCCCATAGCTCCCCTTCCCCTTCCCTGGGGGCCCGTCCTTCTCGCTCCAATGAGGGTGTCGCTGTGAAGCAGAACCCAACGCAAAGATCTTGCGATGTCTCTGTGGTCTTGTACATGTGCACCGGTCACCAGTGGCGCCATACCCAACACCTAACCATGGCAACAGGTACAGGTGACTGCGGCTGGACAAGGTGTCACAGACAAAGGTCAACACTCACAGGGGAGCGTGCTGAACAGTGAGTGCGACACATGTCACATCTACAAATCTTATTCCACAGGACCACTTCATTGCGCTCCAGAACAAATGATTCCCATTAGGGGTGATAGTCAAGAAGCCAAAAAATCATCCATGATGTAAAAGTATATTCTGTATTAAAAACAAGTCTGATCTATTCAGCAAACTGTTGCTTTGTTATTTATTTAAATATATATATCACATAACCCATAGTCATGGTAACTAAGGTGAAACATCTGTCATCCCTTCAACTAAAGGCACATTCATTCATGCCTTTTGGGGTGCAGGATTCAAGACGGTGGATCCAGGCTTTTTCCTTCTGGAGCAACCTACAGTTGATATTCCCTCTCTGACCAGTAGGCCTGATCAGTTCCATCGCTTGGAAACTGATGACATCTGTATTGTTGTCATGGCACTCTCGTATGTGTGTTGCCAAGCTTGTAAACTCACCCTGATTGATGTTTCCAATGTGTACAAGCATTCGTCTTCTCAGTTGCTGTACTACTTTACCAACACAATTCATTGGGCATGGACATGTAGCCACATATACTACAGCTGTTGAGCAACAGTTCATAAAATCTCTTATTTCATTTATCTGCTTGGTCGATGAATTGATAAATGTAGAACCCTTTCTCATAAATTTACAAGCCTTGCAGCCTGAACAAGGAGACAATCCCTTGACGGGATTAAGTGTCAACCAAGTTCGTGGAGCAGGTATGGTTCAAAGTGACTATGCACTAGGCAGTCCTTTAAATTTCTGTCTCTTCTATACGTTATTGAGGGTCTTTCCGTAAGACATTTAGTCAGATCCTTGTCTTCCCGTAAGATGTTCCAGTATTTACCCACAATTCTCCTTATTTGGCTAGATCGGTCATCAAAAGTGCCGATCATCTGAATGACATTATTCTCGTTCATTTTATACTTAGCAACTAAGAAATCACTCCTATTTTTTCTTTGTGCGAGGTCCCGAGCCGTACGTATTATGTCATTCGGGTGTCCTCTTTCTCTTGAATCTATCTGCCATTTCACTGGCATTTGGTCAAACTCCAGGTCATTAGAGAAGTTTCTCCTGCCTCTTAGAAACCAGCCTTTGGGAATACCTCTCCTCAAGGCCAGGGGATGGTAGAAACGCCAATGAAGTAGGTTATTCGACGAAGTGGGTTTTCAGAAGATCGTAGTTTCAGGGAGGCCTGTTTACGTCTTTGAAATTTGCAAGTGTAAAAAGGTAATGTATTTACGATGGATTTCTGAAGTAAAAAACAGGCCAAGGTCATTCTTATGCAGAAGAGACAGAAGACCCTCAAAATCAGCCAAGGTTTCTAACCATAATATAAAGATGTCGTCAATATATTTTATCAATGGGTCTATTTTTCTTTCCAAATAATTTTTATTAGTTTTTTTCCCACATGTATCATATATATGCCAATAATCAGTAAATAGCAATACATAGTAAGATCAGTTTTTTCTTCACTTAAAGGGGTTGTCCCGTGGCAGCAAGTGGGTCTATACACTTCTGTATGGCCATAATAATGCACTTTGTAATGTACATTGTGCATTAATTATGAGCCATACAGAAGTTATAAAAAGTTTTATACTTACCTGCTCCGTTGCTAGCGTCCTCGTCTCCATGGTGCCGACTAATTTTCGCCCTCCGATGGCCAAATTAGCCGCGCTTGCGCAGTCCGGGTCTTCTCCTGTTCTCTATGGGGCTCCGTGTAGCTCCGCCCCGTCACGTGCCGATTCCAGCCAATCAGGAGGCTGGAATCGGCAATGGACTGCACAGAAGAGCTGCGGTCCACGGAGGAAGAGGATGCCGGCGGCCATCTTCACCGGTAAGTATAGAAGTCACCGGAGCGCGGGGACTAAGGTAAGCGCTCCGGTAAGCTTTCTTTAGGTCCCTGCATCGGGGTTGTCTCGCGCCGAACGGGGGGGGGTTGAAAAAAAAAAAAAACCCCGTTTCGGCGCGGGACAACCCCTTTAAGTAATATATATAAGGGCAAGGAGGAGAGAAGGCGAGCGACTCGACTCCATTCCTGCCCCCAAATTCAGTGCCCTCCTAGTAACGTCTGCCTCCTGTCTAACTCTAACAAATTCCCCCTGGTCGCTTTGCACAATATTAGGTAAGATTTGTGAAAGCCCTGTAGCCAATATGATTGCATACATTTTTATGTCTACATTTAGTAGCAAAATCGGTCTGAAGTTTGCTGTGGAATCTGTTGCTTTACCCGGTTTGGGGATGGCAACAATGATTGCTTGTAACATCTTACTTAGGAACTCGCCTGTAGATATGGCCTCATTAAATGTCGTAGCAAGGTGTGGGGATAATATAGTTGGAAATAATTTATAATACTCGTTAGAAAATCCATCTGGGCCGGGCGATTTAAAGTTTTTCAGGGTTTTAATGGTTTTATGGACTTCTTCTGTGGACATGGGTTTGTTTAGATCTTGTGTTTGACTATCTATTTTGGGGAGATTCATTTTGTTTAAAAATGAATCTGAAGCTTTGTGGGGAATCCCCATTTATACAGGATTTTAGCTGCACGCAGAGTTAGGGCGCCCACCCACTGGCGTTTGCGATTTTCATGCGTGAAAAACGCAGCGTTTTCGGCGCGTTTTTGCCGCGTTTTTGCGCCTTTTCCATTAATTTCCATTGACATTCATGGGTGCATTAGGAGAAAAATAAGGACACATATGCAACTGACAGTTCCTATGTTAAAAATCGCAACGCACCGCAAAAAAAAATGCCAGTGGACAGGAGTACATTCAATTCTAATGGCTCTTGAGAAAAAACGCAAAACGCAAAGAAAAAAAAATCGCCAGTGGGTGGGCGCCCTTAGCGTTTTGGGCAGAAAGGCTCTTCTTGCCTGCATAGTGGCAGGGAGAGGTCTGCAAAGAAATGGATGGATGAATATGGCGCAGGCAACGGGTTTGCTTTACGTGAAGCATTCATCAAGGCCTCTTTCACATGGAAAAAATGAATTCTTGCCATGATGTCTCTTGGTACTTTTTCTGGGACATGGCTTGGTTTAGGCGGTCTATGGATTCTATCGATTATAAGCTCTTGTTGAGGAGTATTTGGAAGCAAAATAGAGAAGTTTTGACAGGTAATCTTGCAATTCACTCTGACTGACGCTTTCAGGAATTCCCCTCAGTTTTATGTTATTGCGTCTACTCCTATCCTCCAAATCCGCCATCTTGTTTTTCATAACTGCCACTTCCTCTGTCAATGAATAATGCGCACCTATCAGAGAAATGTGAGATGTAGTTAGCTCCTTCATTTTGTTCTCCATGTCTGTATGATCTCCCAGTTCCCGTATGGAGGAATTGAATGCTGCAGGAATGGTAGATATATCACTTTGTAGTGATCCCCTCAGGGCAAGGATCATATTTAATAAATTCTTCAGAAGCAGGCTGCTTAGAAGTAGGAACATTTAGTATGAGATCTTCTTCCTCTAATGTGTGCTTATATTGTTTGAATTATGCCTGTCGGGGACTGAGGAGACAGCCTGGGTCTCTGTCTCTCCCGGCTAGCAGAGGGAGTTGCAGTGCTAGAGGGAGGCTGTTTGTGACCCGGCGCCATTTTGTCAAGAGCAGCGGGGCTGGGGTATGCTCCTGTAATGGAGTGACTTACCCCCTCCTGGAGAGATGCTCGGCTGTGCAGTACCTCCGTTACATCAGCGGTGCTTGCGGCTCTGTCGGATAGGTGAGGAGAGTCGGGTTGCTCATCATTCCTCTCTTCTGAGGCTGTAGGAGAGGGGACCCACGGATCTGCGCAGCATGGTCCCGGTCGGCACTCCACGCCGAGAAGAAGTCCTTCACCTGCTGCGGCTGAGGCTTTGGTGGCTTCCTCTTTGTCACGGCTCTCAGCATTAGGGATTCCTCTATAGGTAAGTTCTTTTTCTAACCTCTGGGACACTTATTTTTATTGCTTTAAGGCAATAGTTGAGCAGAGCTCAAAGTTTAGCTACCGTCCCGGCTGCATTCAGGCCACACCCCTCTTCAATAGGTCTATTTTTGATGTTCAGGACTCATTAGATTCTTTGAGCACATGTATTTCCTCCCACCAGCCCAGGTATAGATTGGCGTACATGGGGACACAAGGACTCCCCATGGCCGTACCCCTGAGCTGGTGGAAGTACTTACCCTAGATAGAAAATAGTTGTGTTCCAAAACATGAAACAGTAGCTGAACCACAAGATCGTTATGAGTGCTAAAGTGTGTACCTCTCTGATTTAGAAAATACCTTGCTGCTCCTACCCCTCCAAGACGGGAAATCAAGGTATACAGAGACTTAACATCAAGGCTTGCTAACATTACATCAGTTGATACAGATACATCCTCAAGGCGTTTCAATACATCTGTGATGTCTCTCACATCCTAATAGACCAGCTATACCAATGTATAACCGCATCATTTAGATAAAGCTATTCGGTCTGTGTTTGTAGTAGGTAGCTATTCATGATCTGAATGACAGATAGCTTCTGTAGGAAGGGTCCCTGCATGTCCCTTCATGGTGTCTAATCTTCTGTGAAGGTATCATTGTGTGGATCAGTTTCTATCTAGCGGTTCCCACTTTACACACCTATTCTAGGGTGTTTCTTTGTCCCAGTTCTAAATAAAAATGTGTGCGCTCATGGAATATGCAAGATGATACCCCAAATAGGTTGAAAATCCAAGAAAAGTGGGAAATAAGGACGGCACTTACTCTGGAGGAGGGGGAGTGTATCAGACAAGAAGCCCCCTTCTTGAAGTGCTGACTCCTCAAAATCCTCCTCTGTCGTAAATAATGCTGAATTGCAAGTAGATTATGTCTTTACTTTTATTTCCGAATGGCAAGGGCTATGCGTTTCGGTGCACGCAGGCACCTTTTTCAAGGTATTATTGTGTGAAGGTATTATTGTGTGGATCGGTTTCTATCTAGCGGTTCCCACTTTACACATCCATTTTTGGGTGTTTCTTTGTACAATCAGTTCCCTGTCCCAGTTCTGTTATGATATCACAGCGTTTCTGGGAGAGGCTTTAAAGATTAATGATAGAAGTCACCAATGTTCAATAAATAGTAAGAGATAACACGAATATATATATCGCATCACCCGTTTTTTCTTCCCAAATGAATATCCATGAGTCTGGGGGTCTATGAGGTTTTTACGTTTGTCCTTGTTTTAAATAGCTGCGTTCCCACAATAAGTCATCTTGTAGATATGATACCTTTTAATGGCTAACAAAAATACATGTTATAGTGAGCTTTTGAACCTCCTAGGATCCTTTATTGGGCCTAATGAAATAGATCCGAAGAGGTATATATATACACATACTTATGACAAGGCACAGAAATGGATGTGATTAATTTGCACTTTAAAAAAATACCACAACAGGATGGGTAGAGAAATAAATAAATACTTAAATAGTCCACTGAAAAAGATGGGGTTTTATGGTTCTGAATTAGTGTTAGGGGTCATCAGGCCAGCAGTGTTATCTGTGCGACAGATGTCTCATACTTCACGCATGAATCCTCTTGAAGAATTTAGGCCTTTGTTGAAAATGTCAAAAGTTGTTATACATTTGAACTCCCAAATTCTTCTATGATTTTGTGATAAGCCTACCCCTAAAATAAGCCAAAGCTGGATTCCCTGAAAAGAAATAAGGAATATTTACCTAGCATTTAGAAAGTCATTTTTTGGTTGTGGGATTCAAAAATCCCACCTCCAGAAAGCGATGGCTCTAATTGGTTCATCCAGCACTACTCAGCCAATCAATGCAGCGTTGGATGAACGAATGCGAGGGCTGTGATTGGTTCATCCAGCTTTACATTGGTTGGCTGAGCAAAGTTTGTGGAGGTGGGATTTATGAATTGGTGAATCAATGCACAATGTGTACAGGCAGGTTGTTCACCGAGCTTCAAGTAAATCCCTTTTAAATTTACATTTACATCAGCGAGTGCAATATTGGCCCGAGAAACTCAGACTGTTATCACACTTATAAAACTGCAACTTTTTAATGAGATTGTGATGCATTTTATGAGAAAAACGCAACCCATCTCTGCACTTACAGTTAAAATAATGAGCAGTTTGGGCAATCGTGGGCCCCCAGGAGTCTCTCACCCCAGGAGGTCACCCAAACCACTCATAATATAATCCACCAATATGACTAACACTTAGTTCTCCATAGATACATAAGAAAACACAGAAGATGATTGTGAATCTTTTATTATCATTTGAAAGAAACAAAATCCATCCACAGTTAGTAATAAGAGATGGAGGCTACAAATATGGCCGCCCAGCTGAGCTGTGGGGTTATTTGGGACAATCCTTGGGAAGGATGCATCTGTCCCGCTTATCATCGGGAAACACGTAGCCAGGCTTACAGGTGCAGCCTGGTCTGCACATAGCCATGCAGATCTTGTCCTCCACAAACCAGTTGCTGCAGGTGTCGGCGCATGCGGGACCGCATTCTGTGTACGTCCTGTTTCCGGTGCACTCCAAGCAGTCTTCCTTCTTTATACACAAATCCCCCAGCTCCAGAAAACCTGATTCACAATAGCAGCCGGCACGACACATCCTACTGCAAATGATTTGTTGGGGGTTGTCGCAGGTTGACCAGCATTGTCTACATGTCCAATACATTTTATTGGGTCCACAGGATGGTACAGTAGCTGTAAAAGTACAATAGTGTTAGTGGGGGAGAGAAACGGATACATCAGGATGTCAGTACAGTCAGAGGGGGAAGGACTTGAGAACCAGATCAGGTGAGGCAGCGGCTCAGTGATTAAAGGGGTTGTCCCGCGGCAGCAAGTGGGTCTATACACTTCTGTATGGCCATATTAATGCACTTTGTAATGTACATTGTGCATTAATTATGAGCCATACAGAAGTTATAAAAAGTTTTTTACTTACCTGCTCCGTTGCTAGCGTCCTCGTTCCCATGGAGCCGACTAATTTTCGCCCTCCGATGGCCAAATTAGCCGCGCTTGCGCAGTCCGGGTCTTCTGCTCTCTTCAATGGAGCCGCTCGTGCAGAATGCCGCCTCCGTGTAGCTCCGCCCCGTCAAGTGCCGATTCCAGCCAATCAGGAGGCTGGAATCGGCAATGGACCGCACAGAAGAGCTGCGGTCCACGGAGGGAGCAGACCCCGGCGGCCATCTTCATCGGGTAAGTAAGAAGTCACCGGAGCGCGGGGATTCAGGTAAGCACTCTCCGGTTTGTTTTTTTAACCCCTGCATCGGGGTTGTCTCGCGCCGAACGGGGGGGGGTTAAAAAAAAACCAAAAAACGTTTCGGCGCGGGACAACCCCTATAAGCAGTTGTACCAGAATAGCAAGTGTTATTCCATATCTTAAGGATATTCACAAGATAGGGGATAACTTGGTGATCGGTGGTGGTCTCATTGAGTACCCTGCTGATCTGGAAGATGGGACTCCTGCCTTCCTGCCCTGGCAGGGGTTGTTTTTTCCCCCGCAGTGACATCACTGGGAATGGAGCACTAGCCGAGCCTGTAGGGGCAGCACTCCATTTATTTCAATGGGGCAGACGAAAATAGCTAAGTTTAATGTCCTCCTTGCTACATGAAGAGGGTGAGGGGATAAAGTAGCGCTGCAGTGAGGAGGAAGAGGGACACAGGACCCCTGTTCTCGAGATCAGAGGGGGTTTCAATGGTGATACCCTAACCGATCATCAAGTTATCCCTTATCCTATAGAGGAATATAAGAGCGTTCGAATATTTGGCTACTTTCATTGAACTACTAATATCACACATTAGTCTGCAGACTTGCTGTGTACATACTATATGCTTCAAGGCCTGCACAAACAAAGATGGCCGCCCCAGCTGCTCTGACTGTCTGATGCAGGTTGTGCATTAGGGCTCAGGCCCCAGTGGCGTTTTACACATTCACAGCCCATACACTCTGATGACAAAGAGCTGTCAGAAACCGCATGTGGGCTGAGTATGACACCGCGCACAGCGGGGAATCTGACGTCACGGACATGCGCAGTCCAGGCAGAGTTTCATTCAAAGAGAAATAGAGCATGCTGGGATGTCGATGGAACAACAAAAGTCCATTGACTTTGACCAACTCCCTTCACTGCGTATCAGTAGTAATCCTCTGCCGCGGTTTTCAATGGGAAACATTGCACTCGCCTGCACTTCACACACCGTGCGATGTTCTGCTGGCTCCATTGAAAACAATGGGTGATGCGTTCTGAGGAAACGCCCAAAAATAGGACATGCTGCAATTTTTTTCAAAAGAATAGGATTCATATTCGCAATGCACAAATCTCGCATGATTTTCTCAGCCATATGAAAGCGGCCGTTGGTCTCCTTATGTTTGCATGTATGTTTGTGAGCAAAATTTGTGCATGCAGTGAATAGAACCCTTTGATGAGTTTTTTCTCATTTTCTTTTTTTGCGCAAATGAAAAAAAAAAACAGCATGCACTACTATTGTGAGTATTTGTGCACCAAAAGTCCCCATAGAAGTCTACAGGGGGGCACAAATGCACGCACAATGGGATACGCAATTCTGCAGGAAAAAAGTCACATCTGGAACTTATTAGGCTAGAAAGCCATTTAAATCAGGATGTGGTTGTGTCCTGTATGCAAAACTACATGCCCTGCGAGTGCAAAAAAGGGGGGGGGGGGGGGTTGAATACGCCACTACACACACAACTGTGTTTACGTGATCAAACAATTTATATTGTGTTTTACCTATTTTGATTTTACCTTTGTTGTACCCCCCTCCCTTTCCCAAATGAAAAATAAAGAATTTATACCCCAAAAAATTTGTTTTATACGCTGCTTGTAAACCACGCTTCTATAGCAACCAATAGCTTGCTCTAGAAGCGCTTGCACGATACGGACAGCGAGTAGCAACTTACCTGACAGCTCTGTGGTGCGCCACTGTCCAGGGTGCTTTCCATAGGCTCCTAAGGAAGCCATGGGAGCAGGCTGCCCACACCACAGACGTGTGAACGGGCTGCTCCACGGAGCTAGGGGAAGCCCATTCACGTGCAGAATTCCTGCATGTCAGCAGCGTGGTTTATACGTTGCTTAGCAGCGTGTAAACCACGCTTGTCTACCTCATAGGGCAAATATGTTGTGCTGAACCATGCACAATTGCGCATACACTCGTATGAAGGAGCCCTTGTAGCGGAAAAAGGTCTACAGTGGTAATGGTCATGCTACGTTCTTTCAAATCTGCTGCATGTTGTATTTGGTGCAAAAAAGTTGTAGCAGCTTCTTATTAACCCATGAATGTCAGCCGCAGTTCTCTTCTTCCAGGAATGGGGAGAGGTGAGTATGATGGGTAGGGGAGATTTGCCGGGTCTTCTGGGGGTCTCCAGATATTGCTGGGGAGATGGGATGTGCACTTTATTCATATCACGTCAGTAATGAGGGATATTATTAGGATGCACTTACGTTTGTACGGATTCCCTGCATCATCCATGTGCAGAACTACAAGACAGAAAAGAGCAGGAGCTTCCTATTAATCCATGAATGACAACAGCCATCATCATACAATCACATCTACAACCTTCTATTGAGATACAGAGTAGGAAGAACATCTACTGGTGTCATTCTGAGCTGAGGGCCCTTATACCTCAGAGGTCCACGCTTCTGGACCCCAATGCAAAATCTGTAGTCCTCCCACTATCATGCATTATTTACAGCCCCCAACCCAAGCATATGGACCCCATCAGCTTCAGGACATGGGCCCAAATGCATCCCTTGCATTCAGCATAACGGTTGGACCCGATGACCATAGAGATCCCTTCTAAGGCCATTTTCACAAGGCTAATAAAATCACATGAGATTCGAGCATCGTGAAATGCACAAACCTCGCACGAATATGAAACCCATTCTTTTGAATAGGGTCATATACATTCCTACACAAAACAAATTGCAGTGTGTCCTATCTTGTTTTCAGTAGGGCAGGCACAGCATCACACGGCGTTGGAGGTGCACGCGAGGGCGATGCAATGGGAGGTTTGCTGATTGAAAACATTGGGAAACACTCCGCGAACCTCTGCTGCGGCTGTCAGCTGCAATGGAGGATCAGTAATTCCCTGAAGTGATGCGAGGCACAAAAACACATCGCATCCGTGCGAAAATCGTACGTTAGCAAGTGCAATATCAAGCGGAGCTTCACGGTCTGATATCACACTCGCCCATGTGAAATTAGCCTCCCTCTGCAATTTTATGATTATGCTTCTGGAGATGATTGAATCTTTAAAAATTGAACATGTGGGAACTTTGCAAAGGGGGTCTTCTGATTTTACTTAGGGGGTTTATCGGATTACATAAAAACTACAAGTATTATTACTGTGAACAGCACAGCTCGGCACTGCTGACATCAATGATAAATACATGAATGGAGCTGTAGTACCAGACATGGTCTGTAGACAAGAGTGGAGCTGCTCTTGCTAATAGAGCAGACTTTATTTTAACCCTGGATATCCCATGTAGGATCTCTATTTTAGCCTCCATTTCCCCCCATGTTTTTCAGAACAAAGACGGCTACGCCAGCAGAGCCTATGTGAGGGAAATTCTATCGTAAACCACCAAAAACCATCTGCAAAGAAAAAGCACTTTATTTCTTATCTTTATGCCTTAAAGAGACGCTGTCACCATTTTTCTGCACCTCTCTGAGAGCAGCATAGTGTAGTTCCTGCCACACTGATTGCACTGATACGCCTGCTGTGTGGATCTGTGCAGTAGTTTCAGAGAAGCTTGCACTTTATCAGTAGCAGCACATGCATAGAGATACAGTTACCAGATGTCTTGATTTAGGTGGGACAGTCCCGCTTTAGGACCCTGTATCCCGCCTTACGCAAGGACCCCAGCAGGACAGCCATTTGTCCTGCTTTCTGGTGATGCCTGGTCACCATATAAAGTGATTACCGGGCAAGGTGCCGCAGCTCCCTGCCCAGTAATCACTGTGGAGCGCCGCAGACCAGATACACACCCTGACAGCAGTGTGTGTATTCGGGATCCTCCCTCCCCTCAGCTCTCCTCTATGGTTCCGCTAGAGAGGAGAGCAGAGGGGAGGAGCGCTGTTGCAGGTGCACAGACTTCCAGCCATTGGCAGCAGCGCTGCTAGGATCATCTGCGCTGTGAAGATAAGGAGGAGGGTAAGTATATGAGTCACTGTGGGAGACACTGGGATGGTATAGGGGGCACTAATACTATGGGGCTAATGTGAGGGTAACTAATACTTGCCTGGTCTAGGGGAGCACTAAAACTATGGGTCACTATGGGGGTCACTAATATTGCTGAGGCGAGTATAAGGGAGCGCTAATACTATTATGGCTACTGTTGGGGTCACTATTATTGCTGGGTATACTGTGGGGTGTCACTATTATTGCTGGGGATACTTTAGGGCTCACCATTATTGCTGGGGCTACTGTGGGGGTCACTATTTTTGCTGGGAATAGTGTGGGGTGTCACTATTATTGCTGGGGAAACTGCGGGGTGTCACTATTATTGCTGGGGAAACTGTGGGGTGTCACTATTTTTGCTGGGAATACTGCGGGGGTCACTATTATTGATAGGGATACTTTTGGGGTTACTATTATTGCTAGGGACACTGTCGGGTCACTATTCTTGCTGGGGATACTTTGGGAGTTACTATTATTGATGAGGCTTCTGTAGGGGTCACTATTATTGCTGGGGATACTGTGGGGTGTCACTATTATTGCTGGGGCTACTTTGGGGGTTACTATTATTGCTGGGGCTTCCGTGGGGTCACTATTATTGCTGGGAATACTGTGGGGGTCACTATTCTTGCTGGGGATGCTGTGAGGTGGTAACTATTATTACTGGGGGGTAACTATTATTGCTGGGGATACTGTGGTGGGGCAATATTATTGATGGGGCTGGTATAGGGGAGCACTAATACTACTGGAGTCACTGTGGGTACACTATTATTGCCGGGGCTTTTATAGAAGCCGGGGAGCGCTGACAGTTGGAAGCCCATGGAGGAGGTAAGAGTGAGCGCTGAATAGTATGAAATCAGCTGCAGTTATGCAGCTTATTTCCAGTCAAAATCCACATCAATACCCCTTTAAGAGTTAGTTTACAAGTTTCGGGAAAAAAAGGGTTTCTATTGTGCAAGAGTGGAAAAAATTCTAATAATTTTGGTATCGTCGTAATCGTACAGACCCTCAAAAAAATGTATCATGTCATTTATACTGCACGATTAAGGCTCAATCTCCACGGGCAGAACTGATTTGCGGAATCCACGCAGGTTACTCGTGCGAAAGATCGGCAAATCAAGCAGCCCATAGATAATCATGGGCATCCGCACATGAATTAAAGATTTGTTTTGTGGACCTTTTGTACATGTGGTCGCTAGCAGGGTCGGATTCCACAACGGGCACCCGCATTCGGAATCAGACCCGCCCGTGCACATTGGGCCTTACACTGCTTTCCAAAAAAAATAAATAAATAAATTTTACAATGTATTTTATGCACCCAAAAATGGTACCAATAAATACTGGTGGACAAAGCCTGGTGTCGGGGAGAGTGGGTGCTCAGCTGACACTTGCTCTAGCAACAGGGCTTGAAGAAACCATGGTCAGTGCGACTGCGGCATGTAAGAGGCTGATAGATGGGGGGGGGGGGGTGGAGGCTTGAATACAGCCTCCGGGTCTGCCAGCTACAGTGGCCCATGAGACTGGACTTAATAGGCTTTCTAATACACTACTATATAATGAAGTATAGTAGTGTGTTAGAGGAGTGATAAAAGATGTTGATATTCACATCCCCTAGTGGGACAAAGAAAAAAAAATTTAAGTATTAAAAAAATAGTAAAAAAGAATAAAAATAAAAATGCAAAAAGCTCACTTTCCCCCCTTTACTATGCTAAAAAGAAATCACGTATGTGATATCACTGTGCTTGTAAAGACCCATATAAAATAGTACATTATGTAACTCGCACTGCACATGTCAAATAGAAAGTAATTAAAACATTGCATTGATCAACAAACGGTGCTATTAAAAAATACAACTCATCCCGCAAAAAATAAAACCCCTGACACGGCTCCGTTAACAAAAAAGAAAAATGTTAGGGGTCTTTGAATTCAGCAATAAATAAAAAATACACTAAAAAAAGGGGAAATATTGGTAAAAGAATTCTATATCAGTTTGGTACTGCCACAATCGTACCGGCCTGAAGAATTACTTGAAAAGATTTTTTATACTGCACGGTGAATGCTGTTAAAAATAAAAAAAAACATGCCAGAATTGCAGATTTTGTTAATCTTGCCTGTAGAAAAAAATGGAATAAAAAGCAATCAAAATGTTATTTGTTCCCAAGCATCGGATAAATGAAGACCAGAGTTCCTCCCACAATAAACTAGCCCTTGTAGGGCTTCATGGGAAAATAAAAATGCTTTGGCTCTGAGAATGTGGCGACACAAGAGCAAATCTCTAAGAACAAAAAAAAAAAAAAACTTTTTTGTGTACATAAATAGCAAAACATAAAAAACTGCATAAACTTGGTATCGCTGTAATCATGCCGACCCCGAGAATAATGTTATATCACTATTTACTTTGCAGACTGAATGCCGCAAAAATGAAAAAAAAAATAAAACTAATGGCAAAATAATTTTTTTCCCCCAATCTTCCTAACAAAATTTAATAAAAGTTATACAATATATTAGACTGTATGCTTTGTGTACCCCAAAATGATGTCATTAAAAATACAAAAAAAACAAGCCCTCATACAGCTATTTTGTCGCAAAATTAAAAAGTTCTGGCTGCTGGAATGAGGCGATTAATGTTTTTGTTAATATATAATCGGGAAAAAATGGTGACAGAATTCAGCGGTTTACCTGTGTGAAAAGGTGCGTTACTTTGGGGAAATTCTCCCCTCTCTCTATTACTGCATCATTTTAACAAAGTGCAGACACGCATCTTATATGTATTAGACGGCCAGCAGCCCTAGAGTCTACAGTTTATAACAGTACAAGAGCAAGCTCACTTACCGGATGCCGATGTCAGGAGGATTATGCCCAGTTTCCACATCTCCAATGTTAGACTTCTGACTGTTCTGTCTATAAAGAAGAAAAATGTCAGTAAATTATTCTTTTTCTTCTCAGACTTCCCCGCTATCGCCTTCCCTAGTAGGCCGGTACAAGTCTTGGCCGCCCATCGGACACCCTAGTGTTCGTAGTATACTTGTAGAGTATAAGATGAATATACAAGGGCTGTAATACTCACACTTCTGTCCTCGTCTCTTCTCTGTATTGTTCTCACTGATGAGTGAGATCTGAATTATATACTCCAAAGGTGTGGCCATGGACATTACAGCCAACATGCCAGGTCATACAGGCACTTGGCGATTACAGGAACTTGAATAGAGAATAACTGGTTTCAGAAAACGTAACATATGAGAAGGGTTACTTGAAAGTTAAAAGGTAATCACATTAATCTCATCAAGACAACCCTGTTCATATGTTCTATTATGGTTTATGGACATCATAGAGAGAGTTCACTGCTCTGTATGAGGGTCTCCTATTGGACTCTGTTATCATCTCTGTGCACTCCTCTCTGGGAGTGTAGTAGCCTAGTGGGTATTGCAGAACACTCACGGTACACTTGTCCTGTCTCACCTGTCTGGATGTCGTTCCTGGATCCAAAAGGTGCTGTCTGTGGGAGAGACCCTGTGTCTCCCCTTCTGCTCTAAGCATAGATCTCAACTCTGATATCAGCTGGTCTCTCATTGGCTGACAGTCAGATTTAATCTTACTGGTGCAGAGCTCAAGGGTGAGGAAGCAGCTCTATTAGTCTCTATGTAGAAGGAGGAATTCAGAAAGTGCGGGAAGGAAAGAGATGCTATAAATAGGAGTGTCAGAGAACAGTTAGGCAGACTCAGCCAGGTGTGAGCGAGGAGTGGTTGCAGTGCCGTGGTAGTAGAGGAGGAGTAGTTCAGCGAGTTATCAGTTACCTAAGGTAGAGTGAGGCGACCAACCCGCTCCCTTGGCATCCAGACACAGAGAAGAGAAGATCCTTCCGGAGGTCCATCTTCATCTAACAGTGAGTTGTAGCTACCCGGTGAAGTACAAGCCAAGATTAACATATAGTCACTTGTCCCTCTGCTTCATAATATCCTACAGTCAAAATCTAATTTACTTGGTTTATCTAAATTCACTAGTGGGGAAAATTGTCTAGTCTATCTATCTTCAGAAGAGAGAGCGTTAAAGTCAGAGTATCATCAATTCAACACTTCTGTGTCTTGCTTGCTCGGTACTGTGTCCTTGTATACCTGCTATAACTTCGTCTTCAGAGAATTGTAAACTTAATCCGTTGTTGCCAATACCAAAGTTAGTAAATCTGCTCACTTTCAAATTGCTAAACTAAACTGGACTCGTCTCCATTATTTTTGCAACATATCATCGGGAGTGTCCAATTAGAGTGTGGCGTCACTGTGACAAGGACTAGGCCTCTGGCCATACATACAGTATGTTTATTGAGGCGTTGCAGGAGAACACTGTTTACAGTGATACGTCTGCTGTGTGGATCTGTGCAGTAGTTTTTTAGAAACTTACCTTTTATCAGTAGCGGCAAACGCATAGAGGACTACTTAAAGTAGTCCTGGATATTCATGAACTGCAGCCTAGCTGTACACTCCCCGCCTCCTGCCACTGATTGACAGCTATCTGCCTATAAAGCTACATTCACACGGGTGAGCGCAAGATTGGGCAGAGAAGCTCAACCCCATACTGCACTTGCTAATGTTTCATTCAAAAAGGCCTCACATCGCTTCTGTGGAATTGCGATCCTCAGTCATGTGTTTCACGAGCGTCAGAGGATTGCAAGTGTTTCCCTATGATTTCAATGGGAAACATCACATCACACTTGAATGCAAATGACACAGCGTCAGAAAATCACAGAAAAAAGAAATCTAAACAGACAAAAGAAAATCACTGAAAGCGGCCATATACTTACTGATATACTAATACAAGAGGCAGAAAAAAACAACACATCCCCCAACATGCATAAAGCCAAACTGCTATATGGAAGAGCAATTGCACATGTGCGAGGTACTGATGGACAACCACTCACACACCTTCCTTATATTAAGGGGGGTGGCTGCTTTGTGCTATTCTTGCACAAAAAAAAAGAGCATATACAGGGTACCAGTGTGTTCACCTTTGGGGTGCAGGGCAGCCCTCTGGATGAAAACATGGAGTCATTAATAAGCTGTAAGCATGCATGGTGCACTACACGTACTATGTGGCCTGACACCCTGTATATGCCCTTTTTTGTGCAAGAATAATACAAAGCAGCCACCCCCCCTCAATATAAGAAAGGTATGAGAGTGATTGTTCATCAGTACCTTGTAATTATCTGTGCAATTGCTCCTCCTTATAGCAGTTTGTCTGTCTCCATGTTGAGGGATGTGGTGTTTTTACCTGCCCTCTTGTATTAGTATATCAGTAAGGCTGGTTTCACAGGGCCAAGAAGTCATACACATGAGTGATGTTTTCCATCATCACATTGCATTGAGGGAATAAATCAATGCATGTCCTATCTTTTAGCGTTGCTCGGAACACATCACCCATTGTTTTCAATGGTACAGTAAAACACATTACACGTACGCCGTACAATGTGCACATGAGCGTGATGCTATGCTTCCCATTGAAAACAATGGTAAGCAGTTGCCGATCCTCTAATGTGACTGAAAGCCATGCCAGAGGTTCGCTACTCCCCAAAGTAATGGGAGGCATTTCTGCCATAAAAATAGAGTAAAAGCGTATGCTGACGAGCGGGATATCGGGCTGAATTTCTCAGCCTGATATTGCGCTCGCCTGTGTGTAGGTAGCCTTAGTATATGGCTGCTTGCGGTGATTTAAAAAAAAAAAAATGGAAATATGTTCATTCAAAACAATTGAGTTCATAGTCGTGCGAGTTTTGTTCATCTTGCAATGCACAAAAGGCATGTGAGATTCTTGCCCCTGTGAATGTAACCTTACTGAGCATTTGGTTCCACGTGATTCTTATATTTTGGTGTGGGGGGAATAAGGGTCTTCATTTTCTTTATTTTATTAGACTAATTTCTAGGTTTTACTTCTAAACATTTTATGTATACAAAACAGATGACCTTGTTAGTTAGAGATACAGACATGCACCACCATAATCCTGCCAACCTTGCATGCCCGTTGTTTATCCTGTTGGAGGGCCTTTATGTTGGAGAAACAGGACAAAAACTGAAAGTGAGGATAAGATCTCACCACCATACAATAAAAGCAAGAAATACAGAATTACCTGTGGCGGAACATTTTTCTAGTCACAGACACAATATAGAACATATGAAAGTTACTATACTAAAAGGCAATTTCAAATCTCAGTGTCACTGAAGAATTTGTAAGTACTAGTTTATAGTATTTTTGATACTCTCAAGAATGGAATGAAGCTCGGAGGGCGATTTTTACATCAGTGGAGAATATAAGAAATCAGATTGGGTCCAGCTGGGAGAAGAAACAGAAGAAGTTTGATCAGTTGCTTGGTGAGGAGCAAATGATGTCTGCTAAAAATGCAGAAGAACGGCTCAGTAGAGACATTGAAAGGGTGAGGTTTGAGCAACAGATGGAGGGTGAACAGTCTTTTGAAGTACAGGAGAGCAAAGAGAAGATAGAAGATGGGGCTGCTAAAGCTGAGGAAGCCACTAAAGAAGCAGAGACTGGAAAAGAGGTTTCAGAATCTGTGTAAAGAGAGCAATACGGAAGACATTGTAGGTAAAGAGAACAATGTGAAAGAAGTTGCAGAGAATAGGAAAACAGAATCAATAGAGGCTGACTCTACACAAGGGCTTGAGAAAAGCAACTGAAGAGCCAAGGGCAGTTCATGAATGAGCAAGCATTTGAGCAAGAGCATTAGCAAGATGGGTTTTAGCAAAAGATTCAAAATCAAGAAGTTAAAAAAGTGTCAGAGAAAGGAAAACCACACTGTGAGTGACAGAGAGATCCCTGAGCATGGAGCTTTGACCCTGGAGGGTAGGTCTTGTGATAAGGCCTAGGGCCCGGTATCTGGAGGAGGGGGATATGTGGCAAGGTAGTACAAAGTATGAACGCAAAATAATCCAATTGCAGGAATACAGCTTATTGTGGAAAAAACTTGCTTTTTATTTTCTTTATGGTGCTTGAATAATACAGAGAACGCGTTTCGGTTATGAAACCTTGTTCACCTCTGACTTACAAAGCCATTATGCAAACCTTAAAAAGGTTTAGTGAAAATAAGTGAATTAAAAACACATGTGCAATTAACCCATGGCAATCTGCTATTTCAATTACCAAAACCTGTCCCTCCTGCAGGAACTTGTCTTGGTTTCTACATATATGCATTGCATATCCAATAGTACATACACACGAACATTTATCTATAATATGCTCCACTTAATAACATGAGATATGAGATCAATATGACATCGTTACAGAAGCAAGAAAAAATAATGAATAAAAATAAACGAAAAAATGAAAAGGACTTTCCAGCAGCAACACAGAAATTAGACACAAATTGTTAGTATGAGGTAATGCGAGTAACAACATGTTGTAATTAATAACAGTACATTATATGTTATTGGCCAAGTAGGATTATGTTGGGATTAATAACTATTTTTTAATGAACAGTATCCACTGTAACTAATAAATGTATAAAAGGTCTGTTTTATAATTCATTCCTTTCGGGAATCTTGTGTTTAAGTTTAATATCCAAAACGCTTCCCTTTTAAACACTTTATCCGGGTTAATCGTTCCTCTCTTTTTGTTTGTAACTTTTTCAATGCCAAAGAATGAGAAAGTATTTAAATTTCCTTTATGTTTCTCACAGAAGTGTTTTACCGCACCTGAACTATTCACATTATCCTTTTTAATATCACGGACATGTTCGTTGATTCGGGTCTTCAGCTTTCGTGTAGTGCAACCTATGTAGTTCAGATTACACTCTCTGCATTGAATTATATAAACTACATTAATAGTGTTGCAGTTAATGAAATTGTAAATCTTATACTCTCTATTGTTATCGCTGTCAGAAAAGGTTTTTCTTTTGTCCACTAAGTGACAGACAGTACACCTAGGATCTCCGCAGCGGAAAAAACCTTGAAATTTCAACCACTGCGGTTTTTCTTTTTTGGAGGAAAAAGTACTGGGTGCTATAAGATCTCCCAAGTTTTTACTTCTTTTTGCAACACATTTAATCCCTTCTTTTAATATCTCATCAACAGTGTCATCCTGTCTTAAGACAGGCAAAAATTTGAAAAACAGTTTTTTGATCTCATAAAAATTCCTACTATATGCCGTAGAGAAAACCATTCCCTTGTTATTATTCCCTTTTTTCTTTGTACATTTATCTTTAAGTAATACTTCCCTATTGATTGTTTCTATTTTAGTGCATGCCTCATTTAATGATGACTGTTTATAACCTCTCTGATGCAGCCTATTTCTGATATCCACTTTAGCTGCATCAAAAGAAGCATTGTCTGAACAGGATCTTTTTGCCCGTATTAGTTCCCCTACGGGGATAGCTTTGATAGTGTGTCTAGGATGTCCACTATTAGCATGTAATATGGTATTACCTGCTGTTATTTTTCTATATAATTTGGTCTCTATTCCTTTAATACAATTACCCCTTAAGGTTAAATCAAGGAACGGTACTTCCACATCATTATGTGTCACAGTAAACTGTAAATTCACAGAATTATTATTGATATAATTTTCAAACTGGCCAATTTGTTCATGTACACCATTTTGTTCCGGACCCTTGTTCCAAATAATTATTATGTCATCAATGTATCTCGCATACCACACCATGCGGCCAGCAAAAGGATTATTATGATTAAATATAAAGGAATCTTCCCACCAACTCATAAAGAGGTTGGCTATAACCGGAGAAAATTTAGACCCCATCGGGGCTCCAGAAACTTGTAAGAAAAATTGTTGGTCAAAGGAGAAAAAATTATGTGTCAACAAAAATTCCGTAGATAACAAAATAAACTCCTTTAATTCATTGCTATAATTGCTAAAATTTTGTAAGTGAAAACGCACTGCTTCTATTGCCGCATGGTGTGGTATGCAAGAATACAAATCTTTGACGTCACATAGGATCCAACACAAATTATCACTCCACTTCATATACTGCAATTTCTGTATTACATGCTTGCTATCCCTTAAAAAACCAGGAGTTCTATATACCAACGGCTGCAGGGATCGGTCCACCCACGAGCTCAATTGCTCACAGGGTGAGCCGATCCCTGCAACTATCGGTCGCAGTGGAGGTGGAAATATTCCCTTATGAATTTTAGGGAGGCCATGGAATAAAGCCATAGTAGGATTTGTGGGAGACAGATATGAAATAATTTTATCATCCAATATGCCAAACTCTTTTCCCCTATGCAATAATCTGTTAAGTTCTTTTAGACAGCCTTGTAGCGGATTAGTATCAATTTTTTTATATATATCAGTATTATTTAATATATTTTTAACAAGATTTGCATAAAGGTCAGAGTCTAGTAGAACTATGTTACCCCCTTTATCAGATTTACGTATGACTAAGTTCTTGTTATCCATAAATTCTTTCAAGCCAATTTTTTCTTTAGTAGTAAGATTATCTTTTTTCTTTTTTCTATGCACGTTGATTTCTTTTATTTTGAAAAGTTCTTTTTCTATGGCCAGTTGAAAGTCATCCATATATTTTGTTCTGGCATTCAGGGGGTAGAAACTTGGGTTGGGGATATGGAAATTGATCTTATTTACGTTTTTCGTATCACCCGATTCACTTCCACCTTCCTTTTCCAACTCTATTAAATCTTTGGTTGCCAGAATTTCCTTAAAGGTACAGTCCTCAAATTCATTTGTGTATTGATAATTAGACGAGATATCATGTGAACCCGTATTTGTACTCCAATTTTTATCAAAAAAATATCTTTTAACTGTCAAGGATCTGATAAACCTGTTTACATCCAATAGTGTATCAAATAGAGAAAAGTCATTTTCCGGTGAAAAACTTAAACCTTTGTTTAGGAGACATATTTGTTGTTCTGAAATAATAAATGGTGTTAGAACAATAACATTTTTGTTCACATTCTCCGATTCCTGCTGGGATATCTTTTGTTTAAAGTTGCCTCGTTTTTTTGTATTTTCTTTCTCATGCTTAAACCGGATACACCTGGTTCTGGACTTGACATGCTACAGCTGGACGAATCTCTTTCTGTAGTGTGTCCTTCAGTATCAGTTGTGGAAAAAGTGACTTTGTTATATTTTCTTTTTCTAGAGTTTGGCATATTGGATGATAAAATTATTTCATATCTGTCTCCCACAAATCCTACTATGGCTTTATTCCATGGCCTCCCTAAAATTCATAAGGGAATATTTCCACCTCCACTGCGACCGATAGTTGCAGGGATCGGCTCACCCTGTGAGCAATTGAGCTCGTGGGTGGACCGATCCCTGCAGCCGTTGGTATATAGAACTCCTGGTTTTTTAAGGGATAGCAAGCATGTAATACAGAAATTGCAGTATATGAAGTGGAGTGATAATTTATGTTGGATCCTATGTGACGTTAAGGATTTGTATTCTTGCATACCACACCATGCGGCATTAGAAGCAGTGCGTTTTCACTTACAAAATTTTAGCAATTATAGCAATGAATTAAAGGAGTTTATTTTGTTATCTACGGAATTTTTGTTGACACATGATTTTTTCTCCTTTGACCAACAATTTTTCTTACAAGTTTCTGGAGCCCCGGTGGGGTCTAAATTTTCTCCGGTTATAGCCAACCTCTTTATGAGTTGGTGGGAAGATTCCTTTATATTTAATCACAGCAATCCGTTTGCTGACCGCATGGTGTGGTATGCAAGATACATTGATGACATAATAATTATTTGGAACAAGGGTCCGGAACAAAATGGTGTACATGAACAAATTGACCAGTTTGAAAATTATATCAACAATAATTCTGTGAATTTACAGTTTACTGTGACACATAATGATGTGGAAGTACCGTTCCTTGATTTAACCTTAAGGGGTAATTGTATTAAAGGAATTGAGACCAGATTATATAGAAAAATAACAGCAGGTAATACCATATTACATGCTAATAGTGGACATCCTAGACACACTATCAAAGCTATCCCCGTAGGGGAACTAATACGGGCAAAAAGATCCTGTTCAGACAATGCTTCTTTTGATGCAGCTAAAGTGGATATCAGAAATAGGCTGCATCAGAGAGGTTATAAACAGTCATCATTAAATGAGGCATGCACTAAAATAGAAACAATCAATAGGGAAGTATTACATAAGGATAAATGTACAAAGAAAAAAGGGAATAATAACAAGGGAATGGTTTTCTCTACGGCATATAGTAGGAATTTTTATGAGATCAAAAAACTGTTTTTCAAATTTTTGCCTGTCTTAAGACAGGATGACACTGTTGATGAGATATTAAAAGAAGGGATTAAATGTGTTGCAAAAAGAAGTAAAAACTTGGGAGATCTTATAGCACCCAGTACTTTTTCCTCCAAAAAAGAAAAACCGCAGTGGATGAAATTTCAAGGTTTTTTCCGCTGCGGAGATCCTAGGTGTACTGTCTGTCACTTAGTGGACAAAAGAAAAACCTTTTCTGACAGCGATAACAATAGAGAGTATAAGATTTACAATTTCATTAACTGCAACACTATTAATGTAGTTTATATAATTCAATGCAGAGAGTGTAATCTGAACTACATAGGTTGCACTACACGAAAGCTGAAGACCCGAATCAACGAACATGTCCGTGATATTAAAAAGGATAATGTGAATAGTTCAGGTGCGGTAAAACACTTTTGTGAGAAACACAAAGGAAATTTAAATACTTTCTCATTCTTTGGCATTGAAAAAGTCACAAACAAAAAGAGAGGAACGATTAACCCGGATAAAGTGTTTAAAAGGGAAGCGTTTTGGATATTAAACTTAAACACAAGATTCCCGAAAGGAATGAATTATAAAACAGACCTTTTATACATTTATTAGTTACAGTGGATACTGTTCATTAAAAAATAGTTATTAATCCCAACATAATCCTACTTGGCCAATAACATATAATGTACTGTTATTAATTACAACATGTTGTTACTCGCATTACCTCATACTAACAATTTGTGTCTAATTTCTGTGTTGCTGCTGGAAAGTCCTTTTCATTTTTTCGTTTATTTTTATTCATTATTTTTTCTTGCTTCTGTAACGATGTCATATTGATCTCATATCTCATGTTATTAAGTGGAGCATATTATAGATAAATGTTCGTGTGTATGTACTATTGGATATGCAATGCATATATGTAGAAACCAAGACAAGTTCCTGCAGGAGGGACAGGTTTTGGTAATTGAAATAGCAGATTGCCATGGGTTAATTGCACATGTGTTTTTAATTCACTTATTTTCACTAAACCTTTTTAAGGTTTGCATAATGGCTTTGTAAGTCAGAGGTGAACAAGGTTTCATAACCGAAACGCGTTCTCTGTATTATTCAAGCACCATAAAGAAAATAAAAAGCAAGTTTTTTCCACAATAAGCTGTATTCCTGCAATTGGATTATTTTGCGTTTATTCAGAGCCAGAAGTAGCCGGATGGCAACAGCTTGTGAGTATACTTGCTTGCGGAACTGAGGCTTGCAGCACATGAAGATAAGGTGGGACTTTTGTTTTTTGTTTCCTAGTACAAAGTATGGCCTGCAGAGAGCTGTAAACAGGACTTCTGTGTACTAAAATTAGAAGGAGCAGCTGTATGGGTGTGTCTGGAGGAGATAAAACCTCCAGACACACTGAGCTGCCGAATGTGTTGTTGTGGAGTCCCTCAAGGTTAGAGAAGACTGCTCTTTCAGGAATAAGGGCTTGCAAGATTCCAGAGAGGAGCATATATGCGGTTTGACTGCCCTGAGATCACTGGAGTGCAAAAAACAGGTAGTTCAAAAGAGCTGAAAGAGCTGCAAGCAGGAGGCCCAGAGGAGACCAAGCTTAGAAGGCTTGAGTCTCACAGGAAAGTCACCCCTAGACTCCCACCCCCCACTTGGGTATGATAATTAACTTTGCTAGTGTTATGGCATGTGCACTGTGAGATCAGATATACCCTGTTTCCCGGAAAGTAAGACATACCCCCAAAATAAGCCCTAGCATTAGTTTTGAGGATGCAGAGTGATTTTTGTAACAGTGTGAAACTGTAATAAAAGGCTGGTGAATCCAGGTATTTTACTAATGATACTGTCTTAAAGTGAATTTTCTGATGCCACTCATCTTATGGAGGAAGATGGGAGTCCAGGAGTGAGTAACTCCCACTACTACAATAGGAAATATAACATGCACTTCTACCAACAGAGAAACTTTGAAAACAATGTATCATCGGTGTTAAATTAAAGTACAAACCTAAATAGTTCTGGTCCTATGAGTTTTTTTTTAAATAAAAGGTGCATTGCAGACCACGAATCCCAAACAACCAAAAGGTTGCTCCAAAAACTGCTCGATAAGGGTGCTCTCAGACGAGCATGTGCATGTGTGTTCATAGGTGTGAACAAAACCACGCGTCTACTAGAACTATTGGTTCCCTATGGTGTGTTCATATGTCCATGTTTTACAGACGTGCAAACACACGTACCTGCTAAACATAGGACATGAGTGCACCATAGGTCCGTGGTGTTTGTCATTATTCCCCAGCGGGGAGTCCCCTTGTCACTGAACACTGTTACAGCACTGCCACAGTGTTCAGTGACAAGGGGACTACCTGAGGGAAGTAAAGAATCCCCTGCCACAGTTGTCACAGTTGTGACAGCTGTGGCAGAGGATTTCTTCATCTCCACGGGGAGTCGCCTTATCACTGAACACTGTGACAGCACTGTCACAGTGTTTAATGACAGTGGAACTCCCCGCAGGTCTGAAGAATCACCCTGGTACAGCTGTCACAGCTGTGGCACAGAAGCGCAATATTCTCCCATTGCTTTCAATGGGGCTGGCAGCTCTGCAGCTCCATTGGAAGCAATGGGATGCTAGCAAGCCCTGCAGATATTTTCAGGGAAGGGCTTTAAATATAAGCCCTTTCCTGAAAATCATCCCTAGAATGTGTTAAAAATAAAAACAACATATACTCACCCCTTCGCAGCTGTCGGGGCTCAGGCTTGGGCCAGTGATTGCCTAAGCACTGTGAACAATCACAGGCAGCGCTCAGCTGTCATTCAATGAATAGCTGAGCGCTGCATGTGATTGGCTGAGCGCTCAGCCAATCAGATACAGACAATTCAGCAGGCGGACAGGTAAGTCTATATTTTTTTATTTTTAACAAATTCTAGAGATGATTTTGAAAGCAATGAAGGCAATCCCATTGAAAGCATTGGGAAAACATTGCTCTCCTGTGCCACAGCTCTCACAGCTGTAGCAGGGAAATTCTTCAGCTCCACAGTGAGTCCCCTTGTCCCTGAACACTAAGACAGTGCTGTCACAGTGGTCAGTGATGGAAGACTCCTCATGTTGATGAAGAAATCCTCTGGCACAGCTGTCACAGCTGTAGCAGAGGATCGCAATCTTTTCTGTATGTTGTCAATGGGGCTGCCAAGGATTTCCCTACAAAGAACTACACTACACTGCTGGGGACTAACAGTGGTCCTGATAAACAGATAGTATCGGTACGGTGATGGTCAAGGCCCTTTTACATGGGGACAATTATTGTTCTGGTGGTCCAAAACCCCGCACTCCCGCAGGGTTTTGAATGATAATCATCCCGTGTAAAAGCATGCTGAAACTGAATAACTAGATGAGAATCCTCCAGTCATTTAGTTTAAGCATGGTTAAAATCCTGAACGATGATCGTTCAGTGTAAACAGCAGCCATTCAGTAGGGTACGGCCACTGCTTACAGTGAAAGGAGAGGAGTGTGGAAGAGTGAGGAGAGAACTTTCCTCCACCCACTCCACCTCCCTACTGGCCACACTGTGAGCGATCCAGCGATACTCGCTCTTGTGTAACAGCATGGGAGCGAGGATACATGGGGATGAGTGTCAGGCATCATTTGCCCAACACTCGTCCAATGTAAAAGGGTCTTTAAAAATACAGTGACTGCTGTATTGCCGGCTCCATTGAATTCAATGGGCTAACATCGTTCTTCTCTGCCACAGCTGTTACTGCTGTGGCAGAGGAAAACGATCTTTATGCTGACAGTGCGGGGAGGAGGGGCACTCTTGCCGCTATCGTGGCTTAATAGTGGGACCTGGGAACTTGAGATGCAGCCCAACATGTAGCCCCTCGCCTGCCCTATCCGTTGCTCTGTCGTTCCCATCACTTTCTTGAATTGCCCCGATTGTCACAAATGAAAACCTTAGCGAGCATCGGCGATATACAAAAATGCTCTGGTCGCCCATTGACTTCAATGGGGTTCGTTACTCGAAACGAACCCTCGAGCATCGCGAAAATTTCGTCCCGAGTAACGAGCACCCGAGCATTTTGGTGCTCGCTCATCTCTAGTCATGATGTTACAGAAATGATAAATATTTGCACACATGGATGGGCTGATAAGTACGTTATATCTTGGTGTTTGTACTATAACAATGGATTCGGTGAAGTGATTGCAGGATTTGCACTCTGCACTCATGGCAGTAGCTGAGGTTATATCAATACGATCTGCTTTGTACACTGCACCTGCGTACACAGAACAGAGACGTTTGTCACCCAGTGTTTGCACACAGTGCTGTCTGTGGACAACACAAATAGTACAGAGAATAAAGGAATAGATTAATACACATACTTATGACAAGGCACTTTCTGGTTGTGGTATTCAAACATCCCACCTTTAGGAAGCGTTGCCTCTGATTGGTTCATTCAGCGCTACCCAGCCAATCAATGCACGCTCGATAAACCAATGCAAGGGCTGTGATTGGTCCAACCAGCTCTGCATTGATTGGCGGAGCAGTGTTTGTAGAGCCAATCACATTCTGAAAGCAGGATTTATAAATTGGCCAATCAATACCATGAAGCAGCCAATTCATAAATCCCGCCTCTACAATGTGCACAGGCAGGTTGTTCATCGAGCTTCAAGGAAAAACACTTTTAAATTGAATTTACATGGGCAAGAAACTCAGACTATTATCACACTTATGAAACTGCAATTTTTTAAATGAGTTTGTGAGGCATTTTATGAGAAGAACGCAACCCATCTCTGCACTTACAGTTAAAATAATGAGCAGTTTGGGCAATCGTGGGCCCCCAGGAGTCTCTCACCCCAGGCGGCCACCCAAACCACTCATAATATAATCCACCAATATGACTAACACTTAGTTCTCCATAGATACATAAGAAAACACAGAAGATGATTGTGAATCTTTTATTATCATTTGAAAGACACAAAATCCATCCACAGTTAGTAATAAGAGATGGAGGCTACAAATATGGCCGCCCCGCTGAGCTGTGGGGTTATTTGGGACAATCCTTGGGAAGGATGCATCTGTCCCGCTTATCATCGGGAAACACGTAGCCGGGCTTACAGGTGCAGCCTGGTCTGCACATAGCCATGCAGATCTTGCCCTCCACAAACCAGTTGCTGCAGGTGTCGGCGCATGCGGGACCGCATTCTGTGTACGTCCTGTTTCCGGTGCACTCCAAGCAGTCTTCCTTCTTTATACACAAATCCCCCAGCTCCAGAAAACCTGATTCACAATAGCAGCCTGGACGACATATTCTATTGCAAAGCTTTTTCTGGGGGTTGTCGCAGGTTGACCAGCATAGTCTGCATGGACTATGCACTTTATTGGGTCCACAGGATGGTACAGTAGCTGTAAACGTACAATAGTGTTAGTGGGGGAGAGAAACGGATACATCAGGATGTCAGTACAGTCAGAGGGGGAAGGACGTGAGAACCAGATGGGATGATGCAGCGGCTCAGTGATTAACCAGTGGTTAATCTGGTTAACCAGAATAGCAAACTATATCCTATCTACACAATATCGATAGGATAGGGGATAACTTGGTGATTGGTGGTGGTCTCATTGAATCCCCCACTGACCTGGACTCCCACTCTCCTGCCATGGCAGGGGTTGTCTCTTCCCCCACATTGACCTCACTGGGAATAGAGCACTAGCCGAGCCTGTAGGGGCAGCACTCCATTCATTTAATTTCATTTGCAAGTGAATGGAGCGCTAGAACACTTGTGCGAACAGTGCTCCATTGAGTTTCCTGCTCATTACAGGGGGAAAGAGGTAAAGTAGCACTGCAGTGAAGAGGATGGGGGATAAAGGACCCCTGCTATCGAGATCAGAGGGGGTTCCAATGGTGAGTCCCCAATATACTGTAAGAGCCTGAGAACATTTGGTTTCTTTCATTGAACTAGTAATATCACACATTAATCTGCAGACTTGCTGTATACACACTATGTGCTTCAAGGCCTTCACAAACAATGGCTGCACCAGCTGCTCTGACTACCTGATGTACATTAGGCATTAGGGATCATGCCCATGTGCGTATGAGAAACACTGCAGGTCCTTCAGGGCGTTTTACACATTCAGAGCCTATACGCTCCGCCGACAGAGAGCCGGCAGAGACCATGAATGTGTCGAGCATGACACCATGCTTGCCCGGGAATCTGGCGTCACAGACATGCGCAGTGCGGGCAAAGTATCATACATAGAGAAATAGAGCATACAGCGATTTATTTCTCTTGTGTATGGATATGCTGTGTTCACATGCTGATGTCCATGGAGCAATGAAAGTCCATTGACTTTCCTGGGCTCCACTCACCATCTATCACGTAGCAGCAGCGCCTGCCCAATTGAAATCAATGGGAGAAGATCGCTATCTCCTACCGCAGCTGTGACAGAATCTGCGCTTCTAAAAAATGAACAGACAGCGAGTGCTGACTCATGTCCAGCTCCGTAGTGCGCGCTGTCCAGGGTGCTTACCATAGGCTCCTATGGGAGCCGTTGAAACACACAGCCCACACCACGGACATGTGAACGGGCTGCTCCGCAGAGCTAGGAGCAGCCCATTGATGCTCAGAATTCCCTGCATGTCAGGAGTGTGGTTTACACGTCGCTTAGCCCTCATAGGGCAAATACGTTGTGCTTTCTATTTTGTGCAAGAAAGTTGTAGCAGCTTCCTATTAACCCGTGAATGTCAGCCACAGTTCTCTTCTTCCAGCAATGGGAAGAGGTGAGTATGATGGGTAGGGGAGTTTTGCCGGGTCTTCTGGGGTCT
The DNA here is from genome assembly GCF_035609145.1 of Eleutherodactylus coqui. Classification (NCBI taxonomy): domain Eukaryota; kingdom Metazoa; phylum Chordata; class Amphibia; order Anura; family Eleutherodactylidae; genus Eleutherodactylus; species Eleutherodactylus coqui. The sequence goes on along the minus strand of NC_089842.1, from coordinate 25,124,098 downwards.
CCAGATATTGCCGGAGAGTTGGGATGTGCACTTTATTCATATCATGTCAGTAATGAGGGATATTACTAGGATGCACTCACCTGTGTCCGGATCCCCTGCATCAGCCATGTGCAGAACTACAAGAGATAAAAGAGGAGGAGCTTCTTATTAACCCATGTATGCCAGCAGCTGTAATCATATAATCACATTCACAACCTCCTATAGAGATACAGAGTAGGAAGAATATCTCAGCTGAGAGCCCTTATACCTGGGAGATATATGCTTCTGGACCCCAATGCAAAATTTGTAATCCCACCACTATCATGTATAATTTACAGCCCCCGATCCAAGCACATGGACCCCATCAGCTTCAGGACACAGGCCCCAATGCATCCCTAGCATTCAGCATAAGGGTTGGACCCGATGACCATGGAGGTCCCTTCTAAGGCTGTTTTCACAAGGATAATAAAATCACGTGAGATTCGAGCATCGTGAATTGCACAAACCTCGCCGAATATGAACCCCATTCTTTTGAATAGGGTCATATACATTCATATGCATAAAAATCGCAGTGTGTCCTATCTTGTTTTCAATAGGGAATGCCCAATGTGATTGGTGTATTTTAAGTGTATGTATTGTATTTAATGTGATGTAATTCACTTGTGTTGTATCAACTTGACAAAGACCGCAGGCAGCAGTCGAAACGTTGTCTATATGTGAACCCACTAAAGAACATGTGCTTTTAGGATGTAGGTATTGGACTATTTGTTGCACCCGGTCTATTTGTTGCTTGCTGGTCTATTTTTGATGATACCTATACATATACGGATGGAAAGTCCATATCTTTTGTAGAGTGTGCATATTTCTTCCCATTCATGTGCTCCCTCTCTGACAGGAGGTTCCTTTGAGTGCTGCTGTCAACAACAATTACTAACAAACGGATAGACCTGTGCACTGACCACTGGCTACCCTGACTATGCTATCAACCTGTACTGGTCGCAACAAGAGGCTCCAACCCAGAACTAGATTGTTACATGAAAAAGTGGCATCACTTGACCAGCGGTGCTGCACTCACTGCAGACATTGGGTGCTGAGGAGTCCTGGCAGCATGAAGATGTCATAGAGCTCCAACCATGAAAAAATATAAAAGTTATGGAACTTTGAATGCAACAATGGGAAAATAATAAAGCCTCTGAGTCTGACAGCTATGGTTGCCTTTGAGACTTAGAATCTGTCTGAGCTTCGTCGGCTTTCTAATTCAAGTCCTCTAGTAGGGGAAAATAAAAAGTTTAAAAAAGTATTTTAAAAAATTGTAAAAAAAATAAAAATGCCAAAACCCCACTTTTCCCCCATTACTATGTTTAAAAAAATTATGTTTGTGGTGTTTGTAAACATTCAGATAAAATAATCAATACATTAACCCACACGATGTACGTCATGTAAAAATTGTTTTTGAAAACAGCTAATTTTGCCTATTTCACCTTACAAAAACAAAATAGAAAGTGATCAAAACACTGCATGGATACAACTTATCCCGCAAATAAAAAAAAACCTTACACGGCTCCATTGACAAAAAAGGAAAATTTAATGTAGCAATAAATAAATTTTAAAAAAAGTGTGAAAAAATATCAATTTGGAATTGCCATAATCGTTCTGGCTCTTGGAATGTGGCAACACGAAAGCAAATCTTTTTCTAAAAAAATGTGCGTTTTTGTGTACATAAATAGCAAAGCATTAAAAAAATCTGTATAAACTCGGTATCGCCAACCTCAACAATAATGTTATATCATTTTTTTATTCTGCTGAATGCCGCAAATCCAAAAATAACAAATGGCAGAATTTATTTTTTCCCCAATCCCCCTTAAAAAAAATTAATAAAAGTTCTACAATATATTAGACTGTATGCTTTGTGTACCCCAAAATGATGTCATTAAAAATACAAAAAAACAAGCCCTCATACAGCTATTTTGTCGCAAAATTAAAAAGTTCTGGCTGCTGGAATGAGGCGATTAATGTTTTTGTTAATATATAATCGGGGAAAAATGGTGACAAATTCAGCGGTTTACCTGTGTGAAAAGGTGCGATACTTTGGGGAAATTCTCCCCTCTCTCTATTACTGCATCATTTTAACAAAGTGCAGACACACATGTTATATGTATTAGAGGGCCAGCAGCCCTAGAGCCTACAGTTTATAACAGTACAAGAGCAAGCTCACTTACCGGATGCCGATGTCAGGAGGATTATGCCCAGTTTCCACATCTCCGATGTTAGACTTCTGACTGTTCTGTCTATAAAGAAGAAAAATGTCAGTAAATTATTCTTTTTCTTCTCAGACTACCTCGCTATCCCCTTCCCTAATGGGTCGGTACAAGTCTTGGCCGCCTATCGGACACCCTAGTGTTCGTAGTATACTTGTAGAGTATAAGATGAATATACAAGGGCTGTAATACTCACACTTCTGTCCTCGTCTCTTCTCTGTATTGTTCTCACTGATGAGTGAGATCTGAATTTTATACTCCAAAGGTGTGGCCATGGGCATTACAGCCAACATGCCAGGTCATACAGGCACTTGGCGATTACAGGAACTTGAATAGAGAATAACTGATTTCAGAAAACGTAACATATGAGAAGGGTTACTTGAAAGTTAAAAGGTAATCACATCACTTTCATCAAGACAACCCTGTTCATATGTCCTATTATGGTTTATGAACATCATAGAGAGAGTTCACTGCTCTGTATGAGGGTCTCCTATTTGACTCTGTTATCATCTCTGTGCACCCCTCTCTGGGAGTGTAGTAGCCCAGTGGGTACTACAGAACACTCACGGTACACTTGTCCTGTCTCACCTGTCTGGATGTCGTTCCTGGATCCAAAAGGTGCTGTCTGTGGGAGAGACCCTGTGTCTCCCCTTCTGCTCTAAGCATAGATCTCAACTCTGATATCAGCTGGTCTCTCATTGGCTGACAGTCAGATTTAATGTTACTGGTGCAGAGCTCAAGGGTGAGGAAGCAGCTCTTTTAGTCTCTATGTAGAAGGAGGAATTCAGAAAGTGCGGGAAGGAAAGAGATGCTATAAATAGGAGTGTCAGAGAACAGTTAAGCAGACTCAGCCAGGTGTGAGCGAGGAGTGGTTGCAGTGCCGTGGTAGTAGAGGAGGAGTAGTTCAGCGAGTTATCAGTTACCTAAGGTAGAGTGAGGCGACCAACCCGCTCCCTTGGCATCCAGACACAGAGAAGAGAAGATCCTTCCGGAGGTCCATCTTCATCTAACAGTGAGTTATAGCTACCCGGTGAAGTACAAGCCAAGATTAACATATAGTCACTTGTCCCTCTGCTTCATAATATCCTACAGTCAAAATCTAATTTACTTGGTTCATCTAAATTCACTAGTGGGGAAAATTGGCTAGTCTATCTATCTTCAGAAGAGAGAGCGTTAAAGTCAGAGTATCATCAATTCAACACTACTGTGTCTTGCTTGCTCGGTACTGTGTCCTTGTATACCTGCTATAACTTCGTCTTCAGAGAATTGTAAACTTAATCCGTTGTTGCCAATACCAAAGTTAGTAAATCTGCTCACTTTCAGATTGCTAAACTAAACTGGACTCGTCTCCATAATTTCTGCGACATATCATCCCGAGTGACCAATTAGAGTGTGGCGTCACCGTGACAAGGACTAAGCCTCCGGCAATACATGCAGTAAGTTTATTCAGGCGTTGCAGGAGCACACTGATTACAGTGATACGTCTGCTGTGTGGGTCTGTGCAGTAGTTTTTTAGAAACTCACCTTTTATCAGTAGCAGCAAACGCATAGAGGACTACTTAAAGTAGTTCTGCATATTCATTCACGCTCCCCGCCTCCAGTCACTGATTGACAGTTATCTGCCTATAAAGCTACATTCACACAGGCAAGAGCAAGATTGGGCAGAGAAGCTCAACCCCATATTGTGCTTGCCAATGTTTCATTCAAAAATGCCTCACATCTAGAGATGAGCGAACGTACTCGGTTTGGGTGTTTTTGGACTCGAGCACCGCTTTTTCTGAGTAACTGACTACTCGGACGAAAAGATTCGGGGGGCACCGGGGGTGCGCGGGGGGTTGCAGAGGGGAGTGGGAGGGGGAGAGAGCTCCCCCCTGTTCCCCACTGCTACCCCCTGCTCCACCACGCCGCCCCCTGTCCCCCTGCGCCCCCCGAATCTTTTTGTCCGAGTAGTCAGTTACTCGGAAAAAGCGGTGCTTGAGTGCAAAAACACTCGAACCAAGTACGCTCGCTCATCTCTACTCACGTCGCTTCTGTGGAATTGCGATCCTCAGTCGTGTGTTTCACGAGCGTCAGAGGATTGCAAGTGTTTCCCTATGATTTCAATGGGAAACATCACATCGCACTTGAATGCAAATGACACAGCGTCAGAAAATCACAGAAAAAAGAAATCTAAACAGACAAAAAAAATCACTGAAAGCGGCTTACTGATATACTAATACGAGAGGCAGAAAAAAACAACACATCCCCCAACATGCATAAAGCCAAACTGCTATATGGAAGAGCAATTGCACATGTGCGAGGTACTGATGGGCAACCACTCACACACCTTTCTTATATTGAGGGGGGTGGCTGCTTTGTGCTATTCTTGCACACAAAAAAGAGCATACAGGGCAGCCCTCTGGATGAAAACATGGAGTCATTAATAAGTTGTGGCCTGACACCCTGTATATGCCCTTTTTTTGTGTAAGAATAGTACTAAGCATCCACCCCCCCCTCAATATAAGAAAGGTATGAGAGTGATTGTTCATCAGTACCTTGTAATTATCTGTGCAATTGCTCCTTCGTACAGCAGTTTGTCTGTCTCCATGTTGAGGGATGTGGTGTTTTTACCCGCCCTCTTGTATTAGTATATCAGTAAGGCTGGTTTCACATGGCCAAGAAGTCATACACATGAGTGATGTTTTCCATCATCACATTGCATTGAGGGAATAAATCAATGCATGTCCTATCTTTTACCGTTCCTCGGAACACATCACCCATTGTTTTCAATGGTACAGTAAAACACATTACACGTACGCCGTACAATGTGCACATGAGCGTGATGCTATGCTTCCCATTGAAAACAATGGTAAGCAGTTGCCGATCCTCTAATGTGACTGAAAGCCATGCCAGAGGTTCGCTACTTCCCAAAGTGATGGGAGGCATTTCTGCCATAAAAATAGAGTAAAAGCGTATGCTGACGAGCAGGATATTGGGCTGAAGTTCTCAGCCTGATATTGCGCTCGCCTGTGTGTAGGTAGCCTTAGTATATGGCTGCTTTGAGTGATTTTTTTTCATGTAAACATGTCCATTCAAAATAATGGAGTTCATAGTCGTGTGAGTTTCGTTCATCTTGCAATGCACAAAACTCACGTGAGATTCTTGCCTGTGAATGTAGCCTTACTGAGCATTTGTGCAGATGGTTGCACGACATCTTTTGGTGTGTGGGGGAATAAGGGTCTTCATTTTCTTTATTTTATTAGACTCATTTCTAGGTTTTACTTCTAAGAGTTTTATGTATACAAAACGGACCTTGTTAGTTAGAGATACAGACATGCACCGCCGGAATCCTGCCAACCTTGCATGCCCGTTGTTTATCCTGTTGGAGGGCCTTTATGTTGGAGAAACAGGACAAAAACTGAAAGTGAGGATAAGATCTCACCACCATACAATAAAAGCAAGAAATACAGAATTACCTGTGGCGGAACATTTTTCTAGTCACAGACATAATATAGAACATATGAAAGTTACTATACTAAAAGGCAATTTCAAATCTCAGTGTTAGGGCGCCCACCACTGGCGATTTTTTTTTCTTTGCATTTTGCGTTTTTCCTGCAGAGCAATTAGAATTGAATGTACTCCTGTCCACTGGCGTTTTGCGTTGCGTTGCGTTGCGTTGCGTTGCGTTTTTTAACATAGGAACTGTCAGTTGCATATGTGTCCTTATTTTTCTCCTAATGCACCCATGAAAGTTAATGGAAAAGCCGCGGAAACGGCGCGAAAACACAGCAAAAAACGCCGTGAAAACGCGGCGTTTTTCACGCACGAAAATCGCAAACGCCAGTGGGTGGGCGCCCTCACTGAAGAATTTGTAAGTACTAGTTTATAGTATTTTTGATACTCTCAAGAATGGAATGAAGCTCGGAGGGCGATTTTTACATCAGTGGAGAATATAAGAAATCAGATTGGGTCCAGCTGGGAGAAGAAACAGAAGAAGTTTGATCAGTTGCTTGGTGAGGAGCAAATGATGTCTGCTAAAAATGCAGAAGAACGGCTCAGTTCTTCACAGTTGTGACAGCTGTGGCAGAGGATTTCTTCATCTCCACGGGGAGTCGCCTTATCACTGAACACTGTGACAGCACTGTCACAGTGTTTAATGACAATGGAACTCCCCGCAGGTCTGAAGAATCACCCTGGTACAGCTGTCACAGCTGTGGCACAGAAGCGCAATGTTCTCCCATTGCTTTCAATGGGGCTGGCAGCTCTGCAGCTCCATTGGAAGCAATGGGATGCTAGCAAGCCCTGCAGATATTTTCAGGGAAGGGCTTTAAATATAAGCCCTTTCCTGAAAATCATCCCTAGAATGTGTTAAAAATAATAACAACATATACTCACCCCTTCGCAGCTGCCGGGGCTCAGGCTTGGGCCAGTGATTGCCTAAGCACTGTGAACAATCACAGGCAGCGCTCAGCTGTCATTCAATGAATAGCTGAGCGCTGCATGTGATTGGCTGAGCGCTCAGCCAATCAGATACAGACAATTCTGCAGGCGGACAGGTAAGTCTATATTTTTTTTATTTTTAACAAATTCTAGAGATGATTTTGAAAGCAATGAAGGCAATCCCATTAAAAGCATTGGGAAAACATTGCTCTCCTGTGCCACAGCTCTCATAGCTGTAGCAGGGAAATTCTTCAGCTCCACAGTGAGTCCCCTTGTCCCTGAACACTAAGACAGTGCTGTCACAGTGGTCAGTGATGGAAGACTCCTCATGTTGATGAAGAAATCCTCTGGCACAGCTGTCACAGCTGTAGCAGAGGATCGCAATCTTTTCTGTATGTTGTCAATGGGGCTGCCAAGGATTTCCCTACAAAGAACTACACTACACTGCTGGGGACTAACAGTGGTCCTGATAAACAGATAGTATCGGTACGGTGATGGTCAAGGCCCTTTTACATGGGGACAATTATTGTTCTGGTGGTCCAAAACCCCGCACTCCCGCAGGGTTTTGAATGATAATCATCCCGTGTAAAAGCATGCTGAAACTGAATAACTAGACGAGAATCCTCCAGTCATTTAGTTTAAGCATAGTTAAAATCCTGAACGATGATCGTTCAGTGTAAACAGCAGCCATTCAGTAGGGTACGGCCACTGCTTACAGTGAAAGGAGAGGAGTGTGGAAGAGTGAGGAGAGAACTTTCCTCCACCCACTCCACCTCCCTACTGGCCACACTGTGAGCGATCCAGCGATACTCGCTCTTGTGTAACAGCATGGGAGCGAGGATACATGGGGATGAGTGTCAGGCATCATTTGCCCAACACTCGTCCAATGTAAAAGGGTCTTTAAAAATACAGTGACTGCTGTATTGCCGGCTCCATTGAATTCAATGGTCTAACATCGTTCTTCTCTGCCACAGCTGTTACTGCTGTGGCAGAGGAAAACGATCTTTATGCTGACAGTGCGGGGGGGGGGGGCCCACTCTTGCCGCTATTGTGGCTTAATAGCGGGACCTGGGAACTTGAGATGCAGCCCAACATGTAGCCCCTCGCCTGCCCTATCTGTTGCTGTGTCGTTCCCATCACTTTCTTGAATTGCCCCGATTTTCACAAATGAAAACCTTAGCGAGCATCGGCGATATACAAAAATGCTCGGGTCGCCCATTGACTTCAATGGGGTTCGTTACTCGAAACGAACCCTCGAGCATCGCGAAAAGTTCGTCCCGAGTAACGAGCACCCGAGCATTTTGGTGTTCGCTCATCTCTAGTCATGATGTTACAGAAATGATAAATATTTGCAGACATGGATGGGCTGATAAGTACGTTATATCTTGGTGTTTGTACTATAACAATGGATTCGGTGAAGTGATTGCAGGATTTGCACTCTGCACTCATGGCAGTAGCTGAGGTTATATCAATACGATCTGCTTTGTACACTGCACCTGCGTACACAGATCAGAGACGTTTGTCACCCAGTGTTTGCACACAGTGCTGTCTGTGGACAACACAAAGAGTACAGAGAATAAAGGAATAGATTAATACACATACTTATGACAAGGCACTTTCTGGTTGTGGTATTCAAACATCCCACCTTTAGGAAGCGTTGCCTCTGATTGGTTCATTCAGCGCTACCCAGCCAATCAATGCACGCTCGATAAACCAATGCAAGGGCTGTGATTGGTCCAACCAGCTCTGCATTGATTGGCGGAGCAGTGTTTGTAGAGCCAATCACATTGTGAAAGCAGGATTTATAAATTGGCCAATCAATACCATGACGCAGCCAATTCATAAATCCCGCCTCTACAATGTGCACAGGCAGGTTGTTCATCGAGCGTCAAGGAAAAACACTTTTAAATTGAATTTACATGGGCGAGAAACTCAGACTATTATCACACTTATGAAACTGCAATTTTTTAAATGAGTTTGTGAGGCATTTTATGAGAAGAACGCAACCCATCACTGGACTTACGGTTAAAATAATGAGCAGTTTGGGCAATCGTGGGCCCCCAGGAGTCTCTCACCCCAGGCGGCCACCCAAACCACTCATAATATAATCCACCAATATGACTAACACTTAGTTCTCCATAGATACATAAGAAAACACAGAAGATGATTGTGAATCTTTTATTATCATTTGAAAGAAACAAAATCCATCCACAGATAGTAATAAGAGATGGAGGCTACAAATATGGCCGCCCCGCTGAGCTGTGGGGTTATTTGGGACAATCCTTGGGAAGGATGCATCTGTCCCGCTTATCATCAGGAAACACGTAGCCGGGCTTACAGGTGCAGCCTGGTCTGCACATAGCCATGCAGATCTTGTCCTCCACAAACCAGTTGCTGCAGGTGTCGGCGCATGCGGGACCGCATTGTGTGTACGTCCTGTTTCCGGTGCACTCCAAGCAGTCTTCCTTCTTTATACACAAATCCCCCAGCTCCAGAAAACCTGATTCACAATAGCAGCCGGCACGACATATTCTATTGCAAAGCTTTTTCTGGGGGTTGTCGCAGGTTGACCAGCATAGTCTGCATGGACTATGCACTTTATTGGGTCCACAGGATGGTACAGTAGCTGTAAAAGTACAATAGTGTTAGTGGGGGAGAGAAACGGATACATCAGGATGTCAGTACAGTCAGAGAGGGAAGGACGTGAGAACCAGATGGGATGATGCAGCGGCTCAGTGATTAACCAGTGGTTAATCTGGTTAACCAGACTAGCAAGCTATATCCTATCTACACAATATCGATAGGATAGGGGATAACTTGGTGATTGGTGGTGGTCTCATTGAATCCCCCACTGACCTGGACTCCCACTCTCCTGCCATGGCAGGGGTTGTCTCTTCCCCCACATTGACCTCACTGGGAAAAGAGCACTAGCTGAGCCTGTAGGGGCAGCGCTCCATTCATTTAATTTCATTTGCAAGTGAATGGAGCGCTAGAACACTTGTGCGACCAGTGCTCCATTGAGTTTCCTGCTCATTACAGGGGGAAAGAGGTAAAGTAGCACTGCAGTGAAGAGGAAGGGGGATAAAGGACCCCTGCTATCGAGATCAGAGGAGGTTCCAATGGTGAGTCCCCAATTTCTGTGGAGGAATATACTGTAAGAGCCTGAGAACATTTGGTTTCTTTCATTGAACTAGTAATATCACACATTCATCTGCAGACTTGCTGTATACACACTATGTGCTTCAAGGCCTTCACAAACAATGGCTGCACCAGCTGCTCTGACTACCTGATGTACATTAGGCATTAGGGATCATGCCCATGTGCGTATGAGTAAAACACTGCAGGTCCTTCAGGGCGTTTTACGCATTCAGAGCCTATACGCTCCGCCGACAGAGAGCCGGCAGAGACCATGAATGTGTCGAGCATGACACCATGCTTGCCCGGGAATCTGGCGTCACGGACATGCGCAGTGCGGGCAAAGTATCATACATAGAGAAATAGAGCATACAGCGATTTATTTCTCTTGTGTATGGATATGCTGTGTTCACATGCTGATGTCCATGGAGCAATGAAAGTCCATTGACTTTCCTGGGCTCCACTCACCATCTATCACGTAGCAGCAGCGCCTGCCCAATTGAAATCAATGGGAGAAGATCGCTATCTCCTACCGCAGCTGTGACAGAATCTGCGCTTCTAAAAAATGAACAGACAGCGAGTGCTGACTCATGTCCAGCTCCGTGGTGCGCGCTGTCCAGGGTGCTTACCATAGGCTCCTATGGGAGCCGTGGAAACACGCAGCCCACACCACGAATGTGTGAATGGGCTGCTCTGCAGAGCTACGGGCAGCCCATTCATGTGCAGAATTCCCTGCATGTCGCGAGCGTGGTTTACACGTCGCTTAGCCCTCATAGGGCAAATACGTTGTGCTTTCTGTTTTGTGCAAGAAAGTTGTAGCAGCTTCTTATTAACCCGTGAATGTCAGCCACAGTTCTCTTCTTCCAGGAATGGGAAGAGGTGAGTATGATGGGTAGGGGAGATTTGCCGGGTCTTCTGGGGTCTCCAGATATTGCTGGGGAGTTGGGATGTGCACTTTATTCATATCATGTCAGTAATGAGGGATATTATTAGGATGCACTCACCTGTGTCCGGATCCCCTGCATCAGCCATGTGCAGAACTACAAGAGATAAAAGAGGAGGAGCTTCTTATTAACCCATGTATGCCAGCAGCTGTCATCATATAATCACATCCACAATCTCCTATAGAGATACAGAGTAGGAAGAATATCTCAGCTGAGAGCCCTTATACCTGGGAGATAAATGCTTCTGGACCCCAATGCAAAATTTGTAATCCCCCCACTATCATGTATAATTTACAGCCCCTGATCCAAGCACATGGACCCCATCAACTTCAGGACACAGGCCCCAATGCATCCCTAGCGTTCAGCATAAGGGTTGGACCCGATGACCATGGAGGTCCCTTCTAAGCCCATTTTCACAAGGATAATAAAATCACGTGAGATTCGAGCATCGTGAATTGCACAAACCTCGCCGAATATGAACCCCATTCTTTTGAATAGGGTCATATACATTCATATGCATAAAAATCGCAGTATGTCCTATCTTGTTTTCAATAGGGAATGCCCAATGTGATTGGTGTATTTTAAGTGTATGTATTGCATTTAATGTGATGTAATTCACTTGTGTTGTATCAACTTGACAAAGACCGCAGGCAGCAGTCGAAACGTTGTCTATATGTGAACCCACTAAAGAACATGTGCTTTTAGGATGTAAGTATTGGACTATTTGTTGCACCCGGTCTATTTGTTGCTTGCTGGTCTATGCATATTTCTTCCCATTCATGTGCTCCCTCTCTGACTGGAGGTTCCTTTGAGTGCTGCTGTCAACAACAATTACTAACAAACGGATAGACCTGTGCACCGACCACTGGCTACCCTGACTACGCTATCAGCCTTTACTGGTCGCAACAAGAGGCTCCAACCCAGAACTAGATTGTTACATGAAAAAGTGGCATCACTTGACCAGCGGTGCTGCACTCACTGCAGACATTGGGTGCTGAGGAGTCCTGGCAGCATGAAGATGTCATAGAGCTCCAACCATGAAAAAATATAAAAGTTATGGAACTTTGAATGCAACAATGGGAAAATAATAAAGCCTCTGAGTCTGACAGCTATGGTTGCCTTTGAGACTTAGAATCTGTCTGAGCTTCGTCGGCTTTCTAATTCAAGTCCTCTAGTAGGGGAAAATAAAAAGTTAAAAAAAGTATTTTAAAAAATTGTAAAAAAAATAAAAATGCCAAAACCCCACTTTTCCCCCATTACTATGTTTAAAAAAATTATGTTTCTTGTGTTTGTAAACATTCAGATAAAATAGTCAATACATTAACCCACACGATAGAAAGTGATCAAAACACTGCATGGATACAACTCATCCCGCAAATAAAAAAAAACCTTACACGGCTCCATTGACAAAAAAGGAAAATTTAATGTAGCAATAAATAAATTTAAAAAAAAGTGTGAAAAAATATCAATTTGGAATTGCCATAATCGTTCTGGCTCTTGGAATGCGGCAACACGAAAGCAAATCTTTTTCTAAAAAAATGTGCGTTTTTGTGTACATAAATAGCAAAGCATTAAAAAAATCTGTATAAACTCGATATTGCTGTAATCGTGCCAACCTCAACAATAATGTTTTGTATTTTTTCCCCAATCCCCCTTAAAAAAAATTAATAAAAGTTATACAATATATTAGACTGTATGCTGTATGTACCCAAAAACGATGCCATTAAAAATACAAAAAGAACAAACCCTCATACAGCTATGTTGATGGAAAACTAAAAAGTTCTGGCTCCTAGAATGAAACAGTGAATGTTTTTGTTATTATATAATCAGGAAAAAATGTTGACAAAATGCAGCGGTTTACCTGTGTGAAAAGGTGCGATACTTTGGGGAAATCCCCCCCCCCCCCCTCTCTATTACTGCATCATTTTAACAAAGTGTAGACACGCATCTTATATGTATTAGAGGGCCAGCAGCCCTAGAGTCTACAGTTTATAACAGTACAAGAGCAAGCTCACTTACGGGATACCGATATCAGGAGGATTATGCTCAGTTTCCACATCTCCAGATCTGTCAGACTTCTGACTGTTCTGTCTATAAAGAAGAAAAATGTCAGTAAATTATTCTTTTTCTTCTCAGACTACCCCGCTATCCCCTTCCCTAGAGGGTCAATACTAGTCTCGGCCGCCCATTGGACACCCTAGTGTTGGTGGTGGCATACCTGTTTATACTTGTAGAGTATAAGATGAATATACAAGGGCTGTAATACTCACACTTCTGTCCTGGTCTCTTCTCTGTATTGTTCCCACTGATGAGTGAGATCTGGATTATATACTCCCAAACTTTGGCCGTGGGCATTGCAGCCAACGTGCCAAGTCATACAGGCACTTAGTGACTACAGGAACTTGAATGGAGAATAACTGGTTTCAGAAAACATGATATATGAGAAAGGTCACTTAAAAGTCAAAAGGTAATCACATCAATCTCATCAAAACAACCCTGTTCATATGTCCTATTATGGTTTATGGACATCATAGAGAGAGTTCACTGCTCTGTATGAGGGATTCCCATTTGACTCTGTTACCATCTCTGTGCACCCCTCTCTGAGAGCACACTGATTACAGTGATACATCTGCTGTGTGGATCTGTGCAGTAGTTTTTGAGAAACTTGCTCTCTACCAGTAACAGCAGATGCATAAAGGACTACTTAAAGTAGTCCTAAATATTCATGAAAACCACATCCAAGCAATTGCACATGTGCAAGATAATGATGGACAACCACTCATACACCTTTTTTTATATTGAGGGGGCAGATGCTTAGTACTATTCAGGCACACAACAAAAGAGCATATACAGGTTGCCAGTGTGGTTCACCTTTGGGGTGCAGAGCAGCTCTCTGGCTGAAAACATGGAGCCACTACTCTTAATATAAGAAAGTTGTGTGAGTGATTGTTCATCAGTACCTTGCAATTATCTGTGCAATTGCTCTTTCGTACAGCAGTTTGTCTGTCTCCATGTTGAGGGATGTGGTGTTTTTACCCGCCCTCTTATATTAGTATATCAGTAAGGCTGGTTTCACAGGGCCAAGAAGTCATACACATGAGTGATGTTTTCCATCATCACATTGCAGTGAGGGATTCTTGCCTGTGAATGTAACCTTATTGAGCATTTGTGCAGATGGTTCCACGGCATCTTTTGGTGTGGGGGAATAAGGTTTTTCATTTTCTTTATTTTATTAGACTCATTTCTAGGTTTTTCTTCAAAACGTTTTATGTATACAAAACGGATGACTATGTTAGTTAGAGATACAAACATGCACCGCCAGAATCCTGCCAGGAGCGCCGTATTGAGCGTGGAGATGCTTAATACGTCATCTTTCCTGGCCAAAACGGCGCCAAGACCTGCAATCTACCCACATTTGATGAATGATACCGTGCAATAGGTATGTAATTTGTTTAGTCCTATTTATACCCATGTTTGTTAATGTTTTTGTATGCTTGATAAAGGCGTATATTGCGCCGAAACGCGTCGCATGTATTAGGATCCCGCAAGTATATTTTTTATATATCAAATTGAGGAGGTTGTTACCTCATTTTGTTTACTCATATAAAATAAAAAGTGTTTTATTTGTCTCTTTTGGAAATACTAACTATTGAGACATGTATTATTGATTTGGCATTTTAAGCAGCGCAGGTCCATAGCTTTTTTCTGTAGTATCTTTGAATTCATCCGACCTCCTAGGAGGAACGGAGTTACATTGCGACCTGCAGCTCTCCAGGAATTCTGGATTTTCCTGTTTATCTGCCTTTGGTATACCCTGGATAAAGTAACCTTTACAAGTACACCAGGATGTCAGGTGCAGGCATAATCACCTGAGGGTGATATGCCTTGCACCAGGTGAGTTACCACACGAGCATCTTTGTGGTACATTTACATAGTGTGTTGGCGCTCTCCGTGACCCCTATTTTCTATCACATTGCAGTGAGGGATTCTTGCCTGTGAATGTAACCTTATTGAGCATTTGTGCAGATGGTTCCACGGCATCTTTTGGTGTGGGGGAATAAGGTTTTTCATTTTCTTTATTTTATTAGACTCATTTCTAGGTTTTTCTTCAAAACGTTTTATGTATACAAAACGGATGACTATGTTAGTTAGAGATACAAACATGCACCGCCAGAATCCTGCCAACCTTGTATGCCCGTTGTTTACCTTGTTGGGGGCCTTTATGTTAGAGAAAGTGAGGATGAGATCTCACCGCTACAAAATTAAAGAAAGAAAGACAGAATTACCTGTGGCGGAGCATTTTTCTAGTCACAGACACAATATAGAATATATGAAAGTTACTACACTAAAAGGCAATTTCAATTCTCAATGTCACGGAAGAATTTGGAAGTACAAGTTTATAACCATCTTTGATATTCTCAAGAATGGAATGAAGCTCGGAGGGATATTTTTACATCAGTGGAGAATATGAGAAATCTGGAACAAAGATAACATGTTTTCCTCATGACCCCCTAACACCTATTTGGAGACCATGAAACTTTACTACCCCTTATCAGTGGACTAATTAAGTATTCACTCCTCTGCTCATCCTGTTCTGATATTGTTTTAAGTGCAATTTAATCACCCATGTCTGTATCTTTTCATATGCATATATATATATATATATATATATATATATATATATATATATATATATATATATATATATATATGTGTGTAAACTGCTACTGAGGCTACATTGTTAAAATGTATCATATCTACAAAATTACTACAATCACATTTTGTTTACCCTCAGCTCACTGACCTTGAGCTGAATACCTGACAAACATGAACTGGGCCCAATATTAAGTGCTTACTGTATAACAAACTAATTTAAGAGAGTGTTATTGCCATAGATTGTCAAACAAGACATATCTGAAGATACGGAATACAGTTCCATTTATTTCATTATATTCATCATCAACAGAACTTTAGAATCATGGAAACCTCCAAACTCTTAAGCGCTAGACTCATCATATTTCTTTCTTTTAGTGATTAGTGGGAACCCTCAGTAGCAGTTTACTGTATCAGAATATATTTTAACATAGAGATAGCTTAAGACTAATTCAAGGTAAAGAGCCAAAATCTTGTTTATGTGGACCTTGGAAGACTCTAAGGTCATGGTAGATGGAAGTATGAACCTTAGTAATTGAATAATTCAAAGACTAATGCTTCCTACACACTGACGAGTGCAATATTGAGCTGTAAAATGTGGACCAATATTGCGCTTGCCAATATACAATTTACACACAGGTGAGGGGCGTTTTTCTTTGTAGAATGCTTTCCATCACTTCTGGGAAGTAGCAATCACTAAATCACTCAACTTCAAAAGCCACAAGAAAAAATTGCTGAAGATGACAGAGTACAGAAAATGAAAGAAATGTGTTCCTCAAGAAGTTAGAAGAAGATGCCAAAACTATGAAAAACCTGTCAAAGCAGATTTCAGCACTCCAGGCTCAGGTGTCAGATAAGGAAAAGAAAGTGGAGGGAAATGCTATGTCCCTGTACTCTGTAAAGAGCAGAAGAAAAAAAATCAAAGAGAATTAGAAGCTATAAATCAATGGTATGGATCGTAGAATCATAGAATGGTAGAGTTGGAAGGAACCTCCAGGGTCATCTGATCCAACCCCTGAAGAATGAAGAAAAAGCAGCTACTATGATGTTAGAGAAGTAAAGAATAAGATTCTGGAGCTTGGCCATCAAAATCAGATAGGGTCCAACTGGGTGAAGAAACAGAAGAAGTTTGATCAACTTCTTAGTGAGGAGCAAATGAAGTCTGCTAAAAAATGCAGAACGGCTCAGTAGAGACATTGAAAAGATGAGTGCCGAGCAACAGATTGAGGGTATACAAACCTCTGAAGTACAGGAGAGCAAATAGAAGACAGAAGGTGAGGCTGCTAAAGCTGAGGAAGCCACTAAATAAGCAGAGACTGGAAAAGAGGTCTCAGAAGCTGTGTGAAAAGAACAATGTGAAAGAAGTTGTAGGTAAAGAGAACAATGTGAAAGAAGTTGTAGAGAGTAGGAAAACAGAATCAATAGAGGCAGACTCTACACAAGGACCAGAAAAAAAGCAGCTGAAGAGCCAAAGGCAGTTCATGAATGAGCAAGCATTTGAGCAAGAGCATGAGCAAGGTGGGTTTCAGCAAAAAAATTCAAATCGAAAAGTTGCAGCTAAAAAAGTGTCAGAGAAGGGAAAACTACAATCCAAGTGATAAAGAGATCACCGAGCATGGAGCTTTGACACTGGTTTTGTGATAAGGCCTAGGGGCGATATCTAAGGAAGGAGGATATGTGGCAAAATAGTACACAAAATGGCCTACAGAGGGCTGTAAACAGGATTTCTGTTATTACAAGGGGCAGCTGTATGGGTGTGTCTGTAGAAGGCGTTGTTGTGGAGTTCCGTAAGGTTAGAGAAGACTGCCCTTTTTGGGATAAGCGCTTGCAATATTCCAGAGAGGAGCATATATGGAGATTGACTGCACTGAAACCTTTGGAGTGCAAAAACAGGCAGCTCAGAAGAGCTGAAAGGGCTGCAAGCCAGTGGTCCAGGGCAGACCAAGCTTAGAAGGCTTGAGTCTGACAGGGAAGACACCCCTATACTCCCACACCCTGTTTGGGTATGATAATTAACTTTGCTAGTGTTATGGTATGTGCACTGTGAGGTCAGATATAACAGTGTGAAACTATAATAAAAGGCTGGTGAGTCCAGGTATTTTACTAACGATACAGTCCCAAAGTGAATTTTCTGATGCCACTCATCTTAAGGAGGAAGCTGGCAGTCCAGACTCCCACTACCACAATAGGAAATCAAACATGCACTGCTACAGACAGAGAAACTCTGAAAACAATGTATCATCGGCCTTAAATTAAAGTACAAACCTAAATAGCCCTGGAACTATGAGTTGTTTTTTTTAATAAAAGGTGCACTGCATACCAAGAATCCCAAGCAGCAGAAAGAACAGACTTCTCCATAAGGCCATGTTTTATACATGTAAAATTCACATACAATTTACTATGAAATTAAATATCACTTACATTTAAAATAAAAAAAATAATAATTATGATTTTCTCCTACTTTTACCTAAAAAATTTCTGTATAAAATGTGGAAATAAAAAACGATATTAGACTAGAAATACTGAGTAAGGGAAGCTTAACTTTCTATGATGAAGATTGAAAAAAAAAAAATACATTAAACATTTAAAAATTGTTTTAGTTCTTAGTCATTGGAATGTGAAGATAGAATCCCCCGGTGTGGATACAATTATAGCAGAAAATGCACTAACTAATATAAAATCCATAAGGAATGCATTTTATACATTTATAATTGCAGTACTTTATTCCTCCACTGTATGTGCATCATTCTATTACTTAGCAGTCAAGGTGAAAACGCATTATAATTTTCTACTTAAAATTAAAAAAATTTATAAATTGTAGATTTTGCAATTAGATGTTGGATTTTTCTGTAGGCTTTTTTGTTTCTCCCAATCTCTCACCTAATTATAATGATCAAAAATTCAAAAAAGTGAGGAAGTGGAGAAGCCAGACCTGTATGATGAGTTATAGTTAGCTGCAGGGTGATCGGGGAAAACCCCTGTTGTTGTAAAGTACTCTATTACGTGTTTCTTGCTTTCTCCCAAACGCCTCAGGCTGACATTGTATTCTTGCTTTGAAAGATTAATTTTTGTGTCACCGAGACGTAATGTGTAAATCCAGACTGCTCTTGTTTCATTTGTTTAAATGTGACATTGCTGAACTGTATCTGCATCATCAATGCATGCTACATACTGCAATGACTAAAGCATTTATCTGTTAGTATTCATTCCAGTAATTGTCGTCCTCCTAACCCCATGTCTTGTTAAGTCCAAAAATTCTGTGCTGATAAACTTTGCAACCCCTTAACGACTGCCCTAACACTGTTGTAAAGGGGCTTTATTCTGATCTGTGCACCTTTTTATGTAACTACATCGGAAGCCTTCCATAGGACTCCTGTACCAGCTGGAGCAGGGGCTTGGCTGTCTAATGACAGCCAGGCACCAGCTATAACTGCAAGGAACAGAGAAAATGCTGATCCTAGTTGCTTAACCCTTTATTTGCTGCAGCATGTGAAAGGCTGACAGAGAGAAGTAGCTGCCACGGCTCCATTGAAAGCAATGCGTGCATTCCCTATGGTGCACGCATGTCCTATCTTTGCAAGCACGCACCTGCAAAGTACGGACATGTGAACACACCATAGGGAATGCATTGTTGCAAATAGAAGTGTGTTTTTGTACGTACATATGTTCGCACAAAAACACGCTTTTGTGAACGCACCCTTAGTACGTAGAAAAAGAACAAACACCAAAAATTTGGTATCACCATGCTCATAGTGACCCCTATAAAAAGCTAGTATCTTATTTAACCTGAATTGTGCATGCAGTGAGAAAGAAATATAAAAAACATACATAGTAAAAATGGCTAATTTTGCATATTCTGCCTCACAAATAACTAAATAGAAAGCCGTCAAAAAGTCATACGGATCACCAAATGGTGTCATTAAAAAGTATAACTCCTCCTTCAAATACAAACTCTCAAACAGTATTAGAGCTCAGTCAGACGAGCAATTTTTATTTATTTTTTGCACGCATTGGTTTCCTATTTTCAAATGTGTGATATTCTTTTGTTCCCTCCTCCAAATGCCATACCAGTTATGTGGGTGGCAACCTTCTTTATGGTGTAGTCACATCTCCAAATGTTGATATGGATGAATTGCTCTACAGTTACGTGTTATTTGTGTAGCCCTTCCTGGGCAAGCCACACAACTCTAGCCTTCTTACTAGGTCTGTGTGTTTTAAGGCTCCGACCACACGGCCACAATGGGCCAAATACACATTGCACTAGCAAGTTATGCTTTGGTACCCAAATAAATATATGGCCTTGCACGATTGAGCATTGAAATAGTACATAGATACTTTGTCTCACTTGGTGAGCTATGTGTGTGTTTTTGTTTGCTGCCACGGAAAATGTGTTCTAAATATTCATTTTGCACTCCATGCCATTAGGAGAACCAGCAATCTCGATGGCTCATTGGAGGAGGAGGAGGCAGATGAGAAGGTAGCCTCCAAATTTTCAAGGGGCTCAATTGACCCCTCCTGTGAGCAACAGCAGAGTCCTGTGTTGGACAGGCTGTCTCAGTGGAGCTCCTCAGATCGTGGGTCCAGAGCTCCCCCTCTGGCTTCCTGGGCAGGTGGGACCAATCCTCCACTGGCCGGAGTTCAGGTCCAGCTGGGGGTGCTGGATTACCTGAAAATCTGGATGGATGAGGATTGGGCTGGCCTTTTTTGCCTGGGGATAGCACCTTGCTGTCATCAGGTCCCTTTGAGGCTGTAGGGGCCAGTGAGGTGGTCCATTGAGGCAGTTTTAGAGGCTGCCCTGCAGCCGGAAACCAGCATGCAAAGTGTTCTGGTTCATGGACCTGTGGTGCTTCAATAGCAGGAGACAGCACCGCCAGAGGCGGGCATTTGAGCGCTGGCTCCCGATATGATGGGCAGAGTGGCAGAGATTTCACCTGACCTATACACCAAGGAGCTTGCAGAGGACTAATATACTCCCCCCCCCCCCCCCCAATTTGAGATTACTCCTCAAGTAAGCCGTGGCTCCCTCAGGTCTGAAGGTTATACCCACAGGCCTTTGGGTTAGGAGAGTGCTATATACCAGCTCCCCTCTCAAGGGCCTCCAACTGGGGCTGCACCTCCAACACAGGGCTCTGTCACCCCCTATCATCCCTCAATTCTGTCTCTCCATCATGCCCCTCTCCAGTCCTTCCTGAACAATCCCGATTAGTGTAGCCTCCAACTGCACCGGTGGGCCTGTATTTCCCCACTCATGTGCGGACAGACCCATCCTCTCAAGGTCCATCCCAGTCTTTGGCCAAGAAAGGCCTTCCTCTGGAGCCCTCTTCTGTCATCCCATTTGAAGAGACACTGCAAAATCCCTTGGCATCCCTACCCCACCGCCCTACCCCCACTGAGCCAACAGTAACCATGGCACTACCTTCAGAAGTTCATGATGCTGCAACACCCCATTTTGAACATGGGCAAGACCATCCGGGGCCTGCTAAGCTATCTTTGTGGTCTGCCTCCGCATTGTGGCGAAGTAAAGGATCTGGAGCATTGGAGAGGCAGGAAGGAGAGGGCCCTTTGGACGAGCCGCAGGACCTGTCTCTGTCGGCAAGGCTGTCAGCAAGAAGGCCACGAGCCACGGCTCCTGTGCCCTGCCATTATCCACGGCTACGCCGCCGCAAGTGACCCAAATTATAGAGTGCCGTTTACCCTTTTCTTGTTTGCAGCGATGTTTTACAAGCAATAGCTGAATTTTTCTGTTTATTTATTTAAGCCACTTGCCTTTTAACTTGTTATAGTGGCTGTCCTTTTTTTGGTTGTGAAATAAAATTTTGGCCTATAATTGGCTTCATCTTTGTGCCATTTATTTTACAAAGATAATGCACATTGCTAACATGGTCCAATGTATTTGTGCAAAGCACATTTTTGCATAGTTGGAGGCGTCGGTCACTATGCTTAGGTTAACACTGGCACAGGCAGGTAGGAGTGAGGTGTGCCAAATGTTTGCCTTTAAAATTAG
The DNA here is from genome assembly GCF_035609145.1 of Eleutherodactylus coqui. Taxonomy (NCBI): domain Eukaryota; kingdom Metazoa; phylum Chordata; class Amphibia; order Anura; family Eleutherodactylidae; genus Eleutherodactylus; species Eleutherodactylus coqui. Next base: position 25,102,706 of record NC_089842.1, on the reverse strand, counting down.
GGTTTGATGACCCTCTGTTATCCTGGGGCAAGTCCCCCCCCCCCCCCTTCCCCCCTTGCAAGGATAAAGAAGTTTTCTTTGCCCATAACCCCAATCACAGGTGCACAGCCAGTTTGCGCACACTTGAGCACAGAGCAAGCCCGGGGGGGGGGGGGGGGGGGGTTATGACTACCACATTGCAGTATCACATATTGCTTTGTGTTTTTGTTTCATGTGTTCTTATCCTAAGCCTCTTCACTAACGCTGTGTGGCCCCTTACTACTTGCTCTGCAGTCTTTTATGGGTGACAGGTAGTGCTGGGGCGACAATAACTTAAGTTTGCAAAACTGACAGGGAATTGCTCTTCTAATGCCCTGCCTTAGGGACAAGCCATGGTTTTTATAGTGCTGTTTCAGACACAATTACTAGAAGGGACAACATTTATGGAACATGGCATTTTAAGTGTTAGGCCCATGAAAATTCTGAAAAGCTTTATATTGGGTTTTGGTACTGCAAAAACCTACATAATTTGTGTCTCAATTATAGGCCCTTCTAATACACTTTACCCAGAGTTGCTCCTATCCTCCATGCTTTGCTTTTTTTTTTTGTTATTTTCAAAAATTATTTTGTACACCATGTGTGGCCTCTCCAGTTGGAAAAGCAATGGCCAAATGGGTCAACTTTAACATGCTAGGAGTTGGGTGGGTGAATACCTCTTGTGGAGTCATAACATTCATGACCCACTTCTTTGCCCTGCCTGTATCCTTTCCTTAGCCACAATTGTGTTGCCGACACACAACACGCCTTATCCCTAATGGTTGCTTGCTGCAATATTTTTTTTTACAGGCAAATGGCAGGTATATGTGTTGGCCTGTTAAAGGCTAAATGATGATCTGTAAACAGCTGTACAGCCTACTGTAGTGTTCCATTATTTTCAATGTAGCTACATAAAGCGGGTAACTTATCCATTGTGTAAAGCAAGCTAAACGCCTCTTTTCCCCCCAAAAAAGCTAAGGGGTAAAAATTAAAATGGAATTTAAAAAAAAAAAAACAGCCAAAAGAAGAAAAAATAGTCAATTGTTTTATTGCCCACATTTGTCTGCATACACTCTTTTACAGCCATTACAGTAATGTTGGGGGCCAAACTGCAGGGGAGGCCAATGTCTTAAACAAATTAATATTTAAAGGTTAAAAATAAAACAAAAATTGGCGAAACAGCTTGAGGGCCCATGTAGTTTGACTGTATTTTAGACCCATTTTAACAGCAGACAACAGCAGCCCACACACAAAGAGCATTCTGAACAATTTGAAAGCCGTTCACATTTGTGCACAAGGACACATAGTCAGCTTTTAGAGTCTTCCGAGGGGTAATCTGCTTGAAAGTAGGAAGTTGCTGTGCTGCTGACAATGCTTTGAGACACAAAACGTAGGGGTTTTCTTCCACAGGGTTTAAAGCAGTCTTGATTTTTTATTTTATTTTTTTCCCCCTAAATTCAAAAACTTTGTCCACAAAACAAATTTTCAACAACTCAGGTTGGGTCCGTCCTAGAGTTGTCCACAAAGTTTGTTTTTTGAAAAAAGGGAAAATCTACACACACAGGTAATAGAAGTGGAATAACTTAAAGCCCACACACAAGACGGAATGATACTAGGCACCAGACCCTTCACAAAGAACACAGCATGTCTGTGGGCGTTCAAAGCTGATACCCACGCTGTTGTCCGTAGTGCAGCTTTTTTCAAAATTCCACCAAGAAATTGTTGGACAAGGGGTGGCTATTAAAGTTCACAGCCAAAAATTGGGGATGGTCTTCCATGGAGAAACCAGCTGATGGACAAATAGTTGTAACATCTGTAATACAAACCAAACTAAAAGAATATCAGATTTGGGTGTAGAAGATAATACATATTGGCGCTCTTAGGCGCACACAAAAAATTGCTCGTCTGACTGAGCCCTTATTGAGAAAAAGTAATGTCAGAATTTTTTTTTTATGTGGTGAAAGAAAAAAATAATTTTGTCTGATTTTTAAAAAGTTTGAAAAAGTTGCAGAAAACACCTATATAAATTTGGTATCAACATAATCATACTGACCTACAGAATTAATTTTACTTATTTTATATACCCGCTGGTAACAGTGGGTCTTGTTTAATTTGTAGAGGAGCAGGCTGGTAGTGACTGTAAGGCTCAATAGTCACACACTTGTGCAGTGGAAGGCTCAGGCTTTTATAGTTAGCTTTATCAGGAACAGGGCAAGGATAGAACAAGGATTGGATCTAAGATCATGCAGGGGAGCTGTCCAAAGGGCTGGATGGCTCAGTACTAGTGATGAGCGAGTATACTCGCTAAGGGCAATTGCTCGAGTGAGCATTGCCCTTAGCGAGTACCTGCCCACTCGATACAAAAGGTTCGGGTGCCGGCGACGGGCAGGGAGCTGCGGGGGAGAGCGGAGAGGAACGGAGGGGAGATCTCTCTCTCCCTCTCTCCCCCCCCCCCCCCCCGCTTCCCCGTGCTGACTGCTGCTACTCACCGCTCCCCCGCGCCGGCATCCAAACCTTTTGTCTCGAGCGGGCAGGTACTCGCTAAGGGCAATGTTCTCGCTCGAGCAATTGCCCTTAGCGAGTATACTCGCTCATCTCTACTCAGTACAGTCCTAGGTTCGATCCCTGACACCACCTCCCAGAGTTCTTAGTCAATTCTGGGGTATGAAATTCTCAGAGTTAATCATTTGGGATCTGAAGATTCATGGGCTGCAGTGGCAGTCATGGGTTGTGCTTTTGGGGGTTGATCAGAGTCACTAGACGAGGAGGAGAATTTCATCAGGAAAGGTGTCATCCTTACTAGCTGACTCAGTGAGCATGCACCTGCTTGGCAGTAAATATCCTGCAGGCCATAGTTGACTTACAAATGATTTTGTATGAAGAGTTATTTAATGATGACCATTGGATGGACGATCACAGGGCGGGTGACCACGGGACATTTGACCACACAGCAGTACAAGGAAGATGAAGTTCTGTATTTCACACTACATTGAGATGATTCTCAGGCTGACTTGTACACTGCACTCTCTAACCACCACTCAAACACTGTAATAGTTAGAGAGTGGACTGACATTCTCCTAGTGTTATGATTGGTCAGTTAACATTGACAGCAATTGCTGGGGTGGGACCGCTGTTTCCTTGGCAGTTGGTAGTGATTGGCTGTTAGTGATGACAGCAGGCATCACTTTGTGAGGTCATCGCTTTCCAGTCCTGCTAAGAAAAACATTGACTGCGATGGAAACCAGGTGAAACGGACATTAAAGACATCTCCATCTCACCTATTGTAGCCAATGATTCTGTCACACTTCTCTCCTGGTTTCTGTACCCATACATGGAGCTATTTGACACTTCAGTCCAGTGCTGACACTATCATTGTCAGACCGTATTAGTGAACGTTGAGGCTCATTCACGCAAGGGAATTTAGCCAACTTACATGCGTAGAAAAAAAAAATGACTATTAGAACCGATGGTTTCCTATGGAAACATTCAGATGCAGGGATTTTAGCTGCCAAAAAAAAAAAAAAAATTGCACCTATAAACATGGGACATCAGCGACAGAAATTCCCTGCGGCCCAAAAACATAGGAACTGACCTGTGATTGGTGCGCAAAGTGCAGAAGCCTCCATAGACTCTTACCAGACCCTGATCAGCGTGTTGTGTGTGTCTGCGCATATTTCCCACAAGCGTGTGACACAACCTTTCCATAGAATTTAATGGCTATTTAATCCTAATAAGGTCCAGCTGGCTTTTTACTGCGTTTTGCGCAGTCGCACTCTTCCCTTTGCATGTTTTCGCAACTTCTAAAGTACTTTTGATGCTCAAAATGTAGAAAAATAGAGCAGGACCTATTTTTTTGTGCACCACCATGCGCTTATAAGAGCAAAGCCATTGAAATCAATGAGTTCTACTCTCTTCGTTTAGCTTGTACAGATTTTGCGTGCGCAAGTACCTGCGCAAACACGGCAGTGTGACGCCACCCTTATGCTGTAGTATCATTTACTTGGGCCAACATATGAAACACCAGTCTGAGTAATTGTGCTCCATTGCCTCTTCTGTCGAGCTGCCTGTGTGTCAGACTACACTGCAGTGCTGTTGTGCTATTCATGAACCAGGAGGCTCAGGATGAGCAGGGCTTTAGGCTCCCTTCAAACACAAAGAAGAGTCAATATATTTTGCAATGAATTGTATTTATTAGAACCACACTGGTCCAGACTTCTTCATGTATTATGTGGGGGGTCTCTCTTCACTGATCTGAAGCTCTTGGTTAAGGCGAATATCCGTGATTTTTGTTGGGGCAATCTTCAGGGCGGACACAAGGGCCGGATTTGCCGGACAGGAACATGTAGCCTTCATTGCAGAAACATCCCCGCACACAGCCATTTGGACACTTCATGCCTATTCGTCCTACAATATCACACCTGGCCGGGCATCGGGTCCCGCAGTTGTCCCAGTGTTGGTTCTCCTCGCATCTGGGATCTGAAATAAAGAACTTCTATTTACAGATCTTGTAAAATTACAGAAATAAGTGAAATCTCACTATGTATGTGGACACTATTACTATACACGGGGCGCACTAATATCGTATGTGGGATGCACTATTACTTTGGATGCAGCCACCTGTTACAATGCAATTATTTTATATTGTATGGCGGGCAATATTACTATGTGGGGGCATTATAATCTGTGGGGAGCACTATTTTCTTGTATGGCGCTCTATTACTCAGCATGCAGCACACTATTAGTATGTATGGGGGTACTATTATTCTGCATGGGGGTATTATTATTTTTGATACACAATATTACTCTGTATGGAGAACTATTACTATGTAAGGGACCCCTATAACTCTGTATGGACTGCACTATTACTATTAATGGGAAGAGCACTATTACTCCATATGGCAGCGCTATTAATATTAATGGGGGGAGGACTATTATTCCATATGGCAGCGCTATTACTATTAATGGGGGGAGTACTATTACTCCATATGGCAGCGCTATCACTGTTAATAGCAAGAGTACTATTACTCCATATGGCAGCACTATTACTGTTAATGGGGGGAGGACTATTACTCCATATGGCAGTGCTATTAATATAAATGGGTGGAGGACTATTACTCCATATGGCAGCGCTATTACTATTAATGGGGGGAGCACTATTACTCTATATGGCAGCGTTATTACTGTTAATGCATTACTATGCTCGGATCATTAAGGTATTATTATTATTTACGGAAGCCAGGCCCAGATTGATAATTTGCCCAGCCAGGCCCAGACTAGTAGTTGACCAGCCATGTGACAATGGCATTTAATTACATTCACACATAGCAGAATTTGGTGTGGATTGGCATCACAATCCACATGTAACAAGACATTTTGACACTGATTTTGGTGATGACATCACAGTCACATGACCACTATAGGTTGTTCATCCAGAAGTTTAGGAGCAAACGGGCTTAAGAGGAGGTGCAAATGAGCCTACAGAGTCCTCCCTGCAACCACCCTCCAGCATCAGCTGTGCTGCTGCAGGTCTCAGAGCGGTGGGAAGAGGGACAACGCCAATGTCAGTGGGGGACGGATGGGATTTGGTACTGCTGGGAGAATAGTTTGCGCTTTACTGTTTTCTTCTGGCTTTTCTGGGATAATATTTTGTGCTGGACTGTGGTGTTTGGTGCGGCTAGGGTCATATTTTGTGCTGGACTGTGGTGTTTGGTGCGGCTAGGGTCATATTTTGTGCTGGACTGTGGTGTTTGGTGCGGCTAGGGTCATATTTTGTGCTGCACTAACTTCAGAGCCGCTTTAACCATACAGCATATGGGGCATCTACATTGGGCCCCCTGGTGAGTCAGGAGTCCTGTGATGTAGAACTAGAGGGTGTAGACAGAGACGTAGTTGTGGAACAAAGTTGAAGCCAGAACAGGCAGAGTTCTTGCACAGCGATAGATCGCGGCAGATGAACAAATGTAGTCCAATAACAAGCTGAGGTCAGGAGTGGAGAAGACAGGAAAGCAGAGTCTGATAAGCACCAGTCAAAAACCAGTATCGCACATTAGCAGACTAGAGGGCTAATTGTTCAGGCACACTTAGTTAGGAGCAGTCGTCCTTATTAAAGTGATACTTGTCCAGATTATCTGGGAGATGGAGAATGGGGCGCACGCGCTAGTCCTTTAAGAAACAGACGAGCATGCATCATTTTAGCTATACTGGATTTTGGTCCCTAACCATATGGAGGTAATATCTGATTATTGCGTAGTGGTATCATGTATTAAATGTTTGGCTATATTAGAGTATATTACATTATTTTTGGGATAGATATATATACACTTATATGATTTCTATTATTTCTTTAAGGGACACACACATATATCTTTGTAGACCTTAACACTACCCCTGAGATTTGTGCATCCAAGCAATATGCTGATGGGGGGCCCACATCCAAAATTCACCTTGGGTCCCATAGGACTTTTTACGCCCCTGCCCTGCTGTATATTGACCCCAGACCAAATGTGCAGGGACTCACTTCTCCCCATCCCTGCAGCTCTCTTCCCCTCCAGGATACCACCACAGGAGGAATGTGAGGAGGTGAGTATGATGTCAAGCACTAGGGGAGGTTTGCTGGGTCTTCTTGGGGTCTCCAGATATTGCGTTAGAGATAGGACATGTGCTTTATTCATGTGTCAGTAATGAGGGATATTATTAGGATGCACTCACCTGGCCTCTGGTCCTGTGCATCAATCATCTGCAGAACTGCAGGAGAGAAAAGAGGAAGAGCCTCTTATTAACCCACGAATGTCTGCAGCCGTACACATCATCATATAATCACATCGACAACCTCCTATGGAGATACAGAGTAGGAAGAATATCTACTGATGTCATTCTCAGGTGAGGGGCCTTATACCTGGAAGATACATGCTTCTGGGCCCCAATGTAAAATCTATCACACCCCCAGCTATCATGCATCATTAATAGTACTAGTCTTCATATACGGGGGATGAGAGGAGATTTTGGGCCCCCCAGGAAATGAGTGCAACTGTGTTTCCTGCACCCACTGGAAATGAGGGAATCTTTGAAAATTAGCTTCCCCAGAATATCACGGACAGGCAGATTTTGTATTAAAGAGTCGCCACACCTTCACGTAAGACAGAAGAGGCCAGAACACTGTAAAAAGGTTTTCTGATATTACTTATGAGGATTTAAAAAAAATCTAGCTTTATTACTCTAAACAGCGCCACTCTTGTCCACAGGCTGTGTCTGGTATTGCAGCTCAGCACCATTCACTTGAATGATGATAATTACCAATAGTGGGAGCTGCACTGCAGTACCAGACATGGCCTGTGAACAAGAGTGACGTTGTTCTTGGCAATACATGAGACATTATTTTAACCATAGAAAACCTATGTAATATCTCTATTTCAGCCTTCATTTCTCTGCTTGCTGTCAGTGAATAGGAACATTAATAGTTTATATCCAGAGACTGAAATATAATCCTGTCCGAGTTCTGCTCACACAGCTGATGTTACAATGCAGGAAATCTGCGCTGCGCAGCACAAGTCTCCCTTCTGTCTGTCTCATACTGTTATATACAGGAGGGGTGTCATCCTCTAGATGTAGATGGTAATGTTATGTGACGGTGATGTCACTTCTGCAACTTTCTTTACTGTATGATGTCATTTCTTTCTAATATCCTTCCTTGTGATTTACAAGCCATTCTCATCCAGTCCTGCTCACATGGTCATTAGCCTGGGGGGTTGTGGATTACCTTCACTGGCAGCAAGCAGAGATCTTCTAATCATACAGTGATTACATTTATATCGAATCAGAAAAGACTTATACACTATAAATACACCTTAAAGGCTGTTCCCACCTGGGATTTTTATGATGAATTCCCAGGATATGCCAAAAGTTTCCATAGAAGAGAATGGAAACTATGGAGACAATGTAGCACGGTGAGCTGTTCTGTGTCTGCAACTCTCTAGTTACGGAAACAGTGGAGCACAGACCACTTGGTTGTTTCTGTACTCCCAGCCACCCTGTTTATGGCATACAGGCATGATGAAGCACCCATTGAAGTGATCTGCATAGTTTATACTGTATGTTTCACTTACCAGATGCAGAAATCAGGAGGATTGCACTCAGTTTCCACATTTCGGATGTTAGACTTCTGACTTGGCTGTATCTAACGAAAGAAGAAAACTTAGTAAATCTTTATTTTCTGTGATTAACCCTTTCCCGTGTGTTTTAGACCCGTTCACCATCGGGTCCCCTAGTAGTGATAAATGATTGACTATGATACTCACACTTCTGTCCTCGTCTCTTCTCTCTACAGTGTATTGTTCCCACTGATGAGTGAGACCTAGTTTTATACTCAGCATGTCCTTGTGGTCAGGGGGCAAAACAAGTCATACAGGAACTTGGTGATTATAGGAATTTCCCATGAATGGAGAATAACTAGTTTCAGAAAAAATAACATAAGAGAAAGGTCACTAGAAAGTTAAAGGGGTTGTCCCGCGCCGAAACGGGGTTTTTTTTTTTTTCAACAGCCCCCCCGTTCGGCGCGAGACAAACCCGATGCACTGGTTAAAAATAAAAACCCCACAGTGCTTACCTGAATCCCCGCGCTCCGGTGACTTCTTACTTACCGGTTGAAGATGGCCGCCGGGATCTTCTCCCTCCGTGGACCGCAGCTCTTCTGTGCGGTCCATTGCCGATTCCAGCCTCCTGATTGGCTGGAATTGGCACGTGACGGGGCGGAGCTACACGGAGCCGCTCTCTGGCACGAGCGGCCCCATTGAGAAAAGCAGAAGACCTGGACTGCGCAAGCGCGTCTAATCTGGAGATTAGACGCCGAAAATTAGACGGCACCATGGAGACGAGGACGCTAGCAACGGAACAGGTAAGTGAATAACTTCTTATAACTTCTGTATGGCTCATAATTAATGCACAATGTACATTACAAAGTGCATTAATATGGCCATACAGAAGTGTATAACCCCACTTGCTTTCACGGGACAACCCCTTTAAGAATTATCTAATCAAGAGAACCCCCATCTATATGTACTATTATGGCTTATAGACATCATAGGTGGGTGCTCCACTGCTCTGTATGAGGGTCTTCTGTACTGGTAGACTTGAATTATACTTATATCATATGGGCAATAATTCTTCTTAATGGACACCATTACCATACATTTACCCGCATACAATCAGCTACTTGTCTGGGGTGTTAGGAGTGGGTCTCATGGCAATTTAGTGATCACCCTAAAGCTCCATTTTGATAGGGATTCTCTCTAAACATAGTCACATGATCACTCTGCTGAAACTGTTAGAAGAATACATTACAATATTAAATATTTAATGAGAAATGGGTCTGCAATGCCTAATAAGACTACAGAATCTGACTGTTTTACTACAAAGATTCGTGAATGTAGTAGAATTAATCCTGTTAGTATATAGTCACTAAAGATGAGCGAACACCAAAATGTTCGGGTTCGCGTTATTCGAAACGAACTTCCCGCGATGTTCGGGTGTTCGTTTCGAATAACGAACCCCATTGAAGTCAATGGGCGACCGGAACATTTTTGTATTTCGCCGATGCTCGCTAAGGTTTTCATGTGTGAAAATCTTGGCAATTCAAGAAAATGATGGGAACGACACAGCAAGTTCTCCTCTGCCACAGCTGTAACAGCTGTGGCAGAGAAGAACGATGTTAGCCCATTGAATTCAATGGAGCCGTCAATACAGCCGACTCCACTGAATGCAATGGGCTGCCGGCGATCGCGGGATGAATTGTCGGAAAGGGGTTAAATATATAAGCCCTTTCCTGCAATTCATCCAGAAATGTGTAAAAATAAAAAATATATATATACTCACCTGGTGCCGGCAGAATTCATGAATGGGTGAGTGAGGGCTGGCCTCTGATTGGTCAGGCTGTGACCATTCAGAGGCATCTTATTCAGCAGGCGGGGATTTTAAATCCCCGGCTGCTGAATACTACTCACAGCTGTTCAGAGCAGTTCAGGAGAACTGCAGCCTGCCGCGCTGAACTCCGTCTGCCGGCACCAGGTGAGTATATATATATTTTTTATTTTTACACATTTCTGGATGAATTGCAGGAAAGGGCTTATATATTTAACCCCTTTCCGACAATTCATCCCGCGATCGCCGGCAGCCCATTGCATTCAGTGGAGTCGGCTGTATTGCCGGTTCCATTGAATTCAATGGGCAAACATCGTTCTTCTCTGTCACAGCTGTGGCAGAGAAGAAGGATTTGTCTTCTATATGTTCTCAATGGGGTTGGCACTGCTGCCGCCGGCCCCATTGAGCGCATATAGAAAAGATTTCTCAGGGAAGAAAGTTAAAGTAACCCGAACATCCGAACATCGTGTGGTGTTCGTTACGAATAACGAACATCCCGAACACCCTAATATTCGCCCGAGCATCAAGCTCGGACGAGTACGTTCGCTCATCTCTAATAGTCACTGTATATACTGCATTATCATATGCAATCCTTGTAGCTTGTTATCTGCAAGGGAGTTGAATACACAAAAAAATCTTTAAACCACACCTGAATTTTCAACAATTTTTACAAAATATACTAGATTCTCCTTACCTTCTAATTTTCTGCTGTTTGCACGCTATTTCATGTTTTTAGTTTCTGATTTTTAGTTGGTCTTTTGCAACTTTTCTTCTATCTTGCTATTGTCAATCTACTGTCAGATAGTGGGCATATTGTGAATTTACCATTTTGCCAGTAGTTCACTGTCCTGTACTTCCTTTCCCTCACTTTCCATACTGCAATGCCCTGTCTCTGGTCCAATAAGAAGGGAGGCAGCATTTAAATGTCGTCCCTCTGCTTGCCCAGATTAACTGTATGAGTCAGGCATTCAGAGACAGTCTAGCCAAATTAAACTCAAAGTAATGTGCGTACACACATACATACACATTGTAACAGCAGGAGAGGCAGAGATTGTGAAGACAGTGTGTAAATAGGTCTGTCAGCCTGTGAGTACAGGGAAAGAGCCTGTGAAGATCGCCCCTCCCCCACAACTAAGAAAATGTCCTAGCATCCCAGTAACTACAGAAACTCAACCCTTAACAACAAGTAGTAGATTGCAGAGGGGCCAGTAGTAAAACAACAAAATTAACAGTAGTAAAGCAACAACATTTTTAATGAAAGTATATTACAAGATGGAAATGTAAATGGGAAGATGGAAAAATGTCTTTACAGTGCCCCCTATTGGAAGGCAGCATTCCTGAAGGTCAATCTCAGACCTTTTAACAAGTCTTGTAAGAATGACTGTTAATATAGGACAAAACCAGAGTCTTCTCCAGAAGGAAAAGATAAACCATGTACAGACAGAATATTTGGAGGGTTTTGCCCCTCATTAGTGTGCATTATTTTTGGTGGCTTGGCTAGATCAGAGGCCTATAACATAGGTAGGACGTGTATGGTTTCTCCTTAGGGAGAGCACATAGAGAGGAGACTTATAAGGTCATTCATGCTCCTCTGGGAAATGTATGCAAATGGAAAGATGGAACAACGCCTGTGCAGTGCCACCTATTGGAAGGCAACATTCCTGCAATGTCCGAGCTTTAACAAGCCTTGTAACAATGACTGAATATAAGACATGTTAAAGTAATCACTTAATTTAGGTTCTACTCAATGAGTATCATAGCCTTATCAATTAAGTATGCCAAATTATTACTATTACAGTAATAAACACTGAAGTGATGTTTCCAGGATATTTTGTTTTATTGTTACAAAGCAATAGGTCATATAGTGGGGCCTCCCCCACAAAATTAGCAAGTCAACAATCCAAAGACTACAGCATGTGAGATAGTTCTCCCTTAAGCCCAATGTCCACGGGCAGATTTGAATAGCGGAATCTGTGTGAGGTGGGGGGGGGGACCCGCAAGACAATCTGTAGTTCAAGCCACCCATAGGGAGACATAGGCGTTAGCAGCTGAAGTAAAGGTGCGAATTTTATTTACGGATCTTTGGAGTGGGAAATCAAAAGAGCAGAATGCTCCATTTCAGCGCAGTTTCCACACGACAGCTTCCATTGAAGTCAACGGAAGCCATCCGATCTGCGGCCTATGTGCAACTGACATTGCAGATAGGCTGCAGATTCCGTGGAAGGCATTACAACTTCCCCCTGTGATGTTGCAGCCCTATACCACCCCCCTGCAGTGAGTGGCTGGCGAGATCAGGTGTCACCCGAGTATATAAATCGGCCCCTCCCGCGGCTCGCCACAGATGCATTCTGACAGAGATCAGGGAAAGTGCTGCTGATGCCGGAGCTGCTATAGGAGTGCGTTAGGAGTGATTTTAGGCTTCAAGAACCCCAACAGTCCTTCTTAGGGCCACATCTAACCGTGTGCAGTACTGTGGAGGCTGCTTTTTGCAGTGTTGCACTTTTTTTTTTTTTTGTATATCGGCCGTGCAGAGCTTTGGACCCTGCAGTAATTATACATAGTCCAGGGCTAGTAGTGGTGGAGAGGCAGGGACAGAAGACAGATTTATTGAATATAGGCAGTGGGCCTTTCCAAAAACATTTGGGAAAAAAAATCTATTTGGGCTGCCTGTGACTGTCCTCAGTGTACTGGGTCTGTGCTGGGGGTAGTTGTCCTAATTCATACGCAGCCAGCTAAGTGTTACAGCAGGCTTGCGCAAAATTATTTCCTGGCTCTGTGTTGGCTGTTACATCACCGCTGTATTCCTGTCCACAGTGCAACAGTCTGCAGTTATTTTACATACTCCAGGGCCAGTAGTGGTGACGCAGAGAGAGAAGACATATACAGTGTATATAGGCAGTGGGCCTTTCCAAAAACATTTGGGAAAAAAAATCTATTTGGGCTGCCTGTGACTGTCCTCAGTGTACTGGGTCTGTGCTGGGGGTAGTTGTCCTAATTCATACGCAGCCAGCTAAGTGTTACAGCAGGCTTGCGCAAAATTATTTCCTGGCTCTGCTGTGCATTCCGTAAGCGAAGTCAGCCTCCAACCACAGGCCAATAAGTGGCACATTTAATTACAGCGTTCTGTTTCTGCACTACTGGTAATACACCATGCTGAGGGGTAGGGGTAGGCCTATAGGACGTGGACGCGGGCGAGGACGCAGAGGCCCAAGTCAGGGTGTGGGTACAGGCCGAGCCAGTGCGGTGGCCAGGGGTAGAGGCAGGGCCAGACCGAATAATCCACCAACTGTTTACCAAAGCGCCCCCTCGTGCCATGCCACCCTGCAGAGGTCAAGGTGCTCTACGGTGTGGGAGTTTTTCACAGAGACGCCTGACGACCAACGAACAGTGGTGTGCAACCTTTGTCGCGCCAAGATCAGCTGGGGAGCCACCACCACCAGCATGCGCAGGCATATGATGGCCAAGCACCCCACAAGGTGGGACGAAGGCCGTTCACCGCCTCCGGTTTGCACCACTGCCTCTCCCCCTGTGCCCCAACCTGCCACTGAGATCCAACCCCCCTCTGAGGACACAGGCACTACCGTCTCCTGGCCTGCACCCACACCCTCACCTCCGCTGTCCTCGGCCCCATCCAGCAATGTTTCTCAGCGCAGTGTCCAGACGTCGCTAGCGCCACTGTTTGAGCGCAAGCGCAAGTACGCTGCCACGCACCCGCACGCTCAAGCGTTAAACGTGCACATTGCCAAATTGATCAGCCTGGAGATGCTGCCATAGAGGCTTGTGGAAACGGAGGCTTTCAAAAGCATGATGGCGGCGGCGGCCCCGCGCTACTCGGTTCCCAGTTGCCACTACTTTTCCCGATGTGCCGTCTCAGCCCTGCACGACCACGTCTCCCGCAACATTGTACGCGCACTCACCAACGCGGTTACTGCCAAGGTCCACTTAACAACGGACATGTGGACAAGCACAGGCGGGCACGGCCACTATATCTCCCTGACGGCACATTGGGTGAATTTAGTGGAGGCTGGGACAGAGTCAGAGCCTGGGACCGCTCACGTCCTACGCACCCCCAGAATTGCGGGCCCCAGCTCGGTGGTGGTATCTGCGGCGGTGTATGCTTCCTCCACTAAACCACCCTCCTCCTCCTCCTCCTCCTACGCAACCTCTGTCTCGCAATCAAGATGTGTCAGCAGCAGCACGTCGCCAGCAGTCGGTGTCGCGCGGCATGGCAGCTCAGCGGTGGGCAAGCGTCAGCAGGCCGTGCTGAAGCTACTCAGCTTAGGAGATAAGAGGCACACGGCCCACGAACTGCTGCAGGGTCTGACAGAGCAGACTGACCGCTGGCTTTCGCCGCTGAGCCTCCAACCGGGCATGGTCGTGTGTGACAACGGCCGTAACCTGGTGGCAGCTCTGCAGCTCGGCAGCCTCACGCACGTGCCATGCCTGGCCCACGTCTTTCATTTGGAGGTTCAGCGCTTTCTGAAAAGCTACCCACACTTGTCATACCTGCTCGGAAAGGTGCGCCGGGTCAGCGCACATTTCCGCAACTCCAAGACGGACGCTGCCACCCTGTGGACCCTGCAACATCGGTTTAATCTGCCAGTGCACCGACTGCTGTGCGACGTGCCCACACGGTGGAACTCTACGCTCCACATGTTGGCCAGACTCTATGAGCAGCGTAGAGCTATAGTGGAATAGCAACTCCAACATGGGCGGCGTAGTGGGAGTCAGCCTCCTCAATTCTTTATAGAAGAGTGGGCCTGGTTGGCAGCCATCTGCCAGTTCCTTGGAAACTTTGAGGAGTCTACCCAGATGGTGAGCGGGGATGCTGCAATCATTAGCGTCACCATTCCTCTGCTATGCCTCTTGAGAAGTTCCCTGCAAAGCATAAAGGCAGGCGCTTTGGAATCAGAAATGGAGGCGGGGGAAGACAGTATGTCGCTGGATAGTCAGAGCACCCTCATGTCTATATCTCAGCGCGTTGAGGAGGAGGGGGAGGAGCATGAGGAGGAGGGGGAAGAGACAGCTTGGTGCACTGCTGAGGGTACCCATGCTGCATCTTCCTAGTGAGGACAGCCATGTGTTGCGTACAGGTACCCTGGCACACATGGCTGACTTCATGTTAGGATGCCTCTCTCCTGACCCTCGCGTTATACGCATTCTGGCCACTACGGATTACTAGGTGTACACACTGCTCGACCCACGGTATAAGGAGAACCTTTCCACTCTCATTCCCGAAGAGGAAAGGGGTTCGAGAATGCTGCTATACAACAGAGCCCTGGTGGACAAACTGATGGTAAACTTCCCATCCGACAGCGCTAGTGGCAGAAGGCGCAGTTCCGAGGGCCAGGTAGCAGGGGAGGCGCAGAGATCAGGCAGCATGTACAGCGCAGGCAGGGGAACATTCTCCAAGGCCTTTGCCAGCTTTATGGCTCCCCAGCAAGACTGTGTCACCGCTCCCCAGTCAAGGCTGAGTTGGCAGGAGCACTGTAAAAGGATGGTGAGGGAGTACGTAGCCGATCGCACGACCGTCCTCCGTGACACCTCTGCCCCCTACAACTACTGGGTGTCGAAGCTGGACACGTGGCCTGAACTCGCGCTGTATGCCCTGGAGGTGCTTGCTTGTACTGCGGCTAGCGTCTTGTCAGAGAAGGTGTTTAGTGCGGCTGGGGGAATCATCACAGACAAGCGTACCCGCCTGTCAACCGACAGTGCCGACAGGCTTACAATCATCAAGATGAACAAAGCCTGGATTTCCCCAGACTTCTCTTCTTCACCAGCGGACAGCAGCGATACCTAAACAATACGTAGGCTGCACCCGCGGATGGAAGCATCGTTCTCTCTCACCATCAAAAACGGGGACATTTTTGCTTCATCAATCTGTGTATAATATTCCTCCTCCTGCTCCTCCTCCTGAAACCTCACGTAATCACGCCGAACGGGCAATTTTTCATAGGGCCACAAGGCTCACTCATATAATTTTTCTAAACAATTTTTATACGTTTCAATGCTCATTAAAGCGTTGAAACTTTAACTTGAACCAATTTTTATTTTAACTGGTCTGCCTCCAGGCCTAGTTACCAATTAAGCCACATTAACCAAAGTGATTAATGGGTTTCACCTGCCCTCTTGGTTGGGCATGGGCAATTTTTCTGAGGTACATTAGTACTGTTGGTACACCAATTTTTTGGGGCCCTCGCCTACAGTGTAATCCAATTAATTTTTAGCCCACCTGCATTACAGCTGACGTTACATCAGCTGTGCTGGGCACTACAATGGGATATATTTATGTACCGCCAGTGGCTTCCAGGGAGCCACCCATGCTGTCGGTCCACACGGAATTGTAACTACATGTGTCCACTTCTAAAGAACCCCAGTCTGACTGGGGCATGCAGTGTGGGCCGAAGCCCACCTGCATTAAACATGACATTACCTCAGCTGTGATGGGCAATGCAATGGGATATATTTATGTGCCGCTGGTGGCTTCCTGGCACCCACCCATGCTATCGGTCCACAGGGACTTCACAATAGGGATTTGTACCTGCCTGTGTCTATGAATTAAAAAGCCTGGTCAGGTTGGGGCATGCAGTATGGGCCGAAGCCCACCTGCATTTAATCTGACGTTAGCTCTGCTGTCCAGGGCACTGCAATGGGATACATTTATGTACAGCCGGTGGGTTCCAGGGAACCACCCATGCTGTGGATGCACACGGAATTCCCATTGCGGAGTTGTACCTGCCTGTGACTATTTATAAAAAAAAACGTGGTCTGACTGGGGCATGCAGACACCTTGACAGAATGAATAGTGTGTGGCACATAGGTTCCCCATTGCTATGCCCACGTGTGCAGCTCCTGATGGCGGTGGCACAGGATTATATTTCTCATTGCTTCTGTACAGCATTGTGGGCTATCGCCCCGCCCCTTTTAAAGAGGGTCGCTGCCTAGCCGTGCCAACCCTCTGCAGTGTGTGCCTGCGGTTCCTCCTCATGGCAGACGCACTTATAAATAGACGTGAGTGTGGCGTGGCGTGAGGGCAGCTGAAGGCTGCGCAGGGACAATTTGGTGTGCGCTGTGGACACTGGGTCGTGCAGGGGGGGGGGGTTGGGCAGCATGTAACCCAGGAGAAGTGGCAGCGGAGTGTCATGCAGGCAGTGATTGTGCTTTGTTGGAGGTAGTGTAGTGCTTAGCTAAGGTATCCATTGCTAATGAGGGCTTTTCAGAAGTAAAAGTTGTTGTGGGGGGGGGGCACTCTTGCCGCTATTGTGGCTTAATAGTGGGACCTGTGAACTTGAGATGCAGCCCAACATGTAGCCCCTCGCCTGCCCTATCCGTTTCTGTGTCGTTCCCATCACTCTCTTGAATTGCCCAGATTTTCACAAATGAAAACCTTAGCGAGCATCGGCGAAATACAAAAATGCTCGGGTCGCCCATTGACTTCAATGGGGTTCGTTATTCGAAACAAACCCTCGAGCATCGTTAAATTTTCGTCCCGAGTAACGAGCACCCGAGCATTTTGGTGCTCGCTCATCTCTACTACTGAGGTAAAATGAAAGCTGCGCTGTAATTGGTTGCTATGGGCTTTTTTTTTTCAGAAGACCTCCCTAAAAGAGTGCGGTGCTCGGCTCTTTTTTGTGGCCCCCTTTGTATATTCCAGGACTGATATTCATAAAATCACCCTACAACACGTGGTATATATTCTAGTATTACATATAACAACGCACTGGCATATCACCTAGTATATGTATATGTGTGTATATATATATACATATATATATATATACACACACACACAATGCATCGGTATATCACCCAGTATATGTATATATATATATATATATATATATATATATATATATATATATATATGTGTATATATATACATATGTGTATATATATATATATATATATATATATATATATATGTGTATATATATATATATATATATATGTGTATATATATATATATATATATATATATATATATATATATATGTGTATATATATATATATATATATATATATATATATATATATATATATATATATACACACTACCGTTCAAAAGTTTGGGGTCACATTGAAATGTCCTTATTTTTGAAGGAAAAGCACTGTACTTTTCAATGAAGATAACTTTAAACTAGTCCTAACTTTAAACAAATGCACTCTATACATTGCTAATGTGGTAAATGACTATTCTAGCTGCAAATGCCTGGCTTTTTGTGCAATATCTACAAAGGTGAATAGAGGCCCATTTCCAGCAACTATCACTCCAGTGTTCTAATGGTACAATGTGTTTGCTCATTGGCTCAGAAGGCTAATTGATGATTAGAAAACCCTTGTGCAATCATGTTCACACATCTGAAAACAGTCTAGCTCGTTACAGAAGCTACAAAACTGACCTTCCTGTGAGCAGATTGAGTTTCTGGATCATCACATTTGTGGGGTCAATTAAACGCTCAAAATGGCCAGAAAAAGAGAACTTTCATCTGAAACTCGACAGTCTATTCTTGTTCTTAGAAATGAAGGCTATTCCATGCGAGAAATTACTAAGAAATTGAAGATTTCCTACAACGGTGTGTACTACTCCCTTCAGAGGACAGCACAAACAGGCTCTAACCAGAGTAGAAAAAGAAGTGGGAGGCCGCGTTGCACGACTAAGCAAGAAGATAAGCACATTAGAGTCTCTAGTTTGAGAAACAGACGCCTCACAGGTACCCAACTGGCATCTTCATTAAATAGTACCCGCAAAACACCAGTGTCTACATCTACAGTGAAGAGGCGGCTGCGGGATTTTGGGCTTCAGGGCAGAGTGGCAAAGAAAAAGCCATATCTGAGACTGGCCAATAAAAGAAAAAGATTAAGATGGGCAAAAGAACACAGACATTGGACAGAGGAAGACTGGAAAAAAGTGTTGTGGACGGATGAATCCAAGTTTGAGGTGTTTGGATCACAAAGAAGAACGTTTGTGAGACGCAGAACAAATGAAAAGATGCTGGAAGAATGCCTGACGCCATCTGTTAAGCATGGTGGAGGTAATGTGATGGTCTGGGGTTGCTTTGGTGCTGGTAAGGTGGGAGATTTGTACAGGGTAAAAGGGATTCTGAATAAGGAAGGCTATCACTCCATTTTGCAACGCCATGCCATACCCAGTGGACAGCGCTTGATTGGAACCAATTTCATCCTACAACAGGACAATGACCCTAAACACACCTCCAAATTGTGCAAGAACTATTTACAGCAGAAGCAGGCAGCTGGTATTCTATCGGTAATGGAGTGGCCAGCGCAGTCACCAGATCTGAACCTCATTGAGCTGTTGTGGGAGGAGCTTGACCGTATGGTACGCCAGAAGTGCCCATCCAACCAATCCAACTTGTGGGAGATGCTTCTAGAAGCGTGCGGTGCAATTTCACAAGCTTACCTCAACAAATTAACAGCTAGAATGTCAAAGGTGTGCAATGCTGTAATTGCTGCAAAAGGAGGATTCTTTGACGAAAGCAAAGTTTGATGTAAAAACAATGTTATTTCAAATACAAATCATTATTTCTAACCTTGTCAATGTCTTGGCTCCATTTTCTATTCATTTCACAACGCATGGTGGTGAATAAGTGTGACTTTTCATGGAAAACACAAAATTGTTTGGGTGACCCCAAACTTTTGAACGGTAGTATATATATATATATATATATATATATATATATATATATATATATATATATACACACACACACAACGCAGCTGTATATCACCTAGTATATATATACATACACAACACACCGGTATACCACGCAGTGACACACAAAATATATGGAGTCATACAAAAGAGTATGTGGAGCTACAAAAAGGTCAAAGAAATTGACTATTATATCACAGACTGGTATTTAGTGTTACAAAACGATATTTCGTTTTAATACATAATATTCTGTGCCACAAAGTGGCGCTCGGTGCGTGGAGGGGGAGTCCAGCATGTCCGCACAGCAGTGCCTGCAGTTAACCCTTGGTTCTCCAACGATACAGAAGAAAATACAGCAAGTGATTTAGAGTCTTTTATTAGTATTTGTAAGACGCACCAAATGCAGCCACAAACAGTGATAAGAGAAGGAGAAGGAGCGGGTGACAATATGGCCGCCTGGCTGGGCGGCAGCGCCCCCGGCTTCTATTTGGGAGGACAATCCTGGGGAAGCACGCAGTTCTTCAGGTTCTTGTTCACAAACACATAGTTTTCAATACAGAAGCAGTCCATTCTGCACATCTTGTTGCAAACTGTGGGCTTTGGCTCGTTGCAGATTTCGGGGCACATGGTGCCGCACGTGTATGTCATGTTCTGAGGGCATTCCTCTGCAATATAGTAATCACGTTAGTGGGGGAGGGGCTCGAAGAAAGAAAGAATGACAACATATACTGTAAATCACAATGTGAAAGCTGTCAGAGAGGACAGAACCTTCTGGGAGCTGTAGTGGCTCAGTGACTCATATATAGTGACTCAGTGAGTAAGATATAGGGACTCAATGAGTAAGATATAGGGACTCAGTGAGTAGGATACAGTGGTTGAGTAAGTTAAAGGGACTCAGTGAGTATGATATAGGGACTCAGTGAGTAGGATACAGTGGTTGAGTAAGTTAAAGGGACTCAGTGAGTATGATATAGGGACTCAGTGAGTAGGATACAGTGCTTCAGCGTGTAAGATATAGTGGCTTAGTGAGTAAGATCTAGTGGCGTAGTGAGTAAGATCTATCCTGTTTCCCTGAAAATAAGACATAGCATAATTTTCCAGGATTTTTGAGAATGCTTGAAATATAAGCCCTACTCCAGTAGTAGCTTAACAAGTAAGATATTGTGACTTAGTGAGTAAGATATAAGATATAGGGACTCAGTCGTTACATAGCAGCTCTGATTTGAGAGTTGTAGAATCTCATTCTCTTGCCTTGTACTGTAAATGTTGTGGAATTTTCACAGTGATTCTATTAACAGAAATTCTGCAGTGTTAATGCCTGTGTAAAGGAGATCTGGGGGAACTTTCGCACGGGACGGAATGGGTCGCACGATGCACCGCAAAGCTGCAGTAAATTCTGCACCAAAATTCACAGTTCGACCTCCTTCACACAGGAAAACGCAGCCAAGGCTGCTGATAACAAAAAGGAAAAACAATACTCCCCTAACAGGTGAAGTTACTGCTCGCAGGCCCGATGTCGGGACCTTGTGAAGCCGGCAGATTTCTCTAATTGGCTGTCGGCTGAGTGACATCCGGCTGAGCCAATCAGAGCCAGCACTGGATGCGTCCAATCACAGCCATTCAATGAAGCATTCAGCGGTGGCTCTGATTGGCTCAGCCGGATGTCAATCAGCCAACAGCCAATCAGAGCAATCTCACACTGGAGGCAGGAATTTTCAATCCCTGTCATTACAAAAGTTCCCCTGCCAGCTGGCAAGTCCTGGGCATGCCAACAGGGACAGCAACATCACCTGCAAGGTGAGTATTGATTTTTTTTTTTAAACTCAGGCAGTGTAGCTGGGGCGTTTAGTGCTGCTAAAAGCATGGTACCAAGTTGTGGCGCTAAAGCCACTGCCTGTTCATTTCAATGGGGAATGCAGGGCTGAAAATGGCCAAAAATAGAACATGCAATGCTGTTAGAGTGCAGCCCTGTGTGAGCAGCCCCATTGAAATGAATGGGAGTGTTGTACAGCGTTTAGCGCAGCGCTGAAAAAGCAGCGCTAAACGCTGTACAAACATGGCTGTGTGAGGGAAGCCTAAGACCTGCAGTGAAATTCCGCAGTTTAGGATTTGACTGCGTCCTGCTGCGTAATTCTGTCCTGTGTGAACATAAACCCTTCGTTCTGCAACTGAAATAGTACAGCGAATCAGTGATGTGTAATCTCACCCTCATTAACCCTTTAACGATATAGGATATACAGTCCTGAAGCGTTGGGGAATGTATGAAGGGAGATCGTGAAGCGTTGCGCCAGAAATGCGCTTTTTTGGTTACCCTGTCTTCAAGAGAAAATGCAATAAAAAGCGATCAAAAAGTTGCATGTATTCCAAAATGGTGCCAACTAGAGATGAGCGAGCATACTCGCTAAGGGCAATTACTCGATCGAGCATTTCCCTTAGCGAGTACCTGCCCGCTCTGGAGCAAAGATTCGGCTGCCGGCAGCGGGCGGGGAGCGGCGGGGGAGAGCGGGGAGGAACAGAGGGGAGATCTCTCTCTCCCCCCGCTCCCTCCTATTCATGGCTGCAACTCACCTCTCACCCGCGCCGGCAGCCGAACCTTTTCTACCAAGTGGGGAGATACTCACTAAGGACAATGCTCGATCGAGTAATTGTCCTTAGCGAGTATGCTCGCTCATCTCTAGTGCCAACGCAAAGTGCAGAACATCCTGCAAAAATCAGGGCTTGCACAACTATGTTAACGGAAGAATAAAAAAGTCATGGCTGTCAGAAGATGGTGGCAGAAAATAATTTAAATATTTTTTGCATCTTTGAAAAAAAAGTGCAGCCAAAATAAACTATATAAGTTTGGTATCGTAGTAATCGCACTGACCCGTAGAATACAGTTATGTCATTTTTGTTGCAGTTTGTGCGCCGTAGAAACAAGACGCATGCGTAGGCGGGGAATTTTTTTTTTTCATTTTACTCCACTTAGAATTTTTTTAAAGTTTTTCAGTACATTATACGGTACATTAAATAGCACCATTGAAAAATACAACTCGTTCCGCAAAAAACAAGCCCTCATACAGCAACGTCCATGGATAAATAAAGGAGATACAATTTTTTAATCGGGGGAAGGAAAAAACAAAAATGGAAAAGAAAAAGTCACAGGCAGCTTATGGCGTATATTATTGGCGCAACGGATGTAACCATGGAGATCTGTGTATCCGCTGTGTGCAGCAGATCTTCTACTGTACTAATTCAATAGCTGATTCATTTTTTATTCGAGACATTGGAGCAATACAAATGAATTGCAAAAATATAAACACCCTTCAATTTCTTCATGTATGTCATTACTGGGTTAAGTCGTATTTATAAGGTTGTTAACCCCTTAATGACTTGGTCCCTTTTTTTTCCATTTTAGTTTTTTCCTCCCTACTTTTAAAAAATTGTAGCTCCTTTATTTATCCATCTACGTCGCTGTATGAGGGCTTGTTTTTTGCGGGACGGGTTGTATTTTTCAATGGTGATATTTGAAGTACCATATAATGTACTGAAAAACTTTTAAATAGTTCTAAGTGGAGTAAAATTTTAAAAAAATTAAAAATGACATTCCGCCATCTTTCAGTGCGTCTTGTTTTTACGGCGCACAAACTGCAACAAAAATGACATGATATCTTTATTTTATGGGTCAGTACGATTGCTACGATACCAAACTTGTATAGTTATTTTTTTGCTGTACTAGTTTATTTTCTGCCACCATCTTCTGCGCGCAATAACTTTTTAAATTTTCAGTCAACATAGTTGTACAAGAGCTCCTTGTTTGCGGGACGTCCTGTAGTTTACGTTGGTACTATTTTGGAACACATACGAATTTTTGATTGCTTTTTATTGCATTTTTTTCTGGAAGACAGGGTGACTGAAAAAGTGCATTTCCGGTGGTTTTATTTTTTTTCGGATGACATTTACCGTGCAGGGTAAATAATGTGCTACTTAGCTAGATTGTACTTTTATGGATGCGGCAATACCAAATATGCATTTTTTTATAATTTCAATTTTTTTATTATAGATTTGGCAAAAGGGGGGGGGTGATTTAAAATTTTATTACTTTTTTTTTACAATTAGTAAAACAATATTGATCTGATTTAACTTTTTTTTAAGCCCCCCTTGGGGACGACAACTAGCGATGCTTTGATCCCTCCTGCAAAATGATGTAATGCCACAGCATTACATCATACTGCAATCTGACAGGCAGTCTAGCAAGCCACCCCACTGGGACAGCATTATAGACAGTCTGCATAGGCAGACCTAGGGCCTTTCAGAAGGCTCCGATTGCCATGACACCTGCACGGCTCCCTGCAATTTCACGCCGGGTTGCCGTACAGAAATGTGGCTGTCAGAATTGACAGCGGCATTTAAAGCATTAATAGCCGCGATTGGCCGCGCGGCTGATTGCAGTTATTGCCCGCGGGTGTCAGCTGTAATAAACAGCTGACACCTGTGCTGTATCAAGAGTCGTCACCCCCCTATCTCTCTTCATACATAGCCCGACACTGCATGACATAAATGTATGTCATATAGCGGGAAGGGGTTATACTCATGTGAGTTCTGTCCTATCTGGGCAGAACTTTGTGCTCCTTGGGATGTATTCATGGAGCAGCAGTTATACAAATCAGGGAATATACAGCACATAAAAGTGTAAAGTGTGGAACAGACAGAGGCTTATACATAATACTCACTATTTGGCGGCACTATATCTGTGCTGATCAGTATGAAGGCCGCACCTGTAAAGCACAAAGCAGCAGGAATCAGAGGTCCGGTTTCCTCCCTGGACACCTAAGTAAACCCTAATATAGGATGCTTTCACGGTGGGACGGAACATGCAGTCTTGGAATTTCGTACCAAAATCTGCACGTCTAACTGTAGATTTTGATGTGGAATTGCAGGCAGAATTCTGTTATTTTCAATCCTGCAGTAAATCTGTTAGCAGTGCGGATTTCTGGGGCTGCATATTCTACAGGATGGCATTTTCCACAATGCTGCGGCAGAATATTTCAGTCCGTATGAAAGCATCCATATATTGCTCAAATAATACAGATATATGGTAACCAAATAACAATTTCATACGTTCCGTAATCTAATAATAGTGATATGTTGTTAGCCGTTTAGTCGTTCTCGACTTTCGGCGAACCTAAAGACAAGCTCCCTCCATGTTTTCCGGTTTTGCACTACTTCTTTCTGTTTATGCGATCTCCATGCCAGTATCAGCCATCGTGCCCTTTGGTGTCGGGTCTTATTTTGCCATTGATCTGTCCAAGCATTATAGATTTTTCTACACCGATATCCCTACTTTCCCAGATTTTGTCTATGTTTAGCATTGTGCTTCGCTCCATTTTATCTCCGGCATACTGTAGATTCTCTAGCCTGGTCAATTTTTGAGCCAAGGAAGATGAAGTCTCGCACGCATTCTATGGCCTCATAGTTGATTTTTATTTGAATTTTGCCATTTTTTGCACTTGTCATAATTTTAGCCTTCTTTAAATTCAGGTAGAGGCCCATTTTTTCACTTTCAGTTTTAGTCTTGCATATCAGCTGCTTCACACCTGCTTCTGTTTCTGCAAGCAGAGTTGTGTCATCCACATAACGGAGATTGTTGATGTTTCTGCCACCTATTCTCACCCTGGTTTTTAATTTGTCTCGGTCCATTTCACGCATGATCACTTCCCCATATAGGTTAAGCAAGAAGGGTGAGAGGATGCAGCACTGTCGGATGCCTTTGCCGATCCCAAACCAATCTGTGTCCCCATAGTGGCTTCTTGATTGGTATAAAGTGATTTTATTAGCTTGGCTAGATGTGCCGATACGCCCTGCTCTTGTAAAGCCTGCCATAGCTTGTCATGGTCGACTCAGTCAAAGGCCTTGATGTAGTCGATGAAGCACATGTAGATATTCTTTTGGTATTCTCGACCTTTTTTCATGGTCCATCCCAGGTTTGCAATATGGTCGTGGGTGCCACGTCTTCACCTGAATCCTGCCTGCACATCAGGCAGTGCAGCTTCGACTACTGATCTCAGTCTTTCTTGTATAATTTTGAGAAGGATGTTTCTTGGATGCGGAATGAAGGCTATTGTTCGGTAGTTGAAGCAATTGTGAGTTGCCTTTCTTTGGTAGAAGGATGAAGACAGATCTTTTCCAGTCCTGTGGTCATTGTGTGGATGCCCATACCGCCTGGCACAGCGCTGTGAAGATTTTCACTAGTGATATACAAGGTATAAATAATACCTCTATACAAGTAATGTTGACATCTGTAGTGGTCATAGGTTGCAGCTCACCTGTGGTGCCCCTGCATCAGGAATGGATGTGTGAAAGCAATAGAACTGCCATATGTGATATAGGATTCAGCAGCATAAGTGTCAGTGACCGCAATTTTTATATCTACACCACCAGAATGAAGTACCCTCTCAGTACATACACCATGCTGCCGAAAGTATTCTGACACCCACCAATGCTGTGCTGTCAGTCAAAGGGAATATGCAAAGCGGATGTGTTTACCATTAGCTATAAAGGAGAGTATCGCACAGATATATCCCAGTACAGAAGCCATCAGAATGCCAGGTGTAGAGTTGAGAACGGGGTCTTTGGTGGGATGTCACCAATCAATCAGTACAGGAAATCACAGCACTTTTGGACCTTCCAAACTCCACTTTTGGAAATGTTATTGGGCAAAGGGAAGCCATCTGGTGTGCAGTGCAGCCACGTTTAGGGAGATCTCGTAAACTGACAGAATGTGGGCAACGAAGCCTTGTATTAGCTGTGAAGGCATCACAGACATCGTCTTATGAAACAGTCACTCAGAACGTCTCACAGGTAACTGGAACATTCATTAGCACCAGAACCATCCATAGGGAACTGAATATGAAGGGTCACCATGGATGAGCAGTGAGGCACAAGCAATGGGGCTTGGAGCGTCGGACTGTAAATAAGTTGAAGCAAGTGTTATAGACAGATGTATCACAATACACCATCTTCTGAATGGATGGTCGCATTTGGGTGTGACGGTTGGCTGGAGAACGGTTTCTACACGACTGCATTATCCCAACAGTGATATTTTGAGGAGCTTCTGTTATGGTGTGGGTGTGTTTCTGCTGAGATGGACTAGGACCATTGGTTAGAATGAAGTCCGCCCTCAACAACAATGGGTGCAGAGACATTCCGGACAATGTGGCAATACTTTGTTACAGCTCTGTGTCTCTACCAATATGACTCAGCACCATGTCATACAGCAGGCTAAGTTGGGGCTTGGTTTGAAGAGCAGAGCGTCTGCAAACTTCATTGACCTGCCCAAAATCCAGATCTCAATTCCATCGAGCATCTTTGGGATGAATTAGAATGCCATATTTGTGCATGCCCAGCATGCCCATTATTCCACGCATCACTATCTGTAGATCTGCTCGGGGAATGGCAGAAAATCCCTCAACGCATTTATCAAAATATGTTGGAAAGCTGCCAAGGAGAGTTACTGCAGTCATTAAGGCCAGAGGCAGCCCAATATAGGGTTGAAACATGTTATCAACATAGTGTAGGTGAGATGACACAGAGAGAATACAGACAACGGGGTGCAGTGAAGGTGCTTTCTGTCTCCACCGTAAAACTATGAATGGAAAAAACATGAAATATTTAAAAATAAATACAAAAACTGTAAATGAAGAATTATCTGTAGATTAAACCTGAAATGTTCTGAAAAATGAGAATCCGCTCAAAACACAAAGAAATACTCACTCAGCGACACCAGCAGCAGCACAGAAACTGGTCTCATGGTCAGCTCTGGGGTTTCACCTTCTCCTGTGAAAGACAAATTAGAACATGAACATTCTACACTTGCGAAACCTCTGCTTGTTGTCAACTGATGATCTGTTTGGGGTTAGTACAATTAGAACTGGCAGAACAGTTAATAGGGATACACCCAATATGATAGAATAACCAAAACCTTCTAAACTGTATTGTCAGGACTTGATCTGGGAACTGGGAACCCTTCGTACTGCGAGCACTGATCCTTCTTTTTGAGCTATACAACTTGTGAACATTTTGTCAGCCTTGTTCTCTGATCCCAGTTATCTAGCTCCTGTCTCCTGTTCCTGACCCAGCTGCTTGCCTTGATTGCATCTCCTATAAAAGCCTGGCTTTGCCATTTCCTCAGTGTGTGATTACTGTGCTCCACCACCTTGATCAAGCTCTTTTTCCTCCTCTACAAGCATACTGTTACCTACTGTGGCTGACCTCTGGCTTCCATTTGACTACGCTTTCACGTCATCCCATTGTACTGCTACCTACTGCTGCTTTAAAGGATGAGATCTGTTTGGTTGATGACAGCTGGAAGAACCCTGAGGCGCTCTCTATTTTTGATCTTATTAGTTTTCAAAATGGGGTTATTTGTTGGGGTTATTGTCGTTTTGGACACTCAATGGCTCTACAAGTGGGCAATGGGGCCTAAATCAACTTCAAGCAAAATGTCTGCCCTGAAAGCCACCGGCTGCTGCTTTTGGTTTGAGCCCCATTGTGCATACAGACATAAGATTAGGGCCACAATGGGTATGTCTCTGAACACAGGAAAAATGGGGGTCTCCATTTTGGGGTGAAAGTCTTCATTGATATGTGTGCTGTACACACATTACATGATTGCTAAAAAAATGAAAGGTGTAATTTTTCCTTTAGTTTTGCTTAGATTTATTCAAAAACTGTGAAGTTGAAATACACTATACACCCCTAGATGAATTTGTTAAAGGGTCTAGTTTTCAAAATAGGTTAATTTGTGGGGGTTCTGTGTCATTTTGGCCACTCAAGTTCTCTACAATTGGGCAAAGGGGGCCTAAATCACCTTCAAGAAAAATTTCTGTTCTGAAAGCCACCTGATGCTCTTTTTGGTTTGGGCCCTGTTGTGCATGTAGACATAATATTAGGCCCACAATGGGTATATCTCTGAACACGGGAGAAACAGGGGGATCCTTTTTGGGGTGCAAATTCTCATTATCATGAGCACTATAGAAAAAAATATGTCTTTGAAATGACATATTTGCAAACATATCAAATTTTATTTTTTCTCTTCTAAATTGCATTAAATTAATTGCTGAAAAAAACTGTGGGGTCAAAATACTCCTGACCCCCTCAGTAAATACATTAACAGGTGTATTTTTTTAAATGAGGTCTTTGGTGGGGGTATCTATCAATGTTACACTTATGAGCCTTTTCAATCTTGGCTTGATGTAGGAAAATACAGTGGTCCTCAAAATGTTGATAAGTAATGTTAAATTTGTACCTCTCCTAAATGGTTACAAATAGAGATAAGTGAGCGTACTCGGTAAGAACAGATACTTGAGCGAGTATTGGCCTTTTCGAGTACCTGCCTGCTCGCCTGCAAAGATTCGGGTGCCAGCGGGGGTGAGCACTGTGTTTCGCGAGTGAGCAGGAGGGAGCCGTGGGGGGGGGGGGGAGCTCTCCCCCCCCCCGTTCTTTGCGGGCGACTAGGCAGGTACTCAAAAAGGATGATACGTATCTGTCCTTACTGAGTATGCTCGCTCATCTCTAGTTACAAAAAAAAAAGTTTTCCAAACGTATCAGAATAAAGCAAACAGATGGAAATATAAATCTTGGCAAAAATTTGTACAGCATGTTTGCACATATTTGGGATATTACAGTTGAAAATGTGAAAAAATAAAATTTTTCTAAAATTTTCCCAATTTTGGCACTTTTAATTAATAAATATTCACATATTCTATTGGTCTATTTTTATAGCCTAAATGAAGTATAAGATGTGGCGAAAAAACAAGGTCAGAATCACTGGGACATGCAAAATCTTCACGGAGTTATTCTATGTTAAAGAGACACAGGTCAGATTTTCAAAATTTGGCTCCGTCACTAAGGGGTTAAGAGGGGCTGGATGCCTTTCTTGCGCATAATATAATATAATCGCTAATTACTTCAGAATGGTTGTTGATCCAGAGATTATTCTGATTGCCAGTTTAGAGTCAGAAAGTATTTTTTTCCTTAAATGGGTAAAATTGGCTGCTATCTTGTTTTTTTGTTTTTTTCTTCTTCTGGATCAACATGGAGAGGTAATAGGCTGAACTGGATGAACATATCTCTTTTCTCAGACTTACATACTATATTACTACTGTATGTCCTGATCTTGACACATGACAGATGACAGGCACAAAATACTGCACAGTGATTATTTCTGCATGGATATGAAGAGTTACAGGTGAGTAGAAGCCAGTACCTACCTGTGTGATGTGCCGGCTGTGGTCTTCTGCTGGTGCAGGGATGTGCAGAGTTATATAGGGCTCTGTGGGTGTCAGCAGGTTGTACATCTTCCTTGGGCTAAAATTGTGGTTAGTTTCGGGTTACGTCATGTTGGGAGTTATTTACTTTGTGACATGCAGACAATGATGGCATTAGGCCAAAACTCATAGGACTGATTTATGGCTCCTAATTATATGTTCAGGGCAGAGGCCAGGGCGATAACCACATCACTCACAGTGGAAATTATAAACTTGTGTGTACTGCAGAGGTAAATCACACTCTTATAGTTACAGATTACATAAAGTTACAGATGTATATTTTCCGCATCCCCACCAACTCTCCTTTAACATTCTTGAAGCTTCCATAAAAAGGAAGAGTAGGCAAATGTCTTAGGCTGGATTCACATGACGTATGTCGGCTGCGTTTTCATGGCTGGATGCTATATGCTACTCATCTGATGCATTGGTTTCCAATGTATCAGTTCAGATGGGCATGCTCCCGATGTGTAAAAACGGTTGACTGGCAAAGATAGCACATTCGTTGCACATTCCGGATGGCGGTTTTTTACGCTGGCTCGAAAAGATAGTTCTGGAACTATCTTCCGGTTGGAATATGGTAGCCGGTTCCATAGACTCCTATGGGAGCTGCCGAAAAAAGGAGGTGTAAGAGATTTTAGCAGCGACTCTGCTAAACTCCCTCCCTTTCTCTGCCCCTTGCTTGGCTGTTGGAAAAGGGATGGAGCAGGAGATTAGCACACTACCTCCCCCCCTCCTATAGAAGACAGTCGGCAAGGGGCGGAGAGGGGGTGGGAGTTTAGAAAACTAGTTACTGCCCTGTTCTGCCTCCTCCCATTGCAGACAGACGACAAGGGATGGAGAGGGCTAAACTCTCTCTCTCTACCCAACTGGATTCCGTCTGAACGGCCGTCTGAACGGCCAAGTCATAGCTGCATCTCGTTAATGCGATTTTCGATCTTGCTATGACCGTGACATGGCTGGCAAAAAAAATCGCAGCACCCGTGTGAAAGAGGCCTTAGGCTGGGCTGTTTTTGCCACTGGGCAAGGGGGTGTGGTTTTCTATGCAAAAGCTATTGATGACCTATCCTCAGAATAGGTTATCAATAGTTAATCACTGAGGACATGCTATTTATGATCCCCAGCGATCAGCCAATAGAATGGCCCACTGTCATTGCAGTGGGCTGGACAAGCCTCATTGGCATTGGGAGAGAAAGTGCCCTAATTGGCTTCACACCAATTGAATGAAATGGGAGCCATAGTGGCTATTACACTTTCACATGTTGCAGGCAAAACATGCTGTAAGTGTAATAACCGGCTTTACCTCCAATTGATTTCAATGAGTGTGAAACTAGCTAGTGTACTTCTACTTCCGAGCCTTAGGGCGCCCACCCACTGGCGTTTGCGATTTTCGTGCGTGAAAAACGCCGCGTTTTCGCGGCGTTTTTCCCGCATTTTTTGCCGCGTTTTCGGGGCTTTTCCATTAATTTCCATTGACTTTCATGGGTGCATTAGGAGAAAAATAAGGACACATATGCAACTGACAGTTCCTATGTTAAAAATCACAACGCAACGCAAAAAAAAACCGCCAGTGGACAGGAGTACATTCAATTCTAATTGCTCTTGAGAAAAAACGCAAAACGCAAAGAAAAAAAAATCGCCAGTGGGTGGGCGCCCCTTATGATGCACGTCTGATACAAGATAGGAATTCAGAAAGTTCAGCCTTTTCTACATAATTTCTAACTAGAGATGAGCGAGCACCAAAATGCTCGGGTGCTCGTTACTCGAGTCGAACTTTTTGTAATGCTCGAGAGCTCGTTTCGAGTAACGAACTCTATTGAAGTCAATGGGAGACTCAAGCATTTTTCAATGGATCTCTTTCTCTCTCTCTCCTGAAATTTGCTCTAGCATCCGAGCACCACCTGGTGCTCGCTCGAATAACGTGTAGTTCCGAGTATGCTAATGCCCGATCGAGTTTCTGCAGGTGGGTATAGAAAACTGTACTGGCTGCCACCTTAGGAAATTTCTCTGTAGGACAGACCTGCACTTCTAGGAGTTATAATTGTGTGTCTTCTTAGGTTAAAGGGGTTGTCCCGCGAAAGCAAGTGGGGTTCAGCACTTCTGTATGGCCATATTAATGCACTTTGTAATGTACATCGTGCATTAATTATGAGCCATACAGAAGTTATTCACTTACCTGCTCCGTTGCTAGCGTCCCCGTCTCCATGGTGCCGTCTAATTTCAGCGTCTAATCTCCCGATTAGACGCGCTTGCGCAGTCCGGTCTTCTCCCTTCTGAATGGGGCCGCTCGTGCCGGAGAGCTGCTCCTCGTAGCTCCGCCCCGTCACGTGTGCCGATTCCAGCCAATAAGGAGGCTGGAATCGGCAATGGAACGCACAGAGCCCACGGTGCACCATGGGAGAAGACCTGCGGTCCACCGTGGGTGAAGATCCCGGCGGCCATCTTCGCAAGGTAAGTAAGAAGTCACCGGAGCGCGGGGATTCGGGTAAGTACTATCCGGGTTTTCTTTTTAAACCCCTGCATCTGCTTTGTCTCGCGCTGAACGGGGGGGCTATTGAAAAAAAAAAACGTTTCGGCGCGGGACAACCCCTTTAATTGCCTTTTCCTTGCCATTTTGGTAGTAATGTGCTTTGTCCTAATGAGCAAAACTAGCCAAATCCTGCATAAAGCGTGTTGTAATGCAGACTGTTCCAAAATGGTTATATAGAATCAAAGAGTTTGAAAGTAATTTACAAAAGTTGCAAAAACTGTATGAATAGTTTGCATCCAATTTCAAACCATAATTTGTTTTCTGTGCTGCAGAGCAGCTGTCTTGGATGTGTTCCCTGGAAAAAGTCCTATTGTTAAAATAATAAATTCTGACTATTATTGCATATCAGGTTGAAAATTCTAATATTTTTATGTAATTACTTTTGAAACTTTCAACTATTTCACATTATTTGCTGTACTTGTACTGTGTTAACCCTTTGCAATCCAGTTTGTATCCTGGTTTTCCTAGGGGGCTTACTCTTTTTCTGTTGTTATACAACGGCGCTATCTGCTGGCTAAAGCCAGTACTGCATGAGGTGACACGTTGGATAGGCTCCAACAGCAGAGAGGCTGGCAATATACAGTAGGAGAACCCCGACGGATGTCTGCCAACATTGGAGCTGTACAGCCTTAAATCATAATGTCTTCAGAGGTTAGACAGTGGATTGGAAAGCGTTAATACCAAAAATAACTAGAAGAATTGAGGTGTTCTAAAACTTCTGACCAGTGGTGTAGGTGTGGTTCCCAAAAAAGAGGTTGGTTAACTCCTTAGTGATGAAGCCTGTTTGCACCTGAGTGACGGAGCCAAATTTTGGAAATCTGACATGCGTCGTTCAACGTGGCATAACTCCGTAAAGGCTTTACATATCCCAGTGATTCTGACATTGTTTTTTCGCCACATGTTGTACTTCATTTAGATTGTAAAAAGAGACCGATATTATTTGTGTATATTTATTAAAAGTACCAATATTGGAAAAATTTTGAAAAAATTGTCATTTTTTCACATTTTCAACCGTAATATCTCAAATATGTCCAAACATACTGTACAAATTTTTTGATAAGATATGTATTTCCATCTGTTTACTTTATTCTGAATGCACACTTGAAAAACTTTTGTGTTTTTTTTAACCATTTAGAGGACGTACAAATTTAACATTACTTTTCAGCATTTTGAGGAGCACTTTGTTTTCCTGCACCAAGCCAAGTTTGCAAAGGCTCATAAGTGTCAGAATAATAGATACACCCACAAATGACCCCATTTTAAAAACTACACCCCTTAGTGTATTCACTGAGGGGGGTCACGAGTATTTTGACCCCACCAGTTTTTTTCAGGAATTAGTTCAATTTAGGGGAGAAAAAATAAAATTTCATATTTTTGCAAATATGTCATTTTAAAGACATATTTTTTTCCTATAGAGCCCATGAAAATGAGGATTTACACACCAAAATGGATACCCCCGTTTCTCCCGTGTTCAGAAATATACCCATTGTGGCCCTAATCTTATGTCTGGATGCATAACGGGAGCCAAAATGAAAGGAGTAGTCGGTGTCTTTCTGAACATAAATTTTGCTTGAAGGCGTTTTAGGCCCCATAGCACTTTTGTAGAGCTCTTGAGTGGCCAAAACCAAAGAGAACTCCCACAAGTGACCCCATTTTGAAAACTAGACCCCTTAACGAATTTATCTAGGGGTGTACTGACCATTTTGACCCCACAGTTTTTGAATGAATTCAAGCCAAGCAAAAGGAAAAAATTGTGATTTTCGTTTTTTTGTCAATTCTGTCATTTTAAAAACAGCTTTTTTTGTACAGCACACACATGAATGAAGCCTTTCACCCCAAAATGGATACCCCTGTTTCTCCCGTGTTCAGAGAAATACCCATTGTGGCCCTAATCTCATGTCTGGATGCACAATGGGGCCCAAAACGAAAGGAGTAGTCGGTGGCTTTCAGAACATAGATTTTCCTTGAAGGCGTTTTAGGCCCCATAGCACATTTGTAGAGCTCTTGAGCGGCCAAAATCAAAGAGAACCCCCACAAGTGACCCCATTTTGAAAACTAGACCCCTTAACAAATTTATCTAGGGGTGCACTGACCATTTTGACCCCACAGTTTTTGAATGAATTGAAGCAAAGCAAAAGGAAAAAATTGTGATTTTCGTTTTTTTTGGCAATTCTGTCGTTTTAAAAACTGCTTTTTTGGTACAGCACACACATGAATGAAGACTTGCACCCCAAAGTGGATACCCCTGTTTCTCCCGTATTCAGAGACATACCCATTGTGGCCCTAATCTTTTGTCTGGATGCACAACGGGGCCCAAAATGAAAGGAGTAGTTGGTGGCTTTCAGAACAGAAATTTAGCATAAGGGTGATTTAGGCCCCATTGCCCTCTTGTAGAGCCCTTGAGCGGCCAAAACGACAGAGAACCCCCACAAATGATCCCATTTTGAAAACTAGACCCCCTAATGAATTTATCTAGGGGTGTACTGTGTATTTTTACCCTACAATTTTTAAATAAATCTAAGCAAAGCAGTAGGAAAAAAATTACAATTTTCATTTTTTTGGCAGTTGTATCAATTTAAAAACTGTTTTTTTTGTACAGCACACATAGGAATGAAGACTTGCACCCCAAAATGGATACCCCTGTTTGTCCCATGTTCAGAACCATACCCCTTGTGGCCCTAATCTACTTAAAGGACGCATGGCTAGGCCTATAATGGAAGGAGCACCCGTTGGATTTTAGGGTACAACAGAATAAATTCCAGGCCCCATTGCCCACTTGTAGAGCCATTGAGCGTCCAAAACTATAAAGAACCCCCAAAAATATCCCCATTTTAAAAACTAGACCCCTTAACGAATTCATCTAGGGGTGTACTGCGTATTTTGACCCCACAGTATTTGACTAAATTTCAGCAAAGCAGAAGGAAAAAATTATGATTTTCATTTTTTTGGCAATTTTGTCAATTTAAAAACTATTTTTTTTGTACAGTGTACACAGGAATGAAGACGTTCACCCCCAAATGGATACCCCCGTTTGTCCCGTGTTCAAAAACATACCCATTGTGGCCCTAATCTACTTACAGGACACATGGCTAGGTCTATAATGCAGGTCCTGAATACATTCCAGGCCCCATTGCTCATTTGTACGGAATAAAAATTGACTCCCTAAAATCCCCCCCCCCCCTCCACGCCCTTTTCGGCGTTCCCCAAATCTTACATAAAAGTAATACTGTGAACTGTGTAGTATTTCCAAAGACGGGTAATTATGGAGGCTGGTTGGGATGGGCACATAGGGCAATAAAATCGGGTATCCCCCCTCCTCTCATGCTTTTTGGGGGTCATTTTTTGACCTCAGTGGCGGGGATGGGGTGTAAAAAGTGGCGTTCCGTGAGTCTCCGTAAGCTTGATGAGGTGCGGCGGTCTCACACAGAAGACGCTCAACAAGCTGCTCCTGGAACTGCAGGAAGGCGAGCGTTCCCGGGGCTTCTTGTAAATTGCGTATTACAGGTAGCGGTCTGAATAACGCCGGGCTCAGGCAGCCGTAGGTGGAATCTGCTTGTGGAGGCCCGCAGCGGATCCCAGCTGTGAGCCCGGCTGTGACCCTGCGTATGGCCGCGTAATGTACTGCGCATAACTGCGTACTTACACGGGCGGTCATGCACAGTACACTTTTTTTGTTTGTTTGTATTTCCCGCACCGTCGCTTAGCGATGACACGGGTACCCACAGCCCGTATACAACGTAGTTGCATATGGGCTTCAGGTATATCCATGACCATGGAGCACAATGGGCTCTATGTTGCGGATATCCGCGGTAAAATAGAACCTGCTGCGTTCTCTTTTCTGCGAGTGGATTACACAATTTAAACCCGCTAATGTGAGCGGAATTGTGTAATCCAATGCGATTGATCTGCGTATTACCGCTAATCAAACGCATGCGGAATCCGTAATTCGTATCCGGTCATGTGAGACCGGCCAAAGGTAGATCGCTACCATTTTTTCACGTGTCCGGGGACCGCTCAACGAGGCCACCCGTCACTGCTCCAGGCTCTCGGTGACCGTTGGTCGCTGAGAGCAAGGAGATATTAAGTTTCCTGGGCTCCCCGACTCCTGCGCATGTGTCTGGTGTTTTGCCGGCGGTCGCATGCGCAGAATACGGGAAAGTTCACGGAAGAAGATTGCGTCGGGGTGCAAATATGGAGGCCTCTGGTAAAAAGTTTTATCTCCTCTCACCGATCGCATTGGTGAGGGGAGATGAACCTTCCCCTTTTTTTAACTTTTACGTGATCGCCATTATTCTTTGGATAACGGCGAACACGTGATCAGGAACCGCTCACCGCGGCCCTCCGTGAAATCTCCAGGCTCTCGGCTAAGTTTTGTAGCCAGGAGCAGGGAGATTTTAAAAAACCACGGCTTTTGCGCATGCGCCTGCCACATTGGCGACGGGCGCGTGCGCAGAAGCTGGGGTGAGGTCCGCGGATAAATCCGCAGGTCTTAGGTACGTCATTTCATCCTCCCTCACGGATATGATCCGTGGGGGGAGATGAAACGCAAGCTTTTTTTTAACTTTTTAAAACTTTTTAAAACTTTTTTTTTTACTTTTTGTACTATTTTTTTTTTACCTTTTACCCCTTTTTTTATTTTTATTTTTTTACTTTTTGCACTTTTTTTTTACTTTACATGATCACTGTCATCCACTGGATGACAGTGATCATGTCCCCAGTGACATCCCTCTGCTCTTGGCTAAACATGGCAGCCAGGAGCAGAGCAATTTTGAATTCTCCGGGGCTCGAGCCCCTCTGTGCACGCGCCCGATGTCAATCATTGGGCGCGCATGCGCAGACGGGGATTTCGGGTCCCGGGACATCGCAGAGGACCGGGGGTGAGTATCTTCACGTCCCCTCATGGATCCGATCCATGAGGGGAGGAGGGGAGGTGAAACTTTACTTTTGTTTTACTTTTTCAACTTTTTCGCGATCACCGCCATCGCAATGGATAGCGGTGATCGCGGGCCCGGGGACCGCTCACAGTGGTCCCCGGTAACACCTCCTGGTTCCCGGCTACCTTTAGGAGCCGGGAGCCAGGAGATTTTAAATTTGCCGGGGACACCCGAGCTTCTGCGCGTGCGCGTGACGTCATCGGCTGGCGCGCATGCGCAGAAGGCCGCCGGCGGGTCCGGGAGGACCAGATCTCCGGGGGACACCGCCGACAATCCGTGTGAGTATTTTCAGCTGCCGTGATGGATCCGATCCATTATAGCAGCTGAATTACTACTTTTTTACACTGTTTTATTTACTTTTTTGCGATCGGCGCTATTCATTTTATAGCGCCGATCGCAATGCCGGGGGGGACTGCCCGCATCCTGGGATGACAGCTCCATGCTGTCGGCTACCTGCGGGCACCGACAGCATGGAGCTGTCACGTCCTCAGGCCAGTGGGCATCAATCCAAAGAGGATGCGTAAAACTACATCCTCTAGGATTAAGGCCCACTTTCTGAGGACGTAGTTTCCCGATGGGGCAGTCGTTAAGGGGTTAAACTTGATTGATTTACAACCTTTTCTAACTAAAGGGTAGTTTAGTGAATGACGACATTTCTCTGGAGGACTGCTCGGTTTCTTTGGTAATGGGGGTGGGCCAGTGGGCTCCCTTGGCGACGTTGAACATTAAATTCGCCTTCCATTTGCTGCCTTTACATATTGATTGCAATTACCTCTAGTGTCACTTTTGGGGCTAGTTTTTTTTTACCATATATTTGCCTTCCTATGGGCTGTTCTATGAAATGTATTCAGATTCTAAGATCTAAGTTTTTCTTCTTGGGATTAGGAATAGATAAAAACAAAGGGCACATTTTAGAAGACACGGACATTCATAGCGGATGAGTGAGACAGATGGCAACATTGTTCAGTTTACAGAACCCACATGACAGTGGCCAAGTTTAGAAGTGTTTTTTGTGACATTTAGATTACAAGAACAGTATGTTATCATTAGAGATGAGCGAGCACCAAAATGCTCGGGTGCTCGTTACTCGAGACGAACTTTTGGCGATGCTCGAGGGTTCGTTTCGAATAACGAACCCCATTGAAGTCAATGGGCGACCCGAGCATTTTTGTATATCGCCGATGCTCGCTAAGGTTTTCATTTGTGAAAATCTGGGCAATTGAAGAAAGTGATGGGAACGACACAGCAACGGATAGGGCAGGCGAGGGGGCACATGTTGGGCTGCATCTCAAGTTCACAGGTCCCACTATTAAGCCACAATAGCGGCAAGAGTGCCCCCCCCCCAACAACTTTTACTTCTGAAAAGCCCTCATTAGCAATGGATACCTTAGCTAAGCACCACACTACCTCCAAGAAAGCACAATCACTGCCTGCATGACACTCCGCTGCCACTTCTCCTGGGTTACATGCTGACCAACCACCCCCCCCACGACCCAGTGTCCACAGCGCACACCAAACTGTCCCTGCCCAGCCTCCAGCTGCCCTCATGCCACGCCACCCTCATGTCTATTTATAAGTGCGCCTGCCATGAGGAGGAACCGCAGGCACACACTGCAGAGGGTTGGCACGGCTAGGCAGCGGCCCTCTTTAAAAGGGGCGGGGCGATAGCCCACAATGCTGTACAGAAGCAGTGAGAAATCCAATCCTGTGCCACCTCCATCTGGAGCTGCACACGTGGGCATAGCAATGGGGAACCTATGTGCCACACACTATTCATTCTGTCAAGGTGTCTGCATGCCCCAGTCA
Organism: Eleutherodactylus coqui; assembly: GCF_035609145.1. NCBI lineage: Eukaryota > Metazoa > Chordata > Amphibia > Anura > Eleutherodactylidae > Eleutherodactylus > Eleutherodactylus coqui. Next base: position 25,063,535 of record NC_089842.1, on the reverse strand, counting down.
GACCGCGTTTTTTTATAAATAGTCACAGGCAGGTACAACTGAGAATCCCCAACTCCGCAATGGGAATTCCGTGTGCACCCACAGCATGGGTGGCTCCCTGGAACCCACCCGCTGTACATAAATGTATCCCATTGCAGTGCCCTGGACAGCAGAGCTAACGTCAGATGAAATGCAGGTGGGCTTCGACCCACACTGCATGCCCCAGTCAGACTGGGGTTCTTTAGAAGTGGACACATGTAGTTACAACTCCGTGTGGACCCACAGCATGGGTGCCTCCCTGGAACCCACCGGCGGTACACAAAAATATCCCATTGCATTGCCCATCACAGCTGAGGTAATAATGTCATGTTTAATGCAGGTGGGCTTCGGCCCACACTGCATGCCCCAGTCAGACTGGGGTCCTTTAGAAGTGGACACATGTAGTTACAACTCCGTGTGGACCCACAGCATGGGTGGCTCCCTGGAACCCACCGGCCGTACATAAAAATATCCCATTGCATTGCCCATCACAGCTGAGGTAATAATGCCATGTTTAATGCAGGTGGGCTTCGGCCCACACTGCATGCCCCAGTCAGACTGGGGTTCTTTAGAAGTGGACACAGATGCATTTACAACTCCCTGTGGACCCACAGCATGGGTGAGTGCCAGGAAGCCACCGGCGGTACATAAATATATCCCATTGCATTGCCCATCACAGCTGAGGTAATAATGTCATGTTTAATGCAGGTGGGCTTCGGCCCACACTGCATGCCCCATGTCAGACTGGGGTCCTTTAGAAGTGGACACATGTAGTTACAACTCAGTGTGGACCCACAGCATGGGTGGCTCCCTGGAACCCACCGGCCGTACATAAAAATATCCCATTGCATTGCCCATCACAGCTGAGGTAATAATGCCATGTTTAATGCAGGTGGGCTTCGGCCCACACTGCATGCCCCAGTCAGACTGGGGTTCTTTAGAAGTGGACACAGATGCATTTACAACTCCCTGTGGACCCACAGCATGGGTGGGTGCCAGGAAGCCACCGGCGGTACATAAATACATCCCATTGCAGTGCCCAACACAGCTGATGTAACGTCAGCTGTAATGCAGGTGGGCTAAAAATTAATTTGATTACACTGTAGGCGAGGGCCCACAAAAATTGGTGTATCAACAGTACTAATGTACCTCTGAAAAATTGCCCATGCCCAACCAAGAGGGCAGGTGAAACCCATTAATCGCTTTGGTTAATGTGGCTTAATTGGTAACTAGGCCAGGAGGCAGACCAGTTAAAATAAAAATTGGTTCAGGTGAAAGTTTCAATGCTTTAATGAGCATTGAAACGTATAAAAATTGTTTAGAAAATTATATGACTGAGCCTTGTGGGCCTTAGAAAAATTGCCCGTTCGGCGTGATTATGTGAGGTTTCAGGAGGAGGAGCAGGAGGAGGAATATTATACACAGATTAATGAAGCGAAAAGGTCCCCGTTTTTGATGGGGATACAGAACAATGCTTCCATCCGCGGGTGCAGCCTACGTATTGCTTAGGTATCGCTGCTGTCCGCTGGTGGAGAAGAGAAGTCTGGGGAAATCCAGGCTTTGTTCATCTTGATGAGTGTTAGCCTGTCGGCACTGTCGGTTGACAGGCGGGTACGCTTATCTGTGATGATTCCCCCAGCCGCACTAAACACCCTCTCTGACAAGACGCTAGCCGCAGGACAAGCAAGCACCTCCAGGGCATACAGCGCGAGTTCAGGCCACGTGTCCAGCTTCGACACCCAGTAGTTGTAGGGGGCAGAGGCGTCACGGAGGACGGTCGTGCGATCGTCTACGTACTCCCTCACCATCCTCTTACAGTGCTCCCGCCGACTCAGCCGTGACTGGGGAGCGGTGACACAGTCTTGCTGGGGAGCCATAAAGCAGTCAAGGGCCTTAAAGAGTGTTGCCCTGCCTGTGCTGTACATGCTGCCTGATCTCCGCGCCTCCCCTGCTACCTGGCCTTCGGCCACTAGCGCTGTCGTATGGGAATTTTACCATCAGTTTGTCCGCCAGGGTCCTGTGGTATAGCAACACTCTCGAACCCCTTTCCTCTTCGGTATGAGAGTGGAAAGGTTCTCCTTATACCGTGGGTCGAGCAGTGTGTACACCCAGTAATCCCTAGTGGCAAGAATGCGTGTAACGCGAGGGTCACGAGAAAGGCATCCTAACATGAAGTCAGCCATGTGTGCCAGGGTACCTGTACGCAACACATGACTGTCCTCACTAGGAAGATCACTTTCAGGATCCTCCTCCTCCTCCTCCTCCTCCTCAGGCCATACACGCTGAAAGGATGACAGGCCAGCAGCATGTGTACCCTCACCAGTGGGCCAAGCTGTCTCTTCATCTTCCTCCTCCTCCTCCTCCTCACCACGCTGAGATATAGACAGGAGGGTGCTCTGACTATCCAGCGACATACTGTCTTCCCCCGGCTCTGTTTCCGAGCACAAAGCGTCTGCCTTTATGCTTTGCAGGGAACTTCTCAAGAGGCATAGCAGAGGAATGGTGACGCTAATGATTGCAGCATCGCCGCTCACCACCTGGGTAGACTCCTCAAACTTTCCAAGGACCTGGCAGATGTCTGCCAACCAGGCCCACTCTTCTGAAAATAATTGAGGAGGCTGACTCCCACTGCGCCGCCCATGTTGGAGTTGGTATTCCACTATAGCTCTACGCTGCTCATAGAGCCTGGCCAACATGTGGAGCGTAGAGTTCCACCGTGTGGGCACGTCGCACAGCAGTCGGTGCACTGGCAGATGAAACCGATGTTGCAGGGTGCGCAGGGTGGCAGCGTCCGTGTGGGACTTGCGGAAATGTGCGCAGAGACGGCGCACCTTTCCGAGCAGGTCTGACAAGCGTGGGTGGCTTTTCAGAAAGCGCTGAACCACCAAATTAAAGACGTGGGCCAGGCATGGCACGTGCGTGAGGCTGCCGAGCTGCAGAGCTGCCACCAGGTTACGGCCGTTGTCACACACGACCATGCCCGGTTGGAGGCTCAGCGGCGCAAGCCAACGGTCGGTCTGCTCTGTCAGACCCTGCAGCAGTTCGTGGGCCGTGTGCCTCTTATCTACTAAGCTGAGTAGTTTCAGTACGGCCTGCTGATGCTTGCCCACCGCTGTGCTGCCACGCCGCGCAACACCGACTGCTGGCGACGTGCTGCTGACACATCTTGATTGCGAGACAGAGGTTGCGTTGGAGGAGGAGGAGGAGGGTGGTTTAGTGGAGGAAGCATACACCGCCGCAGATACCACCACCGAGCTGTGGCCCGCAATTCTGGGGGTGGGTAGGACGTGAGCGGTCCCAGGCTCTGACTCTGTCCCAGCCTCCACTAAATTCACCCAATGTGCCGTCAGGGAGATATAGTGGCCCTGCCCGCCTGTGCTTGTCCACGTGTCCGTTGTTAAGTGGACCTTGGCAGTAACCGCGTTGGTGAGGGCGCGTACAATGTTGCGGGAGACGTGGTCGTGCAGGGCTGGGACGGCACATCGGGAAAAATAGTGGCGACTGGGAACTGAGAAGCGCGGGGCCGCCGCCATCATACTTTTGAAGGACTCCGTTTCCACAACCCTATACGGCAGCATCTCCTGGCTGATAAATTTGGCTACGTGCACGTTTAACGCTTGAGCATGCGGGTGCGTGGCGGCGTACTTGCGCTTGCGCTCCAACACTTGCGCTAGCGACGGCTGGACGGTGCGCTGAGAGACATTGGTGGATGGGGCCGAGGACAGCGGAGGTGAGGGTGTGGGTTCAGGCCAGGAGACGGTAGTGCCTGTGTCCTCAGAGCAGGGTTAGGTCTCAGTGGCAGGTTGGGGCACAGGGGGAGAGGCAGCGGTGCAAACCGGAGGCGGTGAACGGCCTTCGTCCCACCTTGTGGGGTGCTTGGCCATCATATGTCTGCGCATGCTGGTGGTGGTGGCTCCCCGGCTGATCTTGGTGCGACAAAGGTTGCACACCACTGTTCGTCAGTCGTCTGCACTCTCAGTGAAAAACTGCCAGACCTTTGAGCACCTCGGCCTCTGCAGGGTGGCATGGCGCGAGGGGGCGCTTTGGGAAACAGTTGGTGGATTATTCGGTCTGGCCCTGCCTCTACCCCTGGACACTGCACTGCCTCTTGCAACCTGCCCTGCTGCTGCCCTTGCCTCCCCCTCTGAAGACCTGTCCTCAGTAGGCGTAGCAAACCAGGTGGGGTCAGTCACCTCATTGTCCTGCTGCTCTTCCTCAGAATCCTCGGTGCGCTCCTCCCTCGGACTTAATGCCCTTACTACTACCTCACTGATAGACAACTGTGTCTCATCGTCATCGGCCCCCTCACCCACTGAAAGGTCTTGAGACAGTTGCCGGAAGTCCCCAGCCTCATCCCCCGGACCCCGGGAACTATGCAATGGTTGAGCATCAGTGACGATAAACTCCTCTGGTGGGAGAGGAACCACTGCTGCCCAATCTGAGCAGGGGCCCGAGAACAGTTCCTGGGAGTCTGCCCGCTCCTCAGAATGTCTCATTGTAATGAACTGAGGAGGCTGGGAGGAAGGAGGAGCAGCAGCCAGAGGATTCTGAGTTTCAGCAGTGGACGGCGCAGAACTGTGGGTGGACGATAGGTTGCTGGAAGCACTTTCTGCCATCCACGACAGGACCTGCTCACACTGCTCATTTTCTAATAAAGGTCTACCGCGTGGACTCATTAAATGTGCTATGAATGTGGGGACGCCAGAAACGTGCCTCTCTCCTAATCCCGCAGCAGTCGGCTGCGATACACCTAGATCAGGAGCTCTGCCTGTGCCCACACCCGGACTAGGGCCTCCGCGTCCTCGGCTGCGCCCACGTCCTCTAGGCCTACCCCTACCCCTCAGCATGCTGTACTACCAGTAATGCAGAAACAGAACGCTGTAATTAAATTTGCTGCTTATTGGCCTGTGGTTGGAGGCTGAGTTCGCTTACGGAACGCCAGGAAATAATTTGGCGCAAGCCTGCTGTAACACTTAGCTGGCTCCGTATGATTATGTAGAACTACTACACCCAGCACACACGGACCCAGAACACTGAGCACAGTGACAGGCAGGCCAAATAGATTTTTTGCCCAATATTTTTTAGAAAAGGCCCACTGCGTATATTCAATCAATAATATATGTCTTCTGTCCCTGCCTCCACACTTCTGTCCCTGGAGTATTACTGCAGGGCGCAATGCTCTAAACGGCCGATATACAAAAAAAAAAGTGCAACACTGCAAAAAGCAGCCTCCACACTACTGCACACGGTTTGATGTGACCCTAAGAAGGACCGTTGGGGTTCTTGAAGCCTACACTAACTCCTAACACTCTCCCTACAGCAGCTCCTACACGATAGCACTTTCCCTCAGCTATGTCAGAACGCATCTGAGGCGAGCCGCGGGAGGGACCGATTTTTATACTCGGGTGACACCTGATCTCGCCAGCCACTCACTGCAGGGGGGTGGTATAGGGCTTGAACGTCGCAGGGGGAAGTTGTAATGCCTTCCCTGTCTTTCAATTGGCCAGAAAAGCGCGCTAACGTCTCAGAGATGAAAGTGAAAGTAACCCGAACATCGCGTGGTGCTCGTTACGAGTAACAAGCATCTAGAACATGCTAATACTCAAACGAGTATCAAGCTCGGACGCGTACGTTCGCTCATCTCTAGTTATCATCCATTTTCTTCACTTGCGTGGAATGACACCCATTGACATTAATTGTCAGTTAAGTGAGACATGTGGTCAAAGTGTCATAAACTTGAAAAATGTGAGTTTGTAGGTGCAACAGTTCAAAGAACGACAAAGGTCATGTAATAATGAACCAAAGAAGTTTTGGCCATGCAACAGCTAGTTTGACAACATGTTTTCGCAAGTTGAGCAAGTGGTTAGGGTATTCTTCATGACAACAACTTTCAAGTAGTTCCACATGCTCCCTATTCACCTGACCTTGCACCTAGCAATTTTTGGCACTTTCCAATGATCACTAATGCACTGTTATGACCAACAAGTGTGTACCCACTGTGCCAACCAACTAGTTTGGCTTTGGACTAAACCTAAGGGTGTTAAACCTACCTGGTTCCTTGGTATTCACCCTTTAACACCTGTGCAGGGATCTGGCCTCTGCTGTGGGGAAACTGAGCAGGTCGCTACCCCCTGGAGTCGTCTGGATGTGGTTGGCAGCTGACCCACGGGGGTCCGCAACACTGATGCAACGCTCCACGAAACAGGCCAAAGTGCTCTGTCTGAATATGGACCTTATGTCGAGGATTAACTCCCACGATGCTGGAGGAAAGTACAGATAAAGGCCACATATACAGGCATGGTGATGCTTAGCATTAACTTGCACAGTGCGGGAGGAAAAAAGGCACATTATACAGGAAGAGCAGGGTGATGCTTAACAGTACCTCCCCTCTTATGCCCCCTCTTTTTCATGCCCACCCTTTATAGAAACTTTTGTACTTGGAGCAGACCACTGATGTTCTCTAATGGCTCCCACAACCTCTCCTCTGGGCCATACCCCTTCCTGATTATTGTCATATTGAGGATGTTGTTGACCTCTTAGATATGTTCCAAATTGACTTAAGCTGAAGTAGACTTGGACTTGGAAACGTTATTGAGGATCAGGGGTTTCAAAAGTGAGATATGGAATGAGTTGAGTTGCGTAAAGAGGCCTCTTGTAGCAAATGTAGTTCACTCTATTGGTAACCACGAATGGTCCAAGGAAGCAAATTGGTCCAGTTGTCTTGATGTGCATTAGTGAAATGGCAGAGGTAGTTGGTGAAAATATGATTGGTGCGTTCAACCTGCCCATTAGACTGCAGATGGTATGCAGAAGGGAAGAGAAGTCATGGGATACATTCATAAGCTTACAAGGGGGCCCTCCAAAATCTGGAAGTAAACTGGACCCCTCTATCAGAAACAGGGGAAAGCCATGGAGTTGAAAGATATGGTCAATGAGATTCTTAGCCAGTTAACTAGTGAGGGCAATCCAGGCAAAGAACCAAAATGAGCTATCTTCGAGAACCGATTCATGACCACCCAGATGAATGTGCACCCATTGGTTGAGGGCAGGTCCATGATAAAGTCCATAGCTTTGTGTTGCCATGGTGCTTCAGGTATGGGCAGACAACAAATAAGGCGGGCAGGTCTCTGTTTTGAAGACTTTTTTGGGCACAGGTGATGCAGGCAGAAATAAAGATCCGGAAATGCTCCTTTATCTACAGCCAACAGAAATGACAATAAACTAGTTCTGCAGGCTTACATTGACCAGGGTGCCCTGCTATTGTGGAACAATGTCCCAAGGACAAAACTAGTCTTTTGGATGAGGGTACAAATGTCTTCCCCGGAGTAGTGTCCTTCACTCAAATGGGGCACACAGTAGTAATTTTAGCAGGGTCAGTGATGTACTATGGTTCCTCCTCTTGATCACTGGGGTCAAATGACCTTGACAGAGCGTCAGCTTTGATATTCTTGACAGCGGTATGGAAATGCAGAACAAAGTCAAATAGGGCTATGAACAAGAACCATCGAGCCTGTTGAGAATTAAGTCGCTGCACAGTCTGTAAGTAAGTCAAATTAGTATGCATGTAATTATGTTTTTTACTATCTATGTCTTGTATCTTGTAAGACCTCTGGCGGACATTCACATGTTTTTTGTTTTTTTTTAACACCTTCCCACTGTAGCTGGGGCATCCAAAGGAGCCCAATTTACAGGGAAAAAGAACCCCTCTAATATGACCCTACAGCTCTGCTGTAGCAGGCAACCCCCCAGCGGTCACATGACCCCTCGGTTCCCATAATGAAAGTTACACTTCCGCTTTCACTTTCTAGTACACAGCGCTCATTGAGCGCTGTGTATTCGGGGAAGGAAAAGGCAGAAAGGGTTAAAACCCCCTCCTGCCTTCTCCTCCAGGTTATCAGCTGTCACTAACAGCTGATAACCTGTCCTGTCTCCGTTTGTTTGCAGAGAGGCAGGAGGCTTAAATCCCCGCTTTAAGCCCAGCACCAGCCGCTGTATATGTACCTGGTCCTGGTATACCTCCGTTGTGTGATTATTGAGCCTTTAGTCAAGCTCCTTTTTGTACCTGCCTGATGCATTGCTGTATCTGCTGCTCTGTGTATGACCCTGGTTTCCCACTAAGAAAATCCAGGTCACAGGTCTGAGAGTTGGGGCAGCGTTAAAGCAAGTACAGGTCACAGTTCCAAGGGTTAAGGTAGGCAGAGTTCAGGCAAATCCGGCAAACAGGTCCAAGGGGTTGGTACATGGCAGATCAGGATCAGAATAGCTAGCAGGAAACAAGCAACACCAAAACTCAGGCAAGAAAAAGTGTCTCTGGCCCACTTAAATAGGGAGATAATGGCTCATTAGGTTGCTGCTGGGCTGGAGGCACTGAGAAGGATTAACTCCCAGGGTGCTGGAGGATAGTGCAGATAAAGGCCACATATACAAGCAGGGAAACGCCTAGCATTAACTTCCACAGTGCTGGAGGAAGAAAAAAAAAACAATACACAGGGAAAGCAGAGCGATGCCAAACACATACTTTGTGGTCACACATTTTCCAGTCATGTCACTCTTGCATCAGCAATTGTCTAGTGGGCCACAGAGACCCCTAAAGAAGCATTTGCAGCGACCATGCAATTATGGCATCGACATTATGCTAAATGTGTACATCAAGATAGATTATGCTGAGAAGTGACAATACTTTCAGATTTTTGGTAGTTTTTTTGAAAAAAATTAGGAGATTTTAGAACTTGAATGTACCTTGTATATTATGCTACTATTTGGGATGTTCAGTTCATTCCTCTAATGGGTGGTAAAATATGAGACACGATTGAGGCTGATTATTCTTGATGATGTTGTATTCGTGGCACCTGAGGGAGAGGATACTTGTCATTGTTTGTTGGACACTTTTCATTTCACTATGAAATGATGCAGGGTTCCATTCTCTGAGGAGAACATGGAAGGTTCAGTTACACTCCTCTCCTTTTTGGGTATGGAGCGCGATATGGATAGCATGACTTTCTTTCTTGCTCAATAATTTTTTATTGAAAGTATTAATAGAAATATAGAAATCAAACAATAACATACAAATCACACATTACCTGTTGTAGAACACTTGGAATTTCCAACAGTGAGATTTCCAAGCCTCCTTAGCTTATTATACCATTTTATAGTTAGATCATACCTCAAGATTTGAACCCAAAGTAGTAACTGTGAAATAAGGGTATATTAGAAAAACTAGGTTTGAAATTTAGTTAATGATGCGGGGTTGGGGGGGGGGGGGGGGATGATGAGTTCCAACCCTTCGTATTGTCCATGCTAGTTCTCAACCAATAATCTCGTTTTGAAAGCTGTCATTATTATTGAAACCAGGAGTTTCAGTTTCAGATTTCTCTCTTTCTGTTCACACCTTCTAACCCCTAGCTCCTTTAACTTTTCCCAGGGTTCGTCATGCCCCACCAAAAACAGACAAGCTTAGAATTCTGTTTGAATGGGATTTAACCATGGCTGCTATGTGTCTAGGAAATCCTTTACTTTATCATTCCTATAGGCATAGAGTTTTTCCAATAAACGATGGTCTCATACCATATGTTGTAACCTAGATAGCGTGGGTGTGCATTGTTTTTTCCACTTGCTATCTGCAATTTTACTGATAGGAGGATGTGTGCCACTAGTTTCCTTTGCCCAAACCGAATGTAACATAGTAACATAGTAACATAGTATGTAAGGCCGAATGAAGACATTGTCCATCTAGTCCAGCCTGTCTATCCTACTGTGTTGATCCAGAGGAAGGCAAAAAACCCCAAGGCCAGAAGTCAATTAGCCCTTTTGGGGAAAAAATTCCTTCCAGACTCCCTAATGGCAATCAGACTGTTCCCTGGATCAACCCCTAATAGTTCCTACCTGCCTATATACCAGGATTGACACTTTACCTAATATTTATATCCTGTAATATCCTTCTTCTCCAGAAAGACATCAAGTCCCCTTTTAAACTCCTCTATGGATTTTGCCATCACCACTTCCTCCGGTAGAGAGTTCCACAGTCTAACTGCTCTTACAGTAAAGAACCCCTTTCTGTGTTGGTGATGAAACCTACTTTCCTCTAATCGTAGCGGATGTCCTCTTGTTACCGTCGTGGTCCTGGGTGTAAACAGATCGCGGGAGAGATCCATGTGTTGTCCCCTCATGTACTTATACATGGTTATTTGGTCGCCTCTTAACCTTCTTTTTTCTAGAGTAAATAGTCCCAATTTGGATAGCCTCTCTGGGTATTCCAGTCCCGTCATTCCATGTATTAGTTTAGTCGCTCTTCTTTGAACCCCTTCAAGCACTGTGACATCTTTCCTGAGCACCGGTGTCCAGAATTGTACGCAGTATTCCATGTGAGGTCTGACAAGTGCCTTATATAGTGGGAGGATGATGTTCTCGTCTTTCGCCCCTATTCCTCTTTTGATGCACCCCAAGACTTTATTTGCCTTTGCAGCGGCTGACTGGCATTGGTTACTCCAGTTTAGTCTATTATCCACTAATACCCCCAGATCCTTTTCCATATCACTTTTCCCTAGTGGTACCCCATTAAGTGAATATTTGTGACATCCGTTCCTCTTGCCCATGTGCATAGTCTTACATTTTTCAACATTGAACTTCATTTGCCATTTTTCTGCCCAAGCCCCCAGCTTATCCAGGTCCGTTTGTAGCCACATATTGTCCTCCGTTGCATTAATTACATTGTATAATTTTGTGTCGTCTGCAAATATTGATATTTTGCTGTGCAGCCCCTCTATCAGGTCATTAATAAATATGTTGAACAGAGTGGGGCCTAATACTGAACCCTGTGGCACCCCGCTAGCGACTGTGGTCCAATCAGAGTACGAACCATTTATTACCACCCTCTGCTTTCTATCGTTGAGCCAATTTTTTACCCACTTACACACGTTTTCGCCCAGTCCGAGCTGCCTCATTTTGTATATTAGCCTATTATGTGGCACGGTGTCAAAGGCTTTAGAGAAGTCCAGATATACAAGATCAATAGATTCTCCCTGGTCCAGCTTAGAGCTTACTTCATCGTAGAAACTGATCAGATTTGTCTGACATGAGCGACCCTTCATGAATCCATGCTGGTGAGGAGTTATTCCACGCAGGAGACTCGCGATCTGCGGGGTATGAGGGTTTCTAATCCCTGTGATCCTATGGGGGAGAAAAGTGGCCTCCATACATGTTGTATTTCAGGGCAACCCCAGAATATATGAAGGGGGCCTTTTTGTCTGCATCTTCTCCAACATTGGAAAAAAGTCAGCTATCCTAACTGGGAAGAGGTGCCGACGAGTCTCCACTTTACAATGCACTTCAATTAGACTTGCGCACCTTGATGCTTTATGTTGGCTCTTTTCCATTTCTTAATCAGGAAAACTTTCCCCAGGTCTTTCTCCCAATTTAGTAAATTCCCTTTTTTGTGGTTTTAACCTTCCCCTCCACCTCTCCCACAGAATATATCATAGAGAAATGTTCAGCTTTATTTAGGTGGAGAAGAGGAAATTATACTAACATAACACAATGGAGACTCTGTCTATTGAGATGGATTTCCTTACGCCTCTAATTTGAGAGTAGTGGAGAAATTCCCTGTCCGGTAACCCAAATTCTATTTTGTAATGATATAAAGGCTTTGCTCCTAGAGTCCTGTATTAGATCTGATAAGAGTAGTATCCCTTTATTTTTCCAACTTTTAACTATCAGGCTTTTAGACCCGAATTCTAGTATCTCAATGGGTAGGGACATCATCTTTCTGGGGAAGTGATCCTTTAAGATTTTTAATACTTGGGGCCATACTTTCATTGCTGCCTCCATGGTGGGATATTTTGAGACCTCTAGCGTGGGCATTATGCTTGCTGCTAATAAGATTGTGATTTCCCTCCTATGACATTTTTCTCCATGTTGGGCCATCCTATTCCTTCCTTTCTCACGCACCACGCTTTAAGTTGTAAGATTAAATTTGCTTTATGATAAGCTTCTAAATTTGGGACTCCGATTCCTCCATTACCTCTAGAACTGTACATAATGGAACATACTCTTGTTACTCAATATAAAAACTTCATTCTGAAGGTGCATTGGAAGGCTTTTGTTCTGAAATTATAGAGAACTTTTGGTAGAATCATCATTTTGTACAGTACAATTTTCCCTAACCAGGAGTGTTCTCCTCTGTCACAGTTTTGTATGTCTCAGTGGATTTCATCTATCAGGGATGTGACATTGACGCTCATTGTGTTTGCAACTGGGGAGGTCAGAGTTATACCTTAATACTGGGACTCCAGTCGTTCCCCACGCATAGGGAAATTCCTTTCTAATTTCATCCTGCAATTTCAAAAGCATATTGATGGCTATAATTTGGGATCTGATCGCATTCATTTTGTGATATGTGATTTCTTTGAATGAGTTTATAAGACTAGTTGAGGCTTTTAATGACTCCAATGGGAAAGATAACATTAACACCACATCATCTGCAAAAAGTCCTATTTTATGCTGCCATAAGAAAGAGGGATTCCTCTAATCTGTTCATCCATTCTAACTGCCTTTGCCAGCGGTTCTATCATCAATATGAATAAAGTCAGTGACAAGGGGCATCCTTGGCAAGTGCCACTTGTGATATCAAAGGGCCTGGATATAACACTGTTTATCAGTATGTTGGCTGTCAGGGTTCTATAGAGGGCCTGTCTTGCATTCAGAATTGTTCCTCCGAAACCCAACTTTCTTAACACCACCACAAAGGCGTACCTCCAATGTATTTTGTTGAACGCTTTCTCAGTATTCATATATATATGATTTTCTTCTCTCTGAGTAATGAGGTTATTGGTGTTAGTCTTCTCCGGACCAGCATCGTTGCTTGTGAAAAATCTGAGAATAGCTTAATGTTTTCATAGGGGGGAGCTAGATTCCGTAGTTTACTTGCAGCATTCATCATATCTTCCCTAAAATTAAAAAAGTGGACTCGTACGATCACGTCTCTGGGTAAGTTCTCTGAGACAGATCTTGTTACGGCACTCTGCCCCCTGAGCGCCAGGTGGGGTGCCCTGAACTTCCCGCATCCCACTGTCCCTGCCTACTTGCCTCGGCCCTGGCTAACCCCAGGCGGACAACTGGGCGGCGGTCCCTGCTCTGGCTAGGGACCTGGCGACTACCTAGATGGAACTACTAACGGGGGACGGAGTGCCGACAGAAGAGGCAGGTGGAACAGACCAACAGTACTTACAAGGCAGAGTAAGGCTGGAGATGGAGCTCACAGGCAAACTAAACGGACACTGACTAGCAACTAGAGCAGACTGAGACAGACCTGACTAGAGGCTAACAGAACCAATAACTGGCAGTGAGCTCAGGTCACTGCCAGCCTTTTAACTTAAAGCCTCTGCCCAGGGGTGGAGAGTGGGAGGAGCCGACTCTCCCACTGTTGCATATGGAAGGTGGAGGAGAGCGGGCGGCACCCTATGGGTGGCCACGCCCACGCCCCTGCACGCTGGCTGCTCCACGCCGCCGGGAGAGCCCCGACAGCAGAGCTCCGGGACACCGGAGCCGACATCGGAGCGGCGCGGGACCCAGTGCCGCCCTGCATGGTAACAGATCTGGATTTTTGAAGCCTGTGCACCCTATCCAGTATATGTTCTTATCTGAGTTGGAGGACGTACTTCTGCAAGTCTTCCATACCCACTGATTCTGCTATTCCCCTGAACTTGACGTTATTACATCTGTTGCAGTCCTCCATGTCTGCCATTTTATCTTTGATGGCTTCTAGCTCTTCCACTCATTTATAATGCACATCCACTAGCTCATTATGAGAGATTGTTATTTCTCTTGTTTTCAATTGTAAGTGATCTACTCTCTCACTCAGATCTGATATAGCAGAGTTAACTGTGCTATGTATCAGTGAGAGATCTTTTTTCAGGGATCCATTCAGGGCAAGAACCATATCTCTTATAAAAAAAACAACAACTTTGATGCAGCTGGACTAGAACATGCTATATTCAGGATAGGGTCCGTATCTCTTGATTCCCCTTCTGCTACCTGCATCTGCTCTGATAGGGGTTGTCGTAACTTCTCCTCCCTCCTGGGACTACTATCCTGAGATGAGAGTTCTTTTCCCCATGCTGGGATCTCGTTCTCTGCCCCCCCCTCCTCCTCCTTCCTCCTGTAGTGCTGCACGTCTTTCTCCTCTTCCTGTGTGTGCAGTGACACCTGAAGCTGTGCTTGCTCTGCAGCACAGGGTCTCCTCGGTCCACTGCCCCGGGCTCTGACATGTTAGGTGCCACGTGTTCTTCCTGCCCTTCACTCCCAACTCCTGCCAGGAAGAAATCAGTCAGGCGCTTCTGTCTAGGCTTTGCTTGTCTTCTATGGGTCATCGCTCTGTTCTCCTCTCGTCTCCTCTACTGCTGGTGGTCTCTGCGGTCCTCACTGGCTGATGGTATTGTCGCTTAGAGGTTAGTGGAGTTGGAGCTCACATTCTCATGTTCTCCATCATAGCCTTCCAGGCCACACCCCTGATAGCATGACTTTTTTGCCAGCTAAAAAGCTTGAGAAAATGGTAGGATTAATAGATGGTTTTCTGGCAGTTTCCAAGTTTACATTGACTGTGTATGGATTCTGGCTTGGCTTTCAATTCCCAGTCATTGTTACAAGGCTTGTATAAATAGTCTAACATAGACTTGCAGGAATGCTGCCGTTCAATAGGTGGTACTGCAGAGATATTATTCCATCTCCCTTATTTGCATATTACCCAGAGGAGCATGAATGGCCTTATAAGTCTCCTCACTCACCATCTAGGTGTTCTCCCTAAGGAGAAAAGATAGCATTCCTGACCCAAGTTTACATTGAACAGATGCAGTCGCTTCTTGGCGACTTTGGATTTGCTTGCTGAGTCATGCCGATCGGTAGCTTTTTCTCCTGCTGCCCATCATTATGTACTCGGAGCGTAACAGCCCTGGGCCATAACATTTGCCTTACGAGTTCACTCAGAACAGAATTGTTTGTTTCAGGAGAATTTTCTACAAATGCAATGGGCACACATGCTGCATGGTATTGGATTGCCCAAATTCTGAGCTCTTTCTGTTCACAGATGCAACTAGCTCAGTCAGGTCCTGAACCATTTTGGATCCAGAATGGTTCGCTCTTCCCTGGAGAGAAAAGTGGGTCGTGGGGTATCTGATGATGCTGGAACTGTTCCTGATTGTGGTTCCTATGGAGATTTGGGGTGAACAGAACAGTCACATTTGTCTTTAACCTCTCTACCTGTGCTAAGCTTGCTTTGACACCTAGTAGTGCAATATTTGGAATTTAATATATGTTTTAGGGCATGCCGTTTACCTGGGATTCACCTAAATAAGCTGCAGGTCATAAGCATACAGTCAGTAGGATGAGTTGTGATCTCCTCTATTATACCTGTGTGGGAGGATCTGTGTGATCATCATCAGTAACTGTCATAGGAGTGTCTGTGTACCCTCTAGGCTGTTTCTGTGTTAGATCCATGTAACGGCATCAAACAGACTGAGAAACTGACTAGAAAAATGAGTCCATAAACTTAAAGGGGTTCTGTCATTAGAAAGAAAAATCAATACTTACCTATACCTTCCCAGGCAGTTTTCTTACCGCATCTTCTCCTTGACGATCTTCTCCTGGCTCCTCCAATCCCCTGGGTCTCCTCACCTCCAGCCTTTCAGATCCTCGTCTTCTTGTTGTTATAAAGCGTACATTCACAGCTTTCTGCCAGGGTAGGAATAGGTAAGTATAGATTTTTTTTTTCTAATGACGAAACCCCTTTAAATAGATCTGATCTGGTCAGAACTGAAATCACATGATCATCTGAGGAAAAAAAGGCTGGGATTTTAAGGCAGAAAGAAATAACTAACCAAGGTAACACTAACCCACTTATATATACTGGGGGGTATAGCTACATGATTAATTAAAAAACAAAATCCCGGAGTGACATTTAAGTTGAAACTACACAATCCCTTTAAATTCAGTTCATGTTGCTCTATAAGAACTAATAGTCCCAGATAGAGCATTACTTCCACCACTGGAGTGCAGGGCATGCTCAAGTACTCCATTACATTACTAAAACTTTGGCATCTGACCTGCCTTACAATAAAATGGTCAGTGGTGGCAGCATGTATTTTGTGGTGTGTAGGGCTGTGTTTGGGTGTGATTTAAGAAGTATAGGATTTTGGAAGTGGAAGATAAACTCATGCCCACATCACATGCTTGGAAATACCCAATTTTTGACAGTGGGGATTTAGGGGTCTGAAAAGTACTGACAGGAAAAAAAGAGATATGTTGCTACTTCCATTCATGTTGCCCACCTATGGGCTAGATTAGTTTTCAGGATAAGATGCTGGTGACAGACTTTCTTTAATCACTCATTGATCAGGGAGATTGTAATTTCTTTAGCCCTGTATATATGGACTGCATGTACAGCTGCTGTATGCTGGACCACCAATACTTCATCTGTGGTATTGTAGTTGGCAAGATGGTCCTACAGAATAGTCACACTATCATTGTCCTCTCACACTTTGCTATATGCTTCCACGAGACATAGAATGTGCCTTACATCAGAGAAATCCAGTTTCTCCCCCTCCCAATCCAAAAGACTACCAACAGCTGGCTGCTAATTGGCTGTATGTCATTCCCTCACTGAATGATAGAGGGGAGGAGAGCTAAAGTCCAGAGCAGGAAACAATACAGTCAGCCTCTATGCTGAGGGAGAGGAGAGAAAGTGCAGGAACAAGGCAGGAAGTGAAGGAGGAGTGAGAGCAGTCTTCAGTAGTCAGTTTGCAAAGGGAGTCATCGGAGGAGGACGCGCAGGGAGGAGGTCTGCAGTGTGAGCAGCTGAAGCAAGCGTTTATCTTCAGGGAAGCCAGGATTGACCAGCTCCCTAGTCTTACCAGCAGTGTGGAGGAGTAAGGCCGCCTGCAGACGGGCGGGTCAGATCCGGCGGCGAGAATTATCGCCGTGGGACCCGACCCTAGCACCTGTGGAGAGCGGCGTGTACTCACCCGTGCCCACGGCTCCGGCTGTTTGATTTGCCGGCGCATGCGCAGACCGGAGCCGGCGGTGGGTGAGTGACGTTTCTGTGCGGGGCTCTGCGCATGCGCCGGCAAATCAAACAGCCGGAGCCGCGGGCGCGGGTGAATACGCGCCGCTCTCTACTTCCAATAGCCTAACACAGTGTTCCCCAACTCCAGTCCTCAGGGACCGCCAACAGGTCATGTTTTCTGGATTTCCTCAGTATTGCACAGGTGATGTAATTATTGTCTTCTCCTCAGACACTGCCACAGGTGTTCTTACCATAGGATATCCTGAAAACATGACCTGTTGGTGGTCCCTGAGGACTGAAGTTGGGGACCCCTGGCCTAACAGATAACTAGGCCTATGGGAATTCATACTAAATAGCTTTTCAAGTTCTAAATAGAAAGAGAGTGCGTTGAAGAGGAGAATTGTGTTTACTAGAAAAATAAACTGTTTTGCATAACTGTCTGTTCTGCCATCATCCTGCAAGACTGCTACCATTTATTGTATCACATCTCCTTTAAGATAAAGCTGAAGTAAACCGAGCTCTTCCCGTTTACTACTAAAGGCTACCAGGACTCGTGTCAAATTATTTACCGCTATTTTGACCCTTACAGTTCTGTGTGAAGTGCTGGCGTCACGTGACAAACCACCGTTTATTATCAGGACTGTATCTGTTATTTGTGACTCAGCGGGACACCTTTGCCGCCATTGCTGGGAGAGATTGCAGAGCCACCCATGACAACCATCTTGCAATCCCCATGGTCTCCTCCACTTTGGCGCTTCTCGCTCAGGCGCTGCAGTAGTACTCTGGAAACCAGCGGTGTAGCTAGAGCAGGTGCAGTGTTAGCAGTCACTACTGGGCCCTGGAGCCTTCAGCGGACCAAAGCCACCTCTTCCACATAATAAGACACCAGTATTATAAATAGCACATGGTAAGTGAGGACTCTGGTATAGATTTTGCATTAGGGCCCAGGAATCTCAATTTATGACTTTATCTACAGTGCCACCTACTGGAAGGTAGCTACCCTATAAGTCAATATCCAATCTTTTAATAGGCCAGTGCATTGCATGGCCTCACAGAGCTCTATACAATGAGATCACAATATCTTTCTTTCTACTTGTTATACCTCTCACTATGAAGCCAAGCATCATACTTGCTTTCTTAATTGCCTGCCTGCATTGTGGACTCATTTGTGGCTGACAGGAAGTAGAACCCCTAAATCCTTGTCTTCTGAAGTCCTGGATAACATAGAACAGCCAATTTGACACTTAGGGCTCAGTTACATGGGCGTTTGTAATGGATGTTTTTCCGCATGTCAAAAAATTTGCACTAGATAGAACCAATGCTTTTAAATAGCAGCGGTCACATGTGCGAATTTTACATGCAGAAAAACGCCTGCGGCGAAAATTATGGAACACCGGTTTGCAGAACGCATGTAACTGCATTCTGCAGCAAACTGGTGTTCTGTGTATGTGAAATTGAATTCATGAATGGGTGAGTGCTGCCTCTGATTGGCTGAGCACTGTGACCAATCAGAGGCAGCTCTCAGCTGTTATTTGTTACAGTGCTCAGCCAATCAAAGGCTGCCCATTCAGCAGAGCAGTGCAAAAGAAGAGCCAGCTGGACGCGGCTGCAGAGAGGTGAGCATTGATTTTTTTTTTTTTTTGCACACTTTTAGGATGGTTTTCAGGGAAGGGCTTATATTTTAATCCCTTCCCCGAAAATCACTACAGCGCTGGCTGGAAGCCCATTGCTTTCAATGGAGTCGGCCGTATTGTCGGCTCCATTGAATTTAATAGAACATTGCTCTCCTCTGCCACAGCTGTCACAGCTGTGGCAGAGGAGAGCGATGTTCTCTGTATGTCTATGGGGCCGCCGCAGCTGCCGCCAGCCCCATTGACCACAGGTGAAATCCCTGGATGTGAAAAAATCTAGGGGTTTCACATCCAAGGAATCACCTGCTGCAGCTGTCACAGATGCAGCAGGGGATAGCGGGCAGCACTCTTTTTGAGTGGATAAACACTGCTAGTAGTGTCACTGAGGCCTTAGGACTCTTTCACATGACTGTATAAATGCAGCTAATTATCTGTGGATATATACCGGGCCATCTGAATAAATGCATTAGATTCAATGCATTCTATCAGATGGCCAGCGCATACACACAGGTAAATAGCTCCGTATATACGCTCGTGTGAAAGCGCCCTTAGTCTAAGGATTCTTTCTCCTCAAGTACATTATTTTGCATTTGGAAACATTGAACTGCAGTTTCTACTGTTTGGAACATTTATTCAGTAAGACTAAATCGTTCTCAATGTTGAAGACAGCACCAGGAGTATCAAGCCTTGTGGTCACCACTTGTAACTCGTCCATGTTCAGAATACACTGCATTGCCAACAACACTCTTATATATTGTAACCAACTCCGAATGCACTGAACTATTAGGTCCAAATAAAGCGTGCAGTTCTTGTGCCGATGCCACTTCCAAAGGCAGTGTTAGCGCAATTTTTGCTATTCGATATACTGTGGGTGCCATATTAGATAAGAATAATGTACAGGCTTGGAGAGCCTTTCAAAGACCACACGTCTACTGGTCATGTGTCCCAAAAGAGTCAGTCTTTATTTAGGCGGGTAAAAGTTTAAATAAAGTTTCAACACAGGAAGTTAGGTAATTTAAGATACAGTTACATTATTTAGTGTGCTGATTGGTCATTCTCATAGGGAGGTATTTGTGAGGTAGCTGTGAGATCATTCACCCGGGAGGAGCTTCCCTTGAGCATGCTCTATTCATTCTTGACGTGTGGTCCGAAGGGAATACTTCCTGTTTATCTCTCTTTCCAGCCATTTCCTGTCCCTTTACACAAAGACATTCCTGGGTAAGTTCTTTACTGGCTAGAACCGGTTTGACCAGTTTATGGACACAAAGCACTGCTCCTTCAATTCTTGTGGAGGTGGGAGGCGATGTTCCCTTCCCCCAGAGGTTTAGATTAGAGACACAATATAGCATCTTCACAGTTGATAAAAATACAGAAAATACAGACAAAATGGTGAACCTCTCAGCCATCTCCCACAGCAGTTTGTATTTCTGTAGCAGGTATTGCAAAACAGAATGGGCGATATTTCAGCACCCCATGTCAATGCCATATATACATATAGTTAGAGGTCTTTTGTAAACCCATACTACAGGGTGGGCCATGGAAAAGTAGCCTTTGACAATACGGCAACAGGAAGAACAAACAAATGGATTGTTTTTTTCTCCAAAGCTTTATTGATTTACCCACCTTAAAAGAGATTCTAGAAGTGGGTCACTTCTATGCACCTCTGGGCACATTGCAACGAGTTGGCTGATACTGCCTGCAGCTCTTCAGTGGTGATGCTGTGGATAGTGCTTGTGATAGTTCCTTGACCCAGAGTATGCAGATTACTGGTGTACATATTCTGCAGTAAAAAAATCACATTTGGACAAGTCCTGGGGAAGGTGGTGACCATGCCATCCTGCTTACAGCTCATTCTTCTGTAAATAGCTCATGAACCCGTGCCAGGGAATCATTGGAGGTGTGGGATGTTGCTTCATCTTGTTGGACAAAGCTGTACAGTCTGTCTTCTGTTGCTAGTTTAACTGTAATCAGTACATAGATCAATATTTATGTCCATACTGCCAATATGTAGCTATGCAAACCGCCATCACTAGTCATATACATGAAAAGACTGAGCTTGTACTACAGACATACAGATGACTGCACCAATTCATTGTAGTATAATGCATAAATACTATAAAATAGAAGGAAATCCCATTTCTAGAGCTACGGAGGCATGTATTGTATGTTTTATATTTTTTAAGAACCTCAAAAGCTAAAATGTCTGCAATCTCCATACTCACCAGAAGGTGTCCTCGGTATTCTTATTATAAAATAATGATTTTAGTATGGGATCATACTAGAGAAATCCACAAGATGGCAGCGCTGAGGAACGGGCGCTTATACCAGACAGATTAATACCTAAAATCAAATACGGAAGATGAAAAACTACCTCTGCAGCACCATCTATTGGATGGCAGCATTCCTACCAATCAATGTGACTTTCTAACTAGTCTTAACAATGACTGGGAATAGGAAGCCAGAGGACCATGTACATACAGCTGTTTCGGGTTCCCCCCTAGGTGTCTCCACACACTTTTTGGGTGTTCTCCTTAAGAAAACAGGACACCCCTCCTGACCTACCTAAAAAAATCAACAAACTCTGACGAGTATATAAAGTGTTAATTATGTTATTCATTCTCTCTTCATATCATTGTTTCTAACAGCTCCTTTAGACCTTCTGGCTGGAGGATTTGCATTTTGAATATCCATTATGTTTCTCTTAGGCCTTTTTCACGCGACCGTATGCGTTTTTCGTTCGCCCATATGCCCTGTAAAATCGCATGAATGAGGAATTGCCGTAATCGAGTCCCGATCTTAATTAGTGTATTTTTGTCCGTTCACATGGTCGGCTGCTGCGTATCAGCAAAAAAATATGCTGCAGCACGGAAATCCATCGCTCAGCAGAAAAGAGCAAGACCGATCTTTTGATGCAGCGTATAAAATCGCGGTCCGAAAACGATGTGCCGATTCTCCCAGCGAAAAAAAATCGTTCATCCGAATGAATACATTTGAATCCAATGCTTCAGAGGGTCGCCATTTTTGCCCCCTTTTTGATGGCGCTAAATAGCAGCATAAATACAGTAATGTGAATAACGCCCTGTTGTAATAAAGCGATCAGGGATTGTGTCCGCTGTGTGATCTGTTGGTATTGTGGAAATTGGCTTTATCTCATTTTTGTGCGCTGACTACAATACCCAGACAGAGGCTGTTCTTGACACCCTTTACATTAGATCTGTGTTACTGAGTCCAGTGCTTACCTGCTGTATGGTGCAGCAAATATATACTGTAGCCACAAGAACGTCCAATGAGGTATACAACATGCTTAGAGCCAGAGGTGTAGATAAAGGTTCAGGGGCCCGGGTGCAAGAGTTCACCATGGGACCTCCTCTGTACCCGTACCCATATACCAACATGGTTGTTATCCATATATACAGGAGATATAAGTTATACATCTCCTGTATATAGTGATATAGAGCATGCTGTTATAACCTGGGTATCTCCTGTATATAATTTATGTACCGCTGCTATAAGTAAAATGAAAAAAAAAAATGGTTTAGTACCTATGCTATAAGTTATACACCTCTCTATATCTAGTGATATAGGCCATACTGGTATAACCTGGGTATCTCCTGTGTGTAATTATATATATACAGCTGGTAGAATTTATACAACTCCCTATATATGGTGATATGGACCATGCTGATGTAACCTGGATTTATCCAGTATATAGTTATATATGTACAGCTAGTATAGTTTATACCAGCCAAGCATATATGATTACATGTGGTACATGCCTAGATATACCACATGGTCACCTCTGCCCTCCTGTGCTTTCAGACACCACCAACTGGACCAATCACACGGCCAGCAGTGCACTGATAGACTGCAGTAGTAATGAATCACAACTGCAGTCTGTCAGTGGCAGGGGGGACTGTGTGTCGAGGAAGTTTGCATTGTGGGATTTGCTGCCAACTCCAGGGATAATGGTCCCCCCCTACCTGAGTGCCACCCACAGCCAGCCTACGTCTTGCTACAGTATATAGCAGGAGGCCCAGTGCTTAGAGCAGCGTGTGATGCTGATGAATCTGGAAAGTTTTTGTACTTATGTTACAATAAAATGTCATTTGATTCCTTTTTATTATCTTACAGCAGAAACATCTTGCTTTGTTATATCTATAGCTGCACGTTTCAGCAGCAGGGGTCTTCTTCAGATTTGGTTGCCTTAGTCTGCTCTGTGCCAAAAACATTCTTATAAATGTCATACATGGTCTCTGTTGTATTATTATTTTCAAGCAGAGCAAGAAGATGGTTGCTCTGTTTGAAGTATTTAGGCCCCCTGTCCACGGGCGTTGCGGTGTCCTGTGGCAGATCTCCGCCGTGGGAGCTGCCGCCCGGGAGCAGGAGCCGCAGACAAATCTCCGCCGGTCAGCCTAATCTGATAGATAGGCTGACCACGGAGAATCGGGGCAATTCGCAGCATGCTGTGAATTGCTGGCTACGAGCGAAGAATCGCAATGAATCTCTGCTCGTAGACAGGGGGCTGGCGCTTTTGCATAGCAATGCTAGGGAAAGCTTCAGACGGCGTGATTCGTCAGCGGTTTACTGCCGGCTAAATCACAGCCGTGAACAGGGGGCCTTAAGTGTTTGTATTACAGTAAGTTCTAATATAACTAAACTGATTCCAGTTGATTTTTAGGTCTCTGTATCACTTTGTCTTTGCCAATACTTGACATTCCTCTTGATTTGTGGATTCTGCTTTTCACTCTGAATATTCCACTAATATTTTTAGAAAGCCTTTCTCTATGAACCTATCATTCAATATAAAGTACTAGCCAATATACCAGGCTTCACCCCAGTTCATTTGGTACCAGTGTTTACCTGTTCTTCACATGGAAAGGTTTTTAACCCCTTCATGACGCGGCCCTTTTTTTCCCCATTTTCGTTTTTTCCTCGCCCCTTAAAAAAATTATAACTCATTTATTTATCCATCAACGTCGCTGTATGAGGGCTTGCTGTTTTTTGAGGGACGAGTTGTAGTTTCCAATAGGGATATTTAATGTACCATATAATGTACTAAAAAACTTTAAAAGATTTAAGTGGAGTAAAATGAAAAAAAACGACATTCCGCCATTTTTCAGTGAGTGTTGTTTCTACAGCGTACAAAGTGCAACAAAAACGACATGATAACTTTATTCTATGGGTCGGTACTAGAGATGAGCGAACCTACTTGTTTCGAGTATTTACTCGATCGAGCACCGCGATTTTCGAGTACTTCAGTACTCGGGTGAAAAGATCCGGGGGGCAGGGGGACGCGTGGCGGAGCGGGGGGTAACAGGGGGGAGCCCTCTCTCTCTCCCTCTACCCCCCACTCCCCGCTGCAACCCCCCACGCACCCACGGCGCCCCCCGAATCTTTTCACCCGAGTACGGAAGTACTCGAAAATCGCGGTGCTCGGGCGAAAAAGGGGCGTGGCCGAGTAGGTTCGCTCATCTCTAGTCGGTATGATTACTACGATACCAAACTTGTGTAGTTTTTTTTACTATACTGCTCTTTTTTTTAAAAGACATTTAATTGTTTTTTCAATTATTTTGTGCGGTCATCTTGTGCGCGCAATAACTTTTTTATTTTTCTGTTGATGTAGTTCAGCTATCATTTTTTGCGGGATGTCCTGTAGTTTCCGTTACTACTAAGTTGGAATATGTACGACTTTTTGATCACTTTTTATTGCGTTTTCTCTGGGAGACAAGGTAACTGAAAAAGTGCATTTCTGGCGTTCTTTATTTATTTATTTTTTTGGACGACGTTCACCATGCTGGGAAAATACGTATTTTTATTTTATTATTTAGACTTTTTAATTATAGATATGGCAAAAGGGGGGTGGTTTAAACTTTTATTGCTTTTTTTTCACAATTAAAAAAACTTTATTGCTCTTTTTTTACTTTGCTTTCAAGTCCCCCTGGGGGACTACAATATGCGATACTTTGATCGCTCCTGCAGTATGACATAATGCTGTAGTATTACGTCATATTGCATTCTGACAGGTAGCCTATCAAGCCACCCCATGGGGACGGCTTGATAGGCAGTCTCTCAAGGCAGCCCTGGGGCGTTTCAGAAGGCCCTGAGGAGCCATGACACCTGCACGGCTCCCCCAATCTCACAGCATTCAGGGGCTTTAAATGCCGCTGTCAATTCTGTCAATTCCGATGGCGGCTATTGTCCGTGGGTGTCAGCTGTAGTAAACAGCTGATGCCCGCGCGGTATGCAGAGAGGTCGCCCCGCAACCTCTCTGCATACATACCCCGAGGCTCCAGGACGTAAATGTATGTCCTGGAGCTGGAAGGGGTTAAAGTCTTGGTTACTTCAGAAGAATTGAGAAATAAAATATGTATACACATAGAGGAGCGTTAGATTCTCCTCAGACTGCAGCTACCGATGTCCTCTGCAGAATGTAACACCCCTCTCACTCTCCTCACTTTTTACCCTTAAAGATAACACCCCTTTTTATTCAAATTTACCCCCAAACTGGAGGTTGCAGCCCTTTCTTAGCTTTAAAGCAGGTTCCATCCCTGCAGTCCATGGCCGCTTCCATTTTTACTTAACAGCCTTTCAGTATATGCACACAGAGGTCAGTTATATTCTCCGCAGTATGTACACATAGAGGTGAGGTAGATTCTCCTCAGTATACAAATCATTTTCCTAGGCTTTATGGTTTTTGAGAAAAGAACTATCCCATGTATCATGGATTTTTAGACAGTTTTTCATGCTTAGTATTGAATATTGAAATTGCAACTCCTTAACTTTCCTATTTAAGACATAAAGAGTGGTCGTGACAAATTTCACATTTCACTGTGCGGAATAGATGTGTACTACTAGCTATATTACATAGGGAGTCCCTTACTTTCGCACTTAGAATTCAGTAATCAAGTTGCAACCCTTTTACTTTTCCTATATAGGACCTAAAGAATGGCTCTGCCAAATTTCATGTTTTTACAACACTAGGACGTTAGAGAATTAGTGGCGAGTCAGACAGTCAGTGAGGGTTTTCGCCTTTCGCTATATATATATATATATATATATATATATATATATATATATATATTAATGCATATAGTTGTGCCTGTACCTTAACCCTTCGCAGTTGAGCCAGCTCCATACACATTGTGTGTCGGTTATCTATGACAGTGCCTTGCTGCTGCAGTAGTGATTGGAGAGAACTCTGATCGCAGCTGTAAACCAATAAAATGTCACTGTCAATTCTAATAGTGACATTTAGTGACACTATCGCTCTCCCTCATTCACAGCAGCTCTGTCCCTCAGCTAATCCATCCTCTGTGTGAGGCGAGCATCAGTGACCTGAGTTTTTATGATCCCTGGTCACCTGATCCGGCCAGCCAATCACTGCTATAGACATGCAGAGGGTTGGCTAGTCATAGCAGGAGGTGCCAAAGCCTTCCCTGCATGTTTATTGGCTTAAAAAAGCCGCTAAACATGTAGGGAGGAGAAGGTGAAAATTTCTCGAGCACCTCTTGGTGCTTGCTCGAGTAATGAGTACTTTCGAGTATGCTAATGCTCGAACAAGCATCAAGCTCGGACGAGCATGCTCACTCATCTCTAGTCACAACCCCTTCTACTTTTATTTTTACAGGGGGGTTTTGTTTCAATTTTTGCCATACAAGATAAATAGTGTATTAAATTTATTGAACAGGTCACTACAGATGTGTCAACATTGATTGTAGCATGTAAGGAGTTAACAGCAGGGATCTCTTTCAGAGAGAGACTGGTTGCTAGTCAAAGCTTGCTCCTGCAACAGTTGGCACGGGCTCAGCTTCTGAGCTGGTGCCATGCACAGGATGCAAGTTTACATACTGCTGTGGCAAGTACCAGGGGTTAAGGACTGAAAACTGCACTATGATTGGTTGCTGCATGCAACAAGGATAGTCTTATAGTTGGTAAATGCGGGCCATAGTTCTTTCTTTTTCACTGGTGGTTTATGGCAGATGCCACACGGATAGGGTCTTCTGGTGGAGCGGTCTTTGTACTAAAAAGCAGAGTCTTTACCTGGAGGCTGCATTCACATGAACGTATATCGGCTCGGTTTTCACGCCGAGCCGATATACGTAGTCCTCATCTGCAGGGGGGGTAGGATGGAAGAGCCAGGAGCAGGAACTGAGCTCCCGCCCCCTCTCTGCCTCCTCTCCACCCCTCTGCACTATTTGCAATGAGAGGAGGCGGGGCTAAGTTCAGAGAATTAGCCCCGCCCCCATCCCGCCTCTTCCCATTGCAAATAGTGCAGAGGGGCGGAGAGGGGGCGGGAGCTCAGTTCCTGCTCCTGGCTCTTCCACCCCCCCCCCCTGCACACGAGGACGACGTATATCAGCTCGGCGTGAAAACCGAGCCGCTTTACGTTTGTGTGAATGCAGCCTTACAGTTCAACCTGCTGTATACTGGCAGCTCCACCATTGGGGTTACACTTACACAATCTGTAGAATTATCTTGCTGCATTTTATAACTATCAAACTACCAACGGCCATTTGTATGTATGTATGTGTGTGATTCTTATGCTTCACCCCTGGTAATATCATCGCCCGCCCCCAGTGATGTTATCGAAGGTCCTAAAACACAGAGCCTGACCAACAGAAGAACACCTCTCCTAGGGCTCTTGGAAGGGGAGAACAAAATGAGAATACAACTAGCCGTTATTATCTGGGACACAACTCAGCAGTCCTGACAGAACACACTGACCTACCTCCACTGTAGAGATCCGGTGGGCTAAAGGACCTGTAGTGATGTCACAGCTGTGGGAGGAGCCAAGCTCTGTTTGTCATGTGTGGTAATCAAGCTGCTTTGTGTGTGATGCGCCACCAGAAACACTGCTACTATAGTTTCCTAATAATTACCAGTAGTTTTCTATGCATGTTTTTGTTATGTTGTAGGCAATTTCTTGTAGATTCAATACTCTGAAAAATGCAGCAAAAAAGATGGTGTGATATTATCCTTCATGAGTGAAATGATTGTCTGTTAAGACATATGGATGTCATACAGGGAGATTAATAAGCAATATATAAGTATATCAATAAACCGCTCTATGGAACAGCTATGCCTGCACTAGAAAGCACAGTTCAGGTGACAAGTCCAGGGATGGCCTTGATGGGAAGGGGTGGAAATGAGGGCAGCAAGTAGTTGTAAAGGGGCAGCTGTCCTACGAGAGCCACTGAGCTCAAGTTGTCCATGGGCATATGCAGTGATGTTGTAAGTGGACAGACTGCTTTCACATAATCTTCAACGGGCTAACAGGACTTGGTAACAGTTTATTAACAGTAGTCGAACACGACAGTGTAGCCAGTAAGTTATTTCACCTGCAGCAGAGTTTCAATGGTAATATTCCATACTGTATTTCAAGGCAGGAAAATTAGATGGAGCCGCCTTCCAGAAGCGGTTGAGCCCAGTGGTGTTTTTATAGTGTAGTTGTAGCTTCCCTTTTCTAGCTACATACCCTTTTCTCCTGCGTGGAAATCATATGCCGAGCACCACAGAAGAAGCAGATTACAGAGTATCTGTACATACCTTACAGCCGAACACCACGTGTAATGCTCTGCTCTCACTCAATATCTTCTTCAACTGGCCATAGTCCTCTCCAGCAGAAGTTATAACCCCAGGAGAGTGAGCTCCTCATCCACTGGAACCCATCCCCTCTGACTGCGCTCAAACATTTTAAAAGGCACAGTGGTACATTGCCTTCAATGTTGCCTTGTGGAAGGTTGTCTTTTTTTTTTTTAAATAAGTTTTTAGTTTTGAGCTTATTTTGTGATAGCTGATTCCTAAGAGCAGCGTGCAGCTGTGGAATTTGTTTCTTTTTTCCACTATTCAAAGTACCGTGCTCCTAAAAAAAAGGTCTCACGGAGCAAGATCAGTACGGAAACGATGTCATGCCGTTTTACATCAAAAATAACATAACTAGAGAGAAGCGAGCATACAAGTCCGAGCTTGATGCTCGTTCAAGTATTAGGGTGCTCGACATGCTCGTTACTCGAGACGAGCACCACGCGGTACTCGTCTCGATTAAACGAGCACTGACCATTGAATTCAATGGAGCCGGCAATACAGCCGGCTCCATTGAAAGCAATGGGCTGCCGGCGATCGCGGGATGAATTGTTGGAAAGGGCTTAAATATATAAGCCCTTCTCTGCAATTCATCCAGAAATGTGTAAAAATAAAAAAATATATATACTCACCTGGTCCCGGCAGACGGAGTTCAGCGCGGCCGGCGGCAGTCCTCCTGAACTGCTCTGAACAGCTGTGAGTAGTATTCAGCAGGCGGGGATTTAAAATCCCGGCCTGCTGAATGAGCTGCCTCTAATTGGTCACAGCCTGACCAATCAGAGGCAGATCTCACTCACACACCCATTCATGAATTCATGAATGGGTGAGTGACTGCTGCCTCTCATTGGCTCAGCGCAGGGACCAATTGTAAAATGTAAATGTAAAAAAAAAAATCAATAAAGTTTTTTTCCATTGAAAAAAAAAAGTTGTGAAAGTTTAAATCACCCCCCTTTTGCCATATCTATTATTAAAAAATCTAAATAATAAATTTAAAATATGTATTTGGTATCGCCGTGTCTGTAAACGTCCGAACTATCAAAGTAGCGCATTATTTTTCCCGCACGGTGAACGTCATCCAAAAAAAAAAAAAAAGAACGCCAGAAATGCACTTTTTTAGTTACCCTGTCTCCCAGAAAAAAACGCAATAAAAAGCGATCAAAAAGTCATATGCATTCCAAAAGTTTGGTATCGTAGTAATCGTACTGACCCATAGAAAAAAGTTATCATGTCGTTTTTGTTGCCGTGTGTGCGCCGTAGAAGCAAGACGCTCTAAAAGATGGCGAAATGTCGTTTTTTTTTTCATTTTACTCCACTTAGAACTTTTTAAAAGTTTTTCAGTACATTATATGGTACTTTAAATAGCACCATTGAAAAATACAACTCGTCTCACAAAAAACAAGCCATCATACAGCGATGTCAATGGATAAATAAAGCAGTTACGATTTTTTTAAAGGGGGGAGGAAAAAACGAAAAAATGGAAAAAGAAAAATGGCCGCGTCATGAAGGGGTTAATGTACAGAATACTGGATTTTAAATCATTTATGCAAAGTGTTTTAGTCTATTTTGTACATTTTTCAGCCAGGAGAAGATGGTGCTGAAAAAAAGGAAGCTCCAGCTATGCCTTTGTAGAGGGGTGCCCTCCTTACTGCTTTATTTGATTTATAGAGAGGGTACCTGAAAGACACATGAATTCTATTATCTTCTTCTGGTATGTGGGGCATAACTAGTACAGGCTTGTGTTGCTAGGTAAATGTCTGCAGAGCTCCTCTGAGGCGGTATGCCATCCAACGTTGTTGCAGAAGGTTTGCGTTCGGCTCCAGTGATTTTTTTTTTCAACAAGTTGTTTCATTTTTGCCAATCTTTGTCTTGGAATATGGACTGTGAGACAAGGGTGTCATGGCATTTATTGTCAAAAATTGCCTTACGCTCATCACTATGTGGCCAGGGGCATTGTCATGATGGAAGAACATGCCACATGTTGGTGCACTTAATGTTATGTTTAGAGATGAGCGAGCACCAAAATGCTCGGGTGCTTGTTACTCGAGTCGAACTTTCCGCAATGCTCGAGGGTTCGTTTCGAGTAACGAACCCCATTGAAGTCAATGGGCGACTCAAGCATTTTTGTATATTGCCGATGCTCACTAAGGTTTTCATTTGTGAAAACCTGGGAAATTCAAGAAAGTGATGGGAACGACACAGAAAGGGATAGGGCAGGCGAGGGGCTACATGTTGGGCTGCATCTCAAGTTCCCAGGTCCCACTATTAAGCCACAATAGTGGCAAGAGTGAGTCCCCCCCCCCCCGCACTGTCAGCATAAATATCGTTCTCCTCTGCCACAGCTGTAACAGCTGTGGCAGAGAAGAACGATGTTAGCCCATTGAATTCAATAGAGCCGGCAATACAGCTATAGCATTACGTCATACTGCTTTTTGACAGACAGTCTATCAAGCCACCCTGTGTGGATGGCTTGATAGGCAGTCTGTTAAGGCAGCCCTGGGGCCTTTCATTAGGCCCCCGGCTGCCATGACACCTGCACGGCTCTCCCGATCTCTCCGCGGGGGGGGGGGGGGGCGTGCGGGGATGTTCGGGGGGATTTAAATGCTGCTGTCATAATTGACAGCGACATTTAAATGGTTAATGGCCACTCGCGGCTATTGCCCGCGGGTGTCAGCTGTTATAAACAGCTGATGCCTGCACTGTATGAAGAGAGGTTGCATCGCAACCTCTTTTCATACATACCCCGCGGCCACAGGACGTACCGGTACGTCCTTGGTCGTGAAGGGGTTAAAAAATAAAGTGCAGTTACTCTTTTAGCATGATTGCTGAATTAACTTAAAAAGAAAAACCAGGTCCACATTTGATATGCTACTGTAACAGACTTTATTAAAATCAAATGCAAATTGATTGATCATAACAGGGTTATTGGATGCCCGTTTTTTCGTTTTTTTTTCTCTTCATTTATTTTATTCACATTTAAATGCAATTTCACGTTGAGTAAATGTGATTATCGGGTTTAGCTATTAAAGCAGTTATTATTTCGCACACCATTGACAACGCACTTCATACAGTTATTACCGGGGCAGCGATATAAATTCATCACATTGTTAAGATTATTCCAATTACGCCAAACTATTTCTGCGTCTCTATCCTGATCGTAGCGAAACACGTTTCTGAAGCTGAAGGCTTTGTCCTGGATGTTGTTGGGAAGATGGTGGCGATTGAGCTTGTCAATGATATTATATCGCCCATAAGGGGCAGTACAGGTATTCACACAAGGGGAGTTCAGAGAGTAAAATATGACACAACCAGCTGCTGGAGCAGAGGCTAGCAGCCTGCTTATTGGGGAATTATTGTCAGGGTTCAAGAGACGAAATTCTGAATGTTCAGTTCCTACATTTCCGTTGGGGAGAACTATGTCCTTGGGAGCAGCAGCCACCATCCGAGTCCCTTCATAGATCTCTCCACTTCTCACTGTGCGAAGCACATCAGCAACGTTTATGTTTCCCATGACTTGCTGTAATACATTCAATTGTAATCCTCCAGAGCATTCTTCGCCAGTGAACTTAACAAAATAAGCATATTGCGCCCATTGATTCCTGTAATGTGAGAAAAGCATAAAAAAAGGTACGATTATTTCGTGTTTCTTGTCTCTTTATTCCTACCAGTCCCGTTCTGTCTTTTTTTGTTTAGGTGTTTTGTCGTGTCAGAGTCAGCTAGCGCCTAGAAGAAGATCGCAGGGTCATCCTCATCAGGACATCAGCCCTGCTTATAGGCAGGGTCTTCATTCTCCTTCATACTAGCTCAGGGCTAGGTACCTTTCCTAGCTCTCAGCCTCGGACTGGGTTACAGCCATCCGGTATCTCACCTCCACAAGCTGTCAGCCTTGCTGAATTAGATCATCGCAGATCCGGTAGGTTAATGCAGCGGATCCACGTCCCCATTCCTAACAACTACCAATCCTTATGTCATTTCTTTATATCTCATCTAATAGGTTTGTTTGCCTTGTCTTTTGATCGTATTGTTTCTTGTCTCCAATTGTTCTAAAAAAAATGTTTAAATGTAGTGCATCCTTCCTATGGCTCTGAAGAGTGCTTCCCCATCATTACCCTCCTCAATATTTGGCATGCAGATGCAAGGGCCATTTCTGTTGCCCAGTAGCGTGCATTTGAGGCCCAGCTTCTATGCATTTTAATTGTCTCTATATACCTTCTTACATTCAGAAGAACTCTTTATGTGTTTTGAAAAGGAGTTTTAAGTCCAAACGCACTGCACAACATGCGAAGCTCCCCATCCACTCCCAGTTTTTTTGTTTCTTTTATTTTCCATTGCATGTTTATTTCTTTATTATTCATTAAACATTAATTTCCCATTACCCCTAGTTTGGATCTCCTTTTGGTTTTCAAGTTCCTTCTCACTGCTATTGTTCAGACTAACTTCCCTTTCCCTGGTTCTGGTAGATGCGAGTGTCGCTCTGCTCTCCCTGTAACCTGAGCTTATTCTTATCTGCTTCCAGCACTTCTATGGTTATTTGCTCTAGGGCTTCTCTGTTCAGCTGTAGGCCCTTTTCCTTCCTATATATAGTAGCTGAGCTGGGACTTACTTTCAGTGCTGCAGCATTGTTACTGAGTTCTGCTCTCTGACTTCCAGCTTAGCTCCTGGTTCTGCAGTTATCGTGTTTGCATTCAGTGTCCTGCACTTTGTCATTCTGTCCGTTTTTGGTCTATAGTCTTCACTAGAGATGAGCGAGCACCAAAATGCTCGGGTGCTCGTTACTCGAGACGAACTTTTCGCGATGCTCGAGGGTTCGTTTCGAATAACGAACCCCATTGAAGTCAATGGGCGACCCAAGCATTTTTGTATATCGCCGATGCTCGCTAAGGTTTTCATTTGTGAAAATCTGGGCAATTCAAGAAAGTGATGGGAACGACACAGCAACGGATAGGGCAGGCGAGGGGCTACATGTTGGGCTGCATCTCAAGTTCACAGGTCCCACTATTAAGCCACAATAGCGGCAAGAGTGCCCCCCCCCCAAACAACTTTTACTTCTGAAAAGCCCTCATTAGCAATGCATACCTTAGCTAAGCACCACACTACCTCCAACAAAGCACAATCACTGCCTGTATGACAGTCCGCTGCCACTTCTCCTGGGTTACATGCTGCCCAACACCCCCCCCCCCCGCACGACCCAGTGTCCACAGCGCACACCAAACTGTCCCTGCGCAGCCTTCAGCTGCCCTCATGCCACGCCACCCTCATGTCTATTTATAAGTGCGTCTGCCACAGGAAAAGCAGGCACACACTGCAGAGGGTTGGCACTGCTAGGCAGCGACCCTCTTTAAAAGGGGCGGGGCGATAGTCCACAATGCTGTACAGAAGCAATGAGAAATCCAATCCTGTGCCACCTCCATCTGGAGCTGCACACGTGGGCATAGCAATGGGGAACCTATGTGCCACACACTATTCATTCTGTCAAGGTGTCTGCATGCCCCAGTCAGACCACAGTTTTTTATAAATAGTCACAGGCAGGTACAACTCTGCAATGGGAATTCCGTGTGCACCCACAGCATGGGTGGCTCCCTGGAACCCACCGGTGGTACATAAATGTATCCCATTGCATTGCCCATCACAGCTGAGGTAATGTCGTGCTTAATGCAGGTGGGCTTTGGCCCACACTGCATGCCCCAGTCAGACTGGGGTTCTTTACAAGTGGACACATGCAGTTACAACTCCGTGTGGACCGACAGCATGGGTGGGTGCCAGGAAGCCACCGGCAGTACATAAATATATCCCATTGCATTGCCCATCACAGCTGAGGTAAAGTCATGTTTAATGTAGGTGGGCTTCGGTCCACACTGCATACCCCAGTCAGACCGGGGTTCTTTAGAAGTGGACACATGCAGTTACAACTCCCTGTGGACCCTCAGCATGGGTGGGTGCCAGGAAGCCACCGGCGGTACATAAAAATATCCCATTGCATTGCCCATCACAGCTGAGGTAATAATGTCATGTTTAATGCAGGTGGGCTTCGGCCCACACTGCCTGCCCCAGTCAGACTGGGGATCTTTAGAAGTGGACACGGATGCATTTACAACTCCCTGTGGACCCACAGCATGGGTGGCTCCCTGGAACCCACCGCCGGTACATAAAAATATCCCATTGCATTGCCCATCACAGCTGAGGTAATAATGTCATGTTTAATGCAGGTGGGCTTCGGCCCACACTGCATGCCCCAGTCAGACTGGGGTTCTTTAGAAGTGGACACAGATGCATTTACAACTCCCTGTGGACCCACAGCATGGGTGGCTCCCTGGAACCCACCGGCGGTACATAAAAATATCCCATTGCATTGCCCATCACAGCTGAGGTAATAATGTCATGTTTAATGCAGGTGGGCTTCGGCCCACACTGCATGCCCCAGTCAGACTGGGGTTCTTTAGAAGTGGACACAGATGCATTTACAACTCCCTGTGGACCCACAGCATGGGTGGGTGCCAGGAAGCCACCGGCGGTACATAAATACATCCCATTGCAGTGCCCAACACAGCTGATGTAACGTCAGCTGTAATGCAGGTGGGCTAAAAATTAATTTGATTACACTGTAGGCGAGGGCCCCCAAAAATTGGTGTATCAACAGTACTAATGTACCTCAGAAAAATTGCCCATGCCCAACCAAGAGGGCAGGTGAAACCCATTAATCGCTTTGGTTAATGTGGCTTAATTGGTAACTAGGCCAGGAGGCAGCCCAGTTAAAATAAAAATTGGTTCAGGTGAAAGTTTCAACGCTTTAATGAGCATTGAAACGTATAAAAATTGTTTAGAAAAATCATATGACTGAGCCTTGTGGGCCTCAGAAAAATTGCCCGTTCGGCGTGATTATGTGAGGTTTCAGGAGGAGGAGCAGGAGGAGGAGGAGGAATGTTATACACAGATTGATGAAGCGAAAAGGTCCCCGTTTTTGATGGGGATACAGAACGATGCTTCCATCTGCGGGTGCAGCCTACGTATTGCTTAGGTATCGCTGCTGTCCGCTGGTGGAGAAGAGAAATCTGGGGAAATCCAGGCTTTGTTCATCTTGATGAGTGTTAGCCTGTCGGCACTGTCGGTTGACAGGCGGGTACGCTTATCTGTGATGATTCCCCCAGCCGCACTAAACACCCTCTCTGACAAGACGCTAGCCGCAGGACAAGCAAGCACCTCCAGGGCATACAGCGCGAGTTCAGGCTACGTGTCCAGCTTCGACACCCAGTAGTTGTAGGGGGCAGAGGCATCACGGAGGACGGTCGTGCGATCGGCTACGTACTCCCTCACCATCCCTTTACAGTGCTCCCGCCGACTCAGCCGTGACTGGGGAGCGGTGACACAGTCTTGCTGGGGAGCCATAAAGCAGTCAAGGGCCTTAAAGAGTGTTGCCCTGCCTGTGCTGTACATGCTGCCTGATCTCCGCGCCTCCCCTGCTACCTGGCCCTCGGTACTACACCTTCGGCCACTAGCGCTGTCATATGGGAATTTTACCATCAGTTTGTCCGCCAGGGTCCTGTGGTATAGCAACACTCTCGAACCCCTTTCCACTTTGGGTATGAGAGTGGAAAGGTTCTCCTTATACCGTGGGTCGAGCAGTGTGTACACCCAGTAATCCGTAGTGGCCAGAATGCGTGTAACGCGAGGGTCACGAGAAAGGCATCCTGACATGAAGTCAGCCATGTGTGCCAGGGTACCTGTACGCAACACATGACTGTCCTCACTAGGAAGATCACTTTCAGGATCCTCCTCCTCCTCAGGTCATACACGCTGAAAGGATGACAGGCCAGCAGCAAGTGTACCCTCACCAGTGGGCCAAGCTGTCTCTTCCCCCTCCTCCTCATCTTCCTCCTCCTCACCGCGCTGAGATATAGACAGGAGGGTGCTCTGACTATCCAGCGACATACTGTCTTCCCCCGCCTCTGTTTCCGAACGCAAAGCGTCTGCCTTTATGCTTTGCAGGGAACTTCTCAAGAGGCATAGCAGAGGAATGGTGACGCTAATAATTGCAGCATCGCCGCTCACCACTTGGGTAGACTCCTCAAACTTTCCAAGGACCTGGCAGATGTCTGCCAACCAGGCCCACTCTTCTGAAAATAATTGAGGAGGCTGACTCCCACTGCGCCGCCCATGTTGGAGTTGGTATTCCACTATAGCTCTACGCTGCTCATAGAGCCTGGCCAACATGTGGAGCGTAGAGTTCCACCGTGTGGGCACGTCGCACAGCAGTCAGTGCACTGGCAGATGAAACCGATGTTGTAGGGTGCGCAGGGTGGCAGCGTCCGTGTGGGACTTGCGGAAATGTGCGCAGAGCCGGCGCACCTTTCCGAGCAGGTCTGACAAGCGTGGGTAGCTTTTCAGAAAGCGCTGAACCACCAAACTAAAGACGTGGGCCAGGCATGGCACGTGCGTGAGGCTGCCGAGCTGCAGAGCCGCCACCAGGTTACGGCCGTTGTCACACACGACCATGCCCGGTTGGAGGCTCAGTGGCGCAAGCCAGCGGTCGGTCTGCTCTGTCAGACCCTGCAGCAGTTCGTGGGCCGTGTGCCTCTTATCTCCTAAGCTGAGTAGTTTCAGCACGGCCTGCTGACGCTTGCCCACCGCTGTCCTCCCACGCCGCGCGACACCGACTGCTGGCGACGTGCTGCTGCTGCTGACACATCTTGATTGCGAGACAGAGGTTGCGTTGGAGGAGGAGGGTGGTTTAGTGGAGGAAGCATACACCGCCGCAGATACCACCACCGAGCTGTGGCCCGCAATTCTGGAGGTGGGTAGGACGTGAGCGGTCCCAGGCTCTGACTCTGTCCCAGCCTCCACTAAATTCACCCAATGTGCCGTCAGGGAGATATAGTGGCCCTGCCCGCCTGTGCTTGTCCACGTGTCCGTTGTTAAGTGGACCTTGGCAGTAACCGCGTTGGTGAGGGCGCGTACAATGTTGCGGGAGACGTGGTCGTGCAGGGCTGGGACGGCACATCGGGAAAAATAGTGGCGACTGGGAACTGAGTAGCGCGGGGCCGCCGCCGCCATCATGCTTTTGAAGGACTCCGTTTCCACAACACTATACGGCAGCATCTCCAGGCTGATAAATTTGGCTACGTGCACGTTTAACGCTTGAGCGTGCGGGTGCGTGGCGGCGTACTTGCGCTTGCGCTCAAACACTTGCGCTAGCGACGGCTGGACGGTGCGCTGAGAGACATTGGTGGATGGGTCCGAGGACAGCGGAGGTGAGGGTGTGGGTTCAGGCCAGGAGACGGTAGTGCCTGTGTCATCAGAGTGGGGTTGGATCTCAGTGGCAGGTTGGGGCACAGGGGGAGAGGCAGCGGTGCAAACCGGAGGCGGTGAACGGCCTTCGTCCCACCTTGTGGGGTGCTTGGCCATCATATGTCTGCGCATGCTGGTGGTGGTGAGGCTGGTGGTGGTGGCTCCCCGGCTGATCTTGGCGCGACAAAGGTTGCACACCACCGTTCGTCGGTCGTCTGCACTCTCAGTGAAAAACTGCCAGACCTTTGAGCACCTCGGCCTCTGCAGGGTGGCATGGCGCGAGGGGGCGCTTTGGGAAACAGTTGGTGGATTATTCGGTCTGGCCCTGCCTCTACCCATGGACACCGCACTGCCTCTTGCAACCTGCCCTGCTGCTGCCCTTGCCTCCCCCTCTGAAGACCTGTCCTCAGTAGGCGTAGCAAACCAGGTGGGGTCAGTCACCTCTTTGTCCTGCTGCTCTTCCTCTGAATCCTCGGTGCGCTCCTCCCTCGGACTTACTGCCCTTACTACTACCTCACTGATAGACAACTGTGTCTCATCGTCATCGGCCTCCTCACCCACTGAAAGGTCTATAGACAGTTGCCGGAAGTCCCCAGCCTCATCCCCCGGACTACGGGAACTTTCCAATGGTTGGGCATCAGTCACGATAAACTCCTCTGGTGGGAGAGGAACCACTGCTGCCCAATCTGAGCAGGGGCCCGAGAACAGTTCCTGGGAGTCTGCCCGCTCCTCAGAATGTCTCATTTTCATGGAGTGAGGAGGCTGGGAGGAAGGAGGAGCAGCAGCCAGAGGATTCTGAGTTGCAGCAGTGGACGGCGCAGAACTGTGGGTGGACGATAGGCTGCTGGAAGCACTTTCTGCCATCCACGACAGGACCTGCTCACACTGCTCATTTTCTAATAAAGGTCTACCGCGTGGACCCATTAAATGTGCGATGAATGTGGGGACGCCAGAAACGTGCCTCTCTCCTAATCCCGCAGCAGTCGGCTGTGATACACCTGGATCAGGAGCTCGGCCTGTGCCCACACCCAGACTAGGGCCTCCGCGTCCTCGGCCGCGCCCACGTCCTCTAGGCCTACCCCTACCCCTCAGCATGCTGTATTACCAGTAATGCAGAAACAGAACGCTGTAATTAAATGTGCCGCTTATTCGCCTGTGGTTGGAGGCTGACTTCGCTTACGGAACGCCAGGAAATAATTTGGCGCAAGCCTGCTGTAACACTTAGCTGGCTGCGTATGATTTTGTAGAACTACTACACCCAGCACACACGGACCCAGAACACTGAGCACAGTGACAGGCAGGCCAAATAGATTTTTTGCCCAATATTTTTTAGAAAAGGCCCACTGCGTATATTCAATCAATAATATATGTCTTCTGTCCCTGCCTCCACACTTCTGTCCCTGGAGTGTGTCACAGAACTGCAGAGTGTTGCACTGTTATTAACTGCAACACAGCGGTGATTTCAGAGCCAGGAAATAATTTGGCGCAAGCCTGCTGTAACACTTAGCTGGCTGCGTATGATTTTGTTGTAGAACTACTACACCCAGCAGAGACCCAGAACACTGAGCACAGTGACAGGCAGGCCAAATAGATTTTTTGCCCAATATTTTTTAGAAAAGGCCCACTGCCTATATTCAATCAATAATATGTCTTCTGTCCCTGCCTCCACACTTCTGTCCCTAGGGTATGTCACAGAACTGCAGAGTGTTGCACTGTTAACTGCTACACAGCGGTGATTTCAGAGCCCAGACAGAGCCAGGAAATTATTTGGCGCAAGCCTGCTGTAACACTTAGCTGGCTGCGTATGATTTTGTTGTAGAACTACTACACCCAGCAGAGACCCAGAACACTGAGCACAGTGACAGGCAGGCCAAATAGATTTTTTGCCCAATATTTTTTGGAAAAGGTCCACTGCCTATATTCAATCAATAATTAATATGTCTTCTGTCCCTGCCTAACCACCACTTCTGTCCCTGGAGTATTACTGCAGGGCGCAATGCTCTGCACGGCCGATATACCAAAAAAAAAAAAATGTGCAACACTGCAAAAAGCAGCCTCCACAGTACTGCACACGGTTAGATGTGGCCCTAAAAAGGACTGT
Organism: Eleutherodactylus coqui; assembly: GCF_035609145.1. Taxonomy (NCBI): domain Eukaryota; kingdom Metazoa; phylum Chordata; class Amphibia; order Anura; family Eleutherodactylidae; genus Eleutherodactylus; species Eleutherodactylus coqui. The sequence goes on along the minus strand of NC_089842.1, from coordinate 25,023,874 downwards.
TGGGGTTCTTGAAGCCTAAAATACTCCTAACGCTCTCCCTGCCTAAGCACTTCTGCCCCTGTAGTATTACTGCAGGGCGCAATGCTCTGCACGGCCGATATACCAAAAGAAAAAAAAAAGTGCAACACTGCAAAAAGCAGCCTCCACAGTACTGCACACGGTTAGATGTGGCCCTAAGAAGGACCGTTGGGGTTCTTGAAGCCTATAATAACTCCTAACACTCTCCCTATAGCAGCAGCACCAGCAGCACTTTCCCTCAGCTAAGTGAGAACGCATCTGTGGCGAGCCGCGGGAGGGGCCGATTTTTATACTCGGGTGACACCTGATCTCGCCAGCCACTCACTGCAGGGGGGTGGTATAGGGCTTGAACGTCACAGGGGGAAGTTGTAATGCCTTCCCTGTCTTTCAATTGGCCAGAAAAGCGCGCTAACGTCTCAGAGATGAAAGTGAAAGTAACGCGAACATCGCGTGGTACTCGTTACTAGTAACGAGCATCTCGAACACGCTAATACTCGGACGAGTATCAAGCTCGGACGAGTACGTTCGCTCATCTCTAGTCTTCACCTGTTCCTCTGTGCAATGCTTGCAAACCTGTCTGTCCCCCTGTCTCTTTATTCCTTCCAGTCTTATTCTGTCCTTTGTTATATAGGTGTTCTGTCCTGTTAGGGTCAGCTAGCGCCTAGGGGAAGACTGCGGGGTCATCCTTTTTCATGCAAGTTCTTCTTTTCCCTTCATACCAGCCTAGTTTTCATTCCTGGACTGGGTTGGGGCCACCTGGTATCTACCTCCGCAAGCTAGAGGGTCAGCTGTCAGCCTTGTTGGTCTGGTCCATCACATATCTGGTAGGTTAACACAATGGATCCACATTCCTAACAGCTACCTTGGATCTGCTAAAAGCGGGTGTTTGGACCTTTAACAACCCCCATTCTTCAAGTAGGTACTGGGATTTTCATTTTCTACATACAGATGGACATTTTGAGTGTGTGAGTATTTTCCATTTGATTTTTCAGAATCTCCCAGGTCACGCTCTTTTGATTTATGGCTGTCTGGTTGAGAGAGTATTCTGTCTGTATCTGTGTTGGAACTCTGGGGACTACAAATGTGACAGCACAGCTTTTTGGCTGGATTACTTACACCATGGTGAGGCCCTTTTATATTCGTTTATCTCCTATATATTTCTCTATTATCTTCTTTCTCAGAACCGCTTTCCTTTTTAACACATTACTTTTCCATTAATAAAAAAGATAGATTATGACTAGATGAGCGAGCACCAAAATGCTCGGGTGCTCGTTACTCGAGCCGAGCTTTTCGTAATGCTCGAGAGCTTGTTTTGAGTAACGAACCGCATTGAACTCAATGAGAGACTCAAGCAATTTTCAAGGCGACCCATGCTCTGCATAGGGGAGATTGTGTGAATCACCAGAAAACATCAGAAAGTCATGGAAACAACACAGAAAAGGATAGGGAACAGCAGGGGCAGCATGCATGGATGCATCCGAGGCTCCCAGGTCACACTATTAAGCCAAATTGTGGTCAAGAGCCTGGTGGTCACCCCCTAACAATATGGTCCAGACCATAATCAGCAAGGCACGCGCGCTGGTACATCTTAGCTAAGCACCACACTAAGTGCAACGAAGGCCAATCACCGCCTGCAGGTGACACCACTGCCTCTTCTCCTGTGTTACAAGCTGGCATTGCTGTCCAATTCCCCTCAGGATGCAGGACGTTACCCCCTAGGTCTGCTAAGGCCCACTTGCTACCTGGTCCTGATCCGGATGGTGAGGGTGTGTGCATTAAGGATACAAGTGTGAGTGGGAATACTCCTGGTTCAGCCCTGGTTTCTGATGCTGTTAAGAGCTCAGAGACCTGGGCAGCTCTTGGTGCTCCTAATATGGGGGGCACCTGGCAACAACATCTGGTAGGAGGTATGCTAGTGTCATCGCTGGAGGGGGGGTGGTCCTCCTTGTATCCAGGGAGGGCGATTTGCAACAGCAATTACAGTTGGAGGAAGACAGGTGGGTCTATCTCTCTGGATAGAGAGACATGGCTTAGGGGCCTTCCGAGAGCAAAGGGGGAAACCGTATGGTCCCTACTGACACCCGGGCAGGACATAGCTCATAGGAATGTGATCAGTCTTCGCTGGAGAGTCAATGATGCATGTCCCCCGAGGGGTAAGGTTGTGGAGCTTCTACTGAAGATGGGCTTCAGGGCGGTTGACCTCTTTGCCCTGATTCATCCCTATGGCACGTCTGAGTTTGATATCACTTTCGTTCGCCCAGAGGGTCTAAAGATCTTCTGGGGAAACTATGAGCTGATGAAAAATGAGCTCGGCTGGTGAGACTTTGGCGTCCAGGTGGTGTCACTCCAGAATGAGGTCAAGAAGGTGACCGTTTTGACCCGTAACAAGTCCCTTTCTTACTATGACATTATGACATGGCTCGGTCGTTACAATGACAGACATGCTCAGGAAGAACAGAGATGAGCACGGCATAAGGTCCGGGTCCTGGACGTTTATGGTCAAGCTGAAGCGCTCAGAGAACTCAGTGGCTCACATACCATCTGCAGCTTTCCTTGGTAGGGATCGTATCCTGGCCATTTACTGGGGGCAGTCGAAGCTCTGCCACAGGTGCGGCGACCTCTCACACTTGAACGCCGCTTGTAAGACCGAGAAATGCGCTCTGTGTGGGGGGTCTGGGTCATCTCGCTGCCTCCTATGCGGAGATTAGGTGTAACCTTGGTCACCCATTTAGCCACTGTCCGCACTCCTTTGCCAATACGGTCTCAGCTCCTACGCATGGTGGTCGTGATGTGACCTCTGGGGGAGAGGGGACCAGCAGACGTCAGGGGGCTCAGGAGCCAAGGAAGAAACGGAAAAAGACGGCTGCTCAGCAGAGGCGTCATGAGAAACACACACGGAGCAGGGAGCTGGCAGCAGCCCATGTGGTAAGTGGGTCAATGGTGGCCCCTGTTCCCGAAGCAAATCTTGCGGCTGAGGCTTTGAGGGACAGCGAGTTAGATGAAGAGGACAGGAGGAGCCAGAGGGAGGAGGAGATCAACTCTGCAGATTCCTCCCACTATGAAAGCCTGCTCACCTCCGGTTGGACAAATTGTGGGCAAGAGCCTGGTGGTCACCCCCCTAACAATTTAGTTGGGCCAGACCATAATCAGCAAGGCACACGCACTGGCATATCTAAGCTAAGCACCACACTAGGTAGAACGAAGGTCAATCCCCACCTGCGGGTGACACCACTGCCTCTTCTCTTGTGTTACAGGGTACTGAAATTTTTCTGAGTGCAGCGTCCAGCTGTCCCTATCCCTTTGCCTACTCAGTAGTCCACAGCGTACTGAAATTTTTCCCAGAGCAGCGTTCAGCTGTCCTCATGCCACACGGTCACTTGATAGCCACACCACCCTCATGTCTATTTATAAATTCGTATTGGATGAGGAGGAACAGAAAACACACACGGCAGAGGGTTGGCAGGGCCTGCCAGCGACCCTCTTTGAAATTGTGGGCTATAGCCCACAATGCTGATGAGAATCGCTGATAAAATAATGCATGATCATAAATCAAATCCCATGCAACCCCCGTCACAAGATTTCATGAGCCACAAACATAAACGGGACTCAGATGCCAGTACTTCTGCACATTCAACAACCCATTCTAAGACAAAAGATTTTTTTTACCCAGAGTGCAGTTGAACCCCTGAAAGATTTGTTTAGCAAAAGTGCAGGTAAAAACCTGAAAGATTTTTTGAGCGACAGCTCGTGCTTGCTCAATGGGATTCAGGTGGTAGTCAACCGACAGACAAGCAACCGCCTGTGCCAGCCCCTGCCTCTCCCCAAGGGGCTTGTTAACCATTGCCCCAGGGAAAGACAGCATGAATTGTAAAGAAATTAGTGGCCAAAGATGGACACCGCGCTGAGATACGTTTACGTACGCCATGTGACCCTTTTAAAATTATGCTTAATAGCTGACAAATCGTAGACAGATTAACGTATGATTGTAAGTGCCATCCCATGCCACCTCCTTCGCAGCATTTCATTAGACAGAAAGACCAGCATAGGGGGGATTTAGAGGCCAGTACTTCTACATTTTTAATGAAGAAAACAACCCATTTAAGGGTGACTACCCACTAGCGTTTGTGAATTTGCTGCATTTTTTTTCCAGGTGTCTATGGGGCTTTCTAATTTTAAAAAAGCTTTGCGGCAAAATCGCAATTTACCGTGAAATCGCGATTTTGCGCAATGCGATTTTAACATTAACAAGTCCCATAGACCCCAGGAGAAAAAAAATGCTGCAAATTTCATAGTCAAAAAGAACTGTAGTTGATAGTCACCCTTAAAAAGAAGATTTTTTTTTGTTACCAAGATTGCAGGTGAGAACCTGAAAGATTTTTTGAGAAGTGCAGGATATTTGTTTACCAAGAGTATAGGCGAACCCCTGAAACATTTGTTTACCAAGAGTATAGGCGAACCCCTGAAACATTTGTTTACCAAGAGTATAGGCGAACCCCTGAAACATTTGTTTACCAAGAGTATAGGCGAACCCTTGAAAAATTTGAGTGCCAAAAGTATAGGTGTACCCCAGAAAGATTTGTGAACCAAGAGTATATGTGTACCACAGAAAGATTTGTGTACCCAGAGTGCAGGTGAACACCTGAAATATTTTTTTAACATAGAGCTTGTACTTGCTTTATGGGATCCAGGTGGCGGTCCACCGACAGGCAAGCTACCGCCTGTCCGAGCCCCTGCCTCTCCCCGAGGGGCTTGTTAACCAGCGCCCCAGGGAAAGACAGCATGTATTCTGCAGAAATTAGAGTGGCCAAACCAGGACAATTCATTCTGTCTCGATGTAAGATAGCTGGACACTGCACTGGGATACCTTTGTGGACTCTGTGGGCATATGAAACTGGAACCAGCACGTTTTCTGAACTCTAGTGGTGAACCTCTTCAAAATTGGGGGCAAGAACATGGAGGCGGCCCTCAGAAAAAATTGTTTTGACAGAGCCTGGAGGCAGCCCTTTGAGAAAAATAGTTTTTACAGAGCCTTTTGGCCCTGTGAAGAATTGACTGTTCAGCGTGCTGGTTAAGGAGGATGGACCAAGCTACTTCTACCCATTTTTGGGGTGATAGGGGGTGTATGGTTCACCAGTTCCAGCTTAAAGATACTTTATGTTAAGCTGCTTTCCACCGGTGGAGAAGAGAGGTTGGGGGAAATCCAGGCTTTGTTCATCTTAATAAGTGTAAGCCTGTCGGCGCTGTCAGTTGACAGGCGGGTATGCTTATCTGTGATAATCCCCCCAGCTGCACTAAGCATCCTCTCTGATAACATGCTAACGGCAGGGCATGCCAGCATCTCCAAGGCGTGCAGCGCAAGTTCGTGCCACGTGTCCAGCTTTGACACCCAATAGTTGTATGGAGCAGTGAGATCATGGAAGACGTTGGTACGTTCAGCTATGTACTCCCTCACCATCTTTTTACACTGTTCCCTCTTACTCAGCCTAGACTAGGGAGCGGTGACACAGTCTGGCTGGGGTGCCATAAAACTGGCAAAGACCTTGGAGAGTGTTCCTCTGCCTGCGCTGGACATGCTGCCTCTTCCCCTCATCTCCCCTAAAGTGGGCCCGTTGAACTACGTCCTCTGCTGCTAGCATTGTCAGATGGGAAGTTTAGCATCAGCTTTTTCACCAGGGCCTTGTAGTATTGCATCACTCTTGTATTCTTTTCCTCTTCGGGAATGAGAGTGGAAAGGTTCTCCTTATACCGTGGGTCGAGAGGGGTGAACACCCAGTAATCTGTGTTGGCCAGAATGCATCTAACGTGAGGGTCACGGGAAAGGCAGCTTAACATAAAGTCAGACATGTGTGCCAGAGTTGCAGTATGCAACACATCGCTGTCCTCACTAGGAGGATGACTTTCAGTCTCGTCCTTTTCCTCCTTCTCCTACTCCTCTTCAGCCCATACATGCTGAACAGATGTGAAGGAAGTAGCATGGGTACCCTCTGTAGTGTGGGCAGCGGTCTCTTCCCCCTCCTCCTCCTCCAATAAGCGCTGAGAAACAGACATAAGGGTGGTCTGGCTATCAAGCGACGTATTGTCATTCCCCCATCTCCTGTTCTATCCACAAAGTGTTGGCCTTAATGCTTAGAAGCGACCTTCTCAGCAGGCAAAGCAGCGGGATGGTTACGCTGATAATGTCTGCATTGCCACTCACCATTTGTGTTGACTACTCAAAGTTTCCTAACACCTGACAGATGTCAGACATCCATGCCCACTCCTCTGTGAAGAGGTGCGGAGGCTGACTACCACTCAGATGGGCATGTTGCAGCTGGTATTCAACAATGGCTCTACGCTGCTCGTAAACCCTGGCCAACATGTACAAAGTTGAATTCTGGCACGCCGCACAACAGTCGGTGAACTGTCAGCTGGAAGCGCTATTGAAGTGTCTGAGGGTGGCAGCTCAGACAAATTGGGGTAGTTTTTAAGAAAGTGCTGAACCATCAGATTGAACAAGTGGGCCAGGCATGGCACGTGTGTTAGTCTGCCAAGCTGCAGAGCTGCCACCAGGTTACGCCTATTGTCACACACGACCATGACAGGTTGGAGGTTCAGCGGCGAAAGCCACAGATCTGTCTGCTCTGCCAAACCCTGTAACAGCCCTTGGGTGGTGTGCTTCTTGTCACCTAAGCTCAGGAGTTTCAGCATGGCCTGCTGACGCTTCCCCACAGCAGTGCTGCAGTGCTTCGAGCTACCAACTGAAGGCAACGTGCTCAGAGATGGTAATTGAGAGGTGGAGGAGAAGGAGGAAGGAGGGGGTTAGAGGAGGTGGCATAATAAGCCAGAGAAACCATGACCGAGGTAGGACCCGCAATCCTCGGTGTGAGAAGCATGTGAGTGGACTCAGGATCAGACTCTGTCCCAGCTGCCACCAGGTTAAACCAATGTGCCATTAGGGAGATGTAGTGTCCCTGGCCTCCAGCACTTGTCCACATGTTGGTGGTTAAGTGGACCTTCCCAGTAACCACATTGGTGAGGGTATGGTTGATATTCCGTGACATGTGCTGGTGTAGGGCGGGGACGGCGCAGTGGGAAAAATAGTGGCGACTGGGGACCGAGTAGTGAGGGACGGCCGCCGCTATGAGGTTGCAGAAAACCTCAGCTTCTATCAGCCTATATGGCAGCATGTGTGACCCGCAGGCAGTGAATGGCCTTCTTTCCACCTCGTCGGGTGCTTAGCTATCATATGCCTGAGCATGCTGGTGGTGGTCAGGCTGGTAGTGGTGGCTCCCCTGCTGATCTTGGTGCGGCACAGGTTGCACACCACTGTTCTGCCATCCGCGATCTCATTAAAAAATCTCCAGACCTTCGAACACCTAGCTCTCTGCACAGGAGCTTGCCGCATGGAGCTGCTGTAGGGGGATTACTTGCTCTGGCCCTGCTCTTCCCTCTGGCCACCCCACTGCCTCTTCCAACCTGTTCTGCTGCTGCACTTGCCTCCCCCTCTGAAGCGCTGTCTTCATTAGGCTTACCAACCCAGGTCGGGTCAGTCACCTCATCATCCACCAGCTCTTCCTCTGAATCCTCAGGGCATTAGGTCTGAGGGAGGAGCAGACTGAGGATTCAGAGGAAGAGCTGGTGGATGATGAGGTGACTGACCTGATGATAATGAGACACAGTTGTCTGTCAGTGAGGTTGTTGTTAGGGCATTAGGTCTGAGGGAGGAGCAGACTAACAACAACCTCACTGACAGACAACTGTGTCTCATTATCATCAGGTCAGTCACCTCATCATCCACCAGCTCTTCCTCTGAATCCTCAGTCTGCTCCTCCCTCAGAACTTAATGCCCTAACAACAACCTCACTGACAGACAACTGTGTCTCATCATCATCTACAAATACCTCTTGAGACACTACTTGGAAGTCCCCACCCTCATCACCCTGACTGTGAAAGGTCCAAATTTTGGGCATCGGTCACGACAAACTCATGAACCCTTGTTTGCGACTCAGGGAAGGGACCTGAGAACAGTTCCTGTGAGTATGCCTGTTCTGAATCTCTTCTTTTCCTGGAGTAAGCAGGCTGGGAGGAAGGAGGATCAGCTTGAGGATTCAGAGGTCCAGTCCCTTGGCTAGCGTGAGTGAACTGCATGGAAGACTGGGTGGTGGATAAATTACTGGATGCGGTATTTGTTATCCACATGATCAACTGATCGCACTGTTGTGGTTTTATTAATGGCGTACCGCGCGGACCGGAAAACTGTGAGATTAAGCTAGGGAGCATAGATACGCTGCATTCTACTTCTCCCTCAGCAGCAGGCACTGTTCCACCCCGCCCAGGACCTTGGCCTCTGCCCACACTCTCATTCGGATGCCCACGTCCACGTCCTTATCCCCGACCCTTACCCCTAGTCTTCATCATGTTGTATAATGCACTGCATCAAAATGCTACGCAAAGTGTGAGATATTTTGCGTACACTATAGCAAAAAAAGACCTTGAGAAATGTGTACAGTCTTGTACAAAAACAAATAAAAAATTAGAGAAGTTTTGTTAGTTCGTATAAAGTCTGTGTACAGCAGTAGCAGTATACCGTATAGAAGCCGTAACAGTATGCAGTATACAGCCAGGATGCTTGTGAAAAAAGTTATAGCTGCCTTTTTTCACGAGATATCTCTGTTTTTTTTTTTTTTTCACGCGATTGTCAATGGGACTTTCTAATTAAATAAAAAACTCTTTGCAAATTGGTGCTTTTTTAACATTAGAAAGTCCCATTGACAATTGCGTGAAAAAAAGCGTATCTACAACCTTTTGGAACCAGAGTTAAAAACCCTTCAGGGATATTTCCTGAAATCAAAAGAGCTTCATCTGGCCCTCTTCCTCCCCAGCAGCAACACCCATATTCTTTGTTGAAAGGAAAAATTCTACTCTTCAACCGTGCATTACTTACGGGAATTAAACAAGATCACTATTAAGAATCGCTATCCTCCCCCGTTAATCCCAGAACTACTGGAGAGGCTTTGGGCAGTCAAAATCTTTACTAAACTGGACCTCAGAGGAGCATATAATCTGGTATGGATCCCGGAGTTGAATGGAAAACCGCTTTCAGAACAAGATATGGACACTTTGAATCTCAAGTGATGCCATTCGGTCTTTGCAATGCTACCGCCACATTCCAGCACTTTATCAGTGATGTATTTCGAGACCAGTTGATCCAACTCATAGTGGCATATCTCAATGACATCCTCATCTTTTCTGATAACTTGGAGGAACATTGCAGGCACATTCGGGGGGTTTTGGAGCAACTTCAAAAGAATAATCTGTACATTGAACTAGACAAGTGTGAGTTTAAACAGATCTGAATGCAATTCCTGGGATACATGATCTCCCCAGATGACCTAAGTATGGACATCAGCAAGATTAAAGCAATCCTGAATTGGCACATTCCAAGACATTGGAAGGAAGGGCAGCACCTGATTGGTTTCACAAACTACAGAAGATTTATTAAGGACTTCTCAAAAGTTATATCTCCCATCACCTCCCTCACAAACAAAGCACACATATTTTCCTGGTCCCCAGAGGCCGCTTTGGAGAAACTAAAGACATTGTTTACTTCAGCACCAGTACTGATCTACCTAAGACCAGAATTGCCTTTTGTTGTGGAAGTGGACAACTCTGACTCTGCTGTGGGAGCTATCCTGTCACAATGAGTCAGAGCTAAGATTCAACTACATCCTTTTGCATTTCTGCCCTACACCTCATCACTCGTGGAGAAAATCTATGATATTGGGAACAAGGAACCTTTGGCCATCATGTTGGCTTTCACCAAATGGAGGCAGCTCTTGGAAGGAGCCCATCATCCATTAACGGTTCTTATTGACCATAAAGATTTAAAATTTCTCCATACTGCCAAGAGGTTATCTGCAAGACAATCCATGGGCCATGTTCTGCTCCAGGTTCAATTTAATTGGGTCCTACAGCCACGGCTCCTGCAATGGCAAGGCAGATGCATTTTCCAAGATATTTTCTGAGCCAGAATAGAAGTCAAATACGGACCAAACAATTTTATCCCCCCAAATTTCGGGGGGGGGGGGGGGGGGGTATCCAGCATTCTGAGGTCCTCCTAACAAAGCTTTAGGGGGACTACCAAAGTGACCCATTCCTGAGTCATCTTTTTAAGGATGTAAAAGAATAAACGGTGGATTAGAAGTGCGCCAGGTGTATTTTAGCCAGTATACCGATTGATATACAAATGAGTAACAACTCACCTGGTGTCAGACGGGGTATACCTTATCAGAGGAACCCCGCTGACACCTGTAGTCCAAGTAGGTATGTAAAGGGTTTTTATCCTTAATCCATCCAACAACAGAGAGCCGCAGAAAAGCACAAGCAATCCAAATGTGGGGCTTGATAAGCATAACCAGTTAAAAGTAAAAATAAAAAAGTTTTTCTGCGCTCAGCAGGATAGAGAATTAGTCTTAAATCTCATTGAGCATTCTTGTTGCAAAAGATTTTTTATTACAGGTAGTGAGGAACGCGTTTCGGCTGGAATAACAGCCTTTCTCAAGAATGGACTCTGGAGGTGAGAACACTAACTATACGTTCTGAAGTCCTCAAACAGGTCCTTGATTCCAAGCTGACTAATCACCTTGGGGTCACAAAGACTATGGAACTCCTGCTTTCTTCCTTCTGGTGGCCCGTCTGCAGGAGAGATGTGAAGAGATATGTCACCTAAGGTTGGTCCCTTGGTTCCAGCGTGGGGCTGTCCCTAATGGAACAATCTCCCAGCTTTCAGACAGGTTTCCTGGGGTTTGTTATTTCGTTAAAGTAGAGACCCATGAGACAACGAGGACCATTGTTGTGGACTCGCAGGCTTAAGTGTTTTTTTTGCAACATGAACCAATACCTTTTACGTAAGCTATTCCATCTGTGTATGTATGCAGGTATGATAGGTGAGTGTTTTGGGTCATTTATTAGTCCTTGTGTTATGTCTGCCCTTTAATCCAGTTCATAGTTCTTTTGCTTTTGGTGTTGCATGTGTGCAGTTCTCTAGTTTATGGACGTAACACCTACCGTCTGTACGGGAAGCACAGAATGTCGCAGATTACAGAACCAACACTTACCTAAAGATCTGTTGGTCAAAATAATGTGTCGCTCTTCCCACATGTTCTTCCGTTAGTGGCGTCACTTGGAGGATGCAACTCCACAAACACAGCAAGGTTAGGATAGTGCGCCGCATCTTCACCTGGAATAACAAGAAAGGCACTATCTGTTGCAATTTTATATTTCATGCCTCCCCCATATCCTGAACAGAACCCTGATACTAGTATGAAAAACATCTAATACAAATCCACTTCTTTTCAGTATTTTACATTTCAACCTCTTCTATATCCTAACTAGAGATGAGCGAACGTACTCGTCCGAGCTTGATACTCGTTCGAGTATTAGCGTGTTCGAGATGCTCGTTACTCGTAACGAGTACCACGCGATGTTCGGGTTACTTTCACTTTCCTCTCTGAGACGTTAGCGCGCTTTTCTGGCCAATTGAAAGACAGGGAAGGCATTACAACTTCCCCCTGCGACGTTCAAGCCCTATACCACCCCCCTGCAGTGAGTGGCTGGGGAGATCAGGTGTCACCCGAGTATAAAAATCGGCCTCTCCCGCGGCTCGCCACAGATGCGTTGTGAGATAGCTGAGGGACAGTGGTATCGTGTTGGAGCTGCTATAGGGAGAGTGTTAGGAGTTATTGTAGGCTTCAAGAACCCCAACGGTCCTTCTTAGGGCCACATCTAACCGTGTGCAGTACTGTGGAGGCTGCTTTTAGCAGTGTTGCACTTTTTTTTTTTTTTTGGTATATCGCCCGTGCAGAGCATTGCGCCCTGCAGTAATACTCCAGGGATAGAATTGTGTAGGCAGGGCCAGAAGACATATATTATAGATTAAATATACGCAGTGGTCCTTTTGAAAAAAATATTTGAAAAAAATCTATTTGGCCTGCCTGTCACTCTGCTCAGTGTTCTGGGTCCGTGTCTGCTGGGGGTAGTATTTCTCCAAATAAATACGCAGCCAGCTAAGTGTTACAGCAGGCTTGCGCCAAATTATTTCCTGGCTCTGAAATCACCGGTCTGTTGCAGTTAATAACAGTGCAACACTGCAGTTCCGTGACACACACATCAGGGACAGAATTGTGTAGGCAGGGACAGAAGACATATATAGATTGAATATACGCAGTGGTCCTTTTGAAAAAAATATTTGAAAAAAATCTATTTGGCCTGCCTGTCACTCTGCTCAGTGTTCTGGGTCCGTGTCTGCTGGGGGTAGTATTTCTCCAAATAAATACGCAGCCAGCTAAGTGTTACAGCAGGCTTGCGCCAAATTATTTCCTGGGGTTCCGTAAACGAAGTCAGCCTCCAACCACAGGCCAATAAGCGGCACATTTAAATACAGCGTTCTGTTTCTGCACTACTGCTAATACACCATGCTGAGGGGTAGGGGTAGGCCTATAGGACGTGGACGCGGGCGAGGACGCGGAGGCCCAAGTCAGGGTGTGGGCACAGGCCGAGCCACTGCGGTGGCCAGGGGTAGAGGCAGGGCCAGACCGAATAATCCACCAACTGGTTCCCAAAGCGCCCCCTCGCGCCATGCCACCCTGCAGAGGTCAAGGTGCTCTACGGTGTGGGAGTTTTTCACAGAGACGCCTGACGACCGACGAACAGTGGTGTGCAACCTTTGTCGCGCCAAGATCAGCTGGGGAGGCACCACCACCAGCATGCGCAGGCATATGATGGCCAAGCACCCCACAAGGTAGGACGATGCCCGTTCACCGCCTCCGGTTTGCACCACTGCCTCTCCCCCTGTGCCCCAACCTGCCACTGAGATCCAACCCCCCTCTGAGGACACAGGCAGTACCGTCTCCTGGCCTGCACCCACACCCTCACCTCCGCTGTCCTCAGCCCCATCCAGCAATGTCTCTCAGCGTAGCGTCCAGACGTCGCTAGCGCCACAGTTTGAGCGCAAGCGCAAGTACGACGCCACGCACCCGCACGCTCAAGCGTTAAACGTGCACATTGCAAAATTGATCAGCCTAGAGATGCTGCTGTATAGGCTTGTGGAAACGGAGGCTTTCAAAAGCATGATGGCGGCGGCGGCCCCGCGCTACTCGGTTCCCAGTCACCACTACTTTTCCCGATGTGCCGTCCCAGCCCTGCACGACCACGTCTCCCGCAACATTGTACGCGCCCTCACCAACGCGGTTACTGCCAAGGTCCACTTAACAACAGACACGTGGACAAGCACAGTCGGGCAGGGCCACTATATCTCCCTGACGGCACATTGGGTGAATTTAGTGGAGGCTGGGACAGAGACAGAGCCTGGGACCGCTCACGTCCTACCCACCCCCCGAATTGCGTGCCCCAGCTCGGTGGTGGTATCTGCGGGGGTGTATGCTTCCTCCACTAAACCCTCCTCCTCCTCCTCCTACGCAACCTCTGTCTCGCAATCAAGATGTGTCAGCAGCAGCAGCACGTCGCCAGCAGTCGGTGTCACGCGGCGTGGCAGCACAGCGGTGGGCAAGCGTCAGCAGGCCGTGCTGAAACTACTCAGCTTAGGAGAGAAGAGCCACACGGCCCACGAACTGCTGCAGGGTCTGACAGAGCAGACCGACCGCTGGCTTGCGCCGCTGAGCCTCCAACCGGGCATGGTCGTGTGTGACAACGGCCGTAACCTGGTGGCGGCTCTGCAGCTCGGCAGCCTCACGCACGTGCCATGCCTGGCCCATGTCTTTAATTTGGTGGTTCAGCGCTTTCTGAAAAGCTACCCCCACTTGTCATACCTGCTCGGAAAGGTGCGCCAGCTCTGCGCACATTTCCGCAAATCCCACATGCACGCTGCCACCCTGCGGACCCTGCAACATCGGTTTAATCTGCCAGTGCACCGACTGCTGTGCGACGTGCCCACACAGTGGAACTCTACACTCCACATGTTGGCCAGACTCTATGAGCAGCGTAGAGCTATAGTGGAATACCAACTCCAACTTGCGCGGCGCAGTGGGAGTCAGCCTCCTCAATTATTTACAGAAGAGTGGGCCTGGTTGGCAGCCATCTGCCAGGTCCTTGGAAAATTTGAGGAGTCTACCCAGATGGTGAGCGGGGATGCTGCAATCATTAGCGTCACCATTCCTCTGCTATGCCTCTTGAGAAGTACCCTGCAAAGCATAAAGGCAGACGCTTTGGAATCAGAAATGGAGGCGGGGGAAGACAGTATGTCGCTGGATAGTCAGAGCAACCTCATGTCTATATCTCAGCGCGAGGAGGAGGGGGAGGAGCATGAGGAGGAGGGATAAGAGACAGCTTGGCCCACTGCTGAGGGGACAGATGCTGCTTGCCTGTCATTCTTTCAGCGTGTATGGCCAGAGGAGGAGGAGTAGGGGGAAGAGACAGCTTGGCCCACTGCTGAGGGGACAGATGCAGCTTGCCTGTCATCCTTTCAGCGTGTATGGCCAGAGGAGGAGGAGGAGGAGGAGGAGGAGGAGGATCCTGAAAGTGATCTTCCGAGTGAGGACAGCCATGTGTTGCGTACAGGTACCCTGGCACACCTGGCTGACTTCATGTTAGGATGCCTTTCTCGTGACCCTCGCGTTACACGCATTCTGGCCACTATGGATTACTGGGTGTACACACTGCTCGATCCACGGTATAAGGAGAGCCTTTGCACTCTCATTCCCGAAGAGGAAAGGGGTTCCAGAATGATGCTATATCACAGGGCGCTGGTGGACAAACTGATGGTAAACTTCCCATCCGACAGCGCTAGTGGCCGAAGGCGCATTTCCGCGGACCAGGTAGCAGGGGAGGCGCAGAGATCCGGCAGCATGTACAGCGCAGGCAGGGGAACACTCTCTAAGGCCTTTGACAGCTTTATGGCTCCCCAGCAAGACTGTGTCACCGGTCCCCAGTCAAGGCTGAGTTGGCGGGAGCACTGTAAAAGGATGGTGAGGGAGTACGTAGCCGATTGCAGCACCGTCCTCGGTGACGCCTCTGCCCCCTACAACTACTGGGTGTTGAAGCTGGACACGTGGCCTGAACTCGCGCTGTATGCCCTGGAGGTGCTTGCTTGTCCTGCGGCTAGCGTCTTGTCAGAGAGTGTGTTTAGTGTGGCTGGGGGAATCATCACGGATAAGCGTACCCACCTGTCAACCGACAGTGCTGACAGGCTTACACTCATCAAGATGAACAAAGCCTGGATTTCCCCAGACTTCTCTTCTCCACCAGCGGACAGCAGCGATACCTAAGCAATACGTAGGCTGCACCCGCGGATGGAAGCATCGTTCTCTATCACCATCCAAAACGGGGACCTTTTTGCTTCATCTATCTGTGTATAATATTCCTCCTCCTCCTCCTGCTCCTCCTCCTGAAACCTCACATAATCACGCCGAACGGGCAATTTTTCTTAGGCCCACAAGGCTCAGTCATATAATTTTTCTAAACAATTTTTATACGTTTCAATGCTCATTAAAGCATTGAAACTTTCACCTGAACCAATTTTTATTTTAACTGGGCTGCCTCCTGGCCTAGTTACAAATTAAGCCACATTAACCAAAGTGATTAATGGGTTTCACCTGCCCTCTTGGTTGGGCATGGGCAATTTTTCAGAGGTACATTAGTACTGTTGATACATCAATTTTTGTGGGCCCTCGCCTACAGTGTAATCAAATTAATTTTTAGCCCACCTGCATTACAGCTGACGTTACATCAGCTGTGTTGGGCACTGCAATGGGATATATATGTATGTATCGCCGCTGGCTTCCTGGCACCCACCCATGCTGTGGGTCCACAGGGAGTTGTAAATGCATCTGTGTCCACTTCTAAAGAACCCCAGTCTGACTGGGGCATGCAGTGTGGGCCGAAGCCCACCTGCATTAAGCACGACATTACTACCTCAGCTGTGTTGGGCAATGCAATGGGATATTTTTATGTACCGCCGGTGGGTTCCAGGGAGCCACCCATGCTGTGGGTGCACACGGAATTCCCATTGCGGAGTTGTACCTGCTTGTGACTATATATAAAAAAACGCGGTCTGACTGGGGCATGCAGACACCTTGACAGAATGAATAGTGTGTGGCACATAGGTTCCCCATTGCTATGCCCACGTGTGCAGCTCCAGATGGAGGTGGCACAGGATTGGATTTCTCATTGCTTCTGTACAGCATTGTGGGCTATCGCCCCGCCACTTTTAAAGAGGGTCGCTGCCTAGCCGTGCCAACCCTCTGCAGTGTGTGCCTGCTTTTCCTGTGGCAGACGCACTTATAAATAGACATGAGGGTGGCGTGGCATGAGGGCAGCTGAAGGCTGGGCAGGGACAGTTTGGTGTGCGCTGTGGACACTGGGTCGTGGGGGGGGGGGATTTGGCAGCATGTAACCCAGGAGAAGTGGCAGCGGAGTGTCATGCAGGCAGTGATTGTGCTTTGTTGGAGGTAGTGTGGTTCTTAGCTAAGGTATGCATTGCTAATGAGGGCTTTTCAGATGTAAAAGTTGTTGGGGGGGGCACTCTTGCTGCTATTGTGGCTTAATAGTGGGACCTGTGAACTTGAGATGCAGCCCAACATGTAGCCCCTCGCCTGCCCTATCTGTTGCTGTGTCGTTCCCATCACTTTCTTGAATTGCCCCGATTTTCACAAATGAAAACCTTAGCGAGCATCGGCGATATACAAAAATGCTCGGGTCGCCCATTGACTTCAATGGGGTTTGTTACTCGAAACGAACCCTCGAGCATCGCGAAAAATTCGTCTCGAGCAACGAGCACCTGAGCATTTTGGTGCTCGCTCATCTCTAATCCTAACCCCTTTGTGATGTGGCCTATTTTGACTCTAAGGCTTTACAAAAGTCATATTTTTTTTAAATTTTCCTTCAACAAGTCCATTTGAGGACTTGTTTTTTTGCGTGGAAAGCTGTAGTTTTTATTGGTACTATATTTGGGCACATATAATGTGTTGTATAAGTTTTTTATTAATATTTTGCAGGGCAGGGTGGAAAAAAACATCAATTTTGCCATTGTTTTTGGTTACAGTGTTCATCATGCAGCATAAATGATATAATTCATTTTTTTGCAGGTTGGAGCAATTATTATAATACCAAAATTAATGTACCGTATATACCGGCGTATAAGACGACTTTTGAACCCCGAAAAATCTGCTCTGCAGTCGGGGGTCGTCTTATGCGCCGGTAATACAAAAAAAAAAAAAGTGTAAAAAAAAAAAATTTTATTACTCACCTCCCACGGCGTTCTGTCGCGCTCCGGCAGGATGTCGCTCGCTCCGGCAGGCTGTCGCTCGCTCCTCGTCCCCGGCGCAGCATAGCTTTCTGAATGCGGGGCTTGAAATCCCCGCTTCCAGAAAGCTAATACACACGCCGGCAGCCATGACATCATTGAATGGCTGTGATTGGCTAAAGCACACGTGGCTTCAGCCAATCACACTATTCAATGACATCATTGAATGGCTGTGATTGGCTGAAGGCGCACGTGTTAGCAATCACACCCATTCAATGATGTCATTGAATAGTGTGATTGGCTGAAGCCACGTGTGCTTTAGCCAATCACAGCCATTCAATGATGTCATGGCTGCCGGCGTGTGTATTAGCTTTCTGGAAGCGGGGATTTCAAGCCCCACATTCAGAAAGCTATGCTGCGGCGGGGACGAGGAGCGAGCGACAGCCTGCCGGAGCGAGCGACATCCTGCCGGAGCACGACAGAACGCCGTGGGAGGTGAGTAATAAAATTTTTTTTTTTTTCTCCACTGAATACCGGCGTATAAGGTGACAGTTGGGGGGTCGTCTTATACGCCCCGTCGCCTTATACGCCGGTATATACGGTACATATAGTTCTTATTGTTTTTTTCCACTTTTGCACAATAAAAACAATTTTTTGTTTTGCATCTATGCATTTAGAGACCCACAACTTTTTTATTTTTCCATTAACTAAGGGCATGCTTTTTGCATGATGAGCTATAGTTTTTATTGGTATCATTTGGGGGTATAAATTGTTGATTGAATGACTTTTATAGCATTTTTAGGAAGCATGAATAAAGAATAAAGTTTTTTTTTAAATCGAGTTTATCGTTAAGGGAAAAAAATGTGTTCAATTTATCGTTTGCGGTTGTTACGGATACTGCTAAACCAATCATGTGGCTTTTTGTTTTTTTAAACAAACCGAGGGAGATATTTTTTGCACTTTTTTTCTTAAATTTTTTTTTTTTTACATTTAATAAAATCCTATGTAACCCTACAGATAACACAGTGATAACTGAGTACAGATCAGAAAAAGCACAGTGGAGCTTTTTACTATAAAAGCATAAAAAAGGGATAATAGAAAAATAAAAGAAAAATTGCCAAAATACAATTGCCAAAAAAATATATACATATTTACAAAGTATTACAGAAATAAGAGGAAAGAAAATTACTCTGGCCGCATCCCCAATCACACATCACAAACTCCAACCTACTGAAAAAACATACATTTGTAACATAACACTTTCAAAACTGTCAACACCTACAAACATATTTGTAGACATACACTACCGTTCAAAAGTTTGGGGTCACATTGAAATGTCCTTATTTTTGAAGGAAAAGCACTGTACTTTTCAATGAAGATAACTTTAAACTAGTCCTAACTTTAAACAAATGCACTCTATACATTGCTAATGTGGTAAATGACTATTCTAGCTGCAAATGCCTGGTTTTTTGTGCAAAATCTACAAAGGTGAATAGAGGCCCATTTCCAGCAACTATCACTCCAGTGTTCTAATGGTACAATGTGTTTGCTCATTGGCTCAGAAGGCTAATTGATGATTAGAAAACCCTTGTGCAATCATTTTCACACATCTGAAAACAGTCTAGCTCGTTACAGAAGCTACAAAACTGACCTTCCTGTGAGCAGATTGAGTTTCTGGAGCATCACATTTGTGGGGTCAATTAAACGCTCAAAATGGCCAGAAAAAGAGAACTTTCATCTGAAACTCGACAGTCTATTCTTGTTCTTAGAAATGAAGGCTATTCCATGCGAGAAATTGCTAAGAAATTGAAGATTTCCTACAATGGTGTGTACTACTCCCTTCAGAGGACAGCACAAACAGGCTCTAACCAGAGTAGAAAAAGAAGTGGGAGGCCGCGTTGCACAACTAAGCAAGAAGATAAGCACATTAGAGTCTCTAGTTTGAGAAACAGACGCCTCACAGGTACCCAACTGGCATCTTCATTAAATAGTACCCGCAAAACACCAGTGTCAACATCTACAGTGAAGAGGCGGCTGCGGGATTTTGGGCTTCAGGGCAGAGTGGCAAAGAAAAAGCCATATCTGAGACTGGCCAATAAAAGAAAAAGATTAAGATGGGCAAAAGAACACAGACATTGGACAGAGGAAGACTGGAAAAAAGTGTTGTGGACGGATGAATCCAAGTTTGAGGTGTTTGGATCACAAAGAAGAACGTTTGTGAGACGCAGAACAAATGAAAAGATGCTGGAAGAATGCCTGACGCCATCTGTTAAGCATGGTGGAGGTAATGTGATGGTCTGGGGTTGCTTTGGTGCTGGTAAGGTGGGAGATTTGTACAGGGTAAAAGGGATTCTGAATAAGGAAGGCTATCACTCCATTTTGCAACGCCATGCCATACCCAGTGGGCAGCGCTTGATTGGAACCAATTTCATCCTACAACAGGACAATGACCCTAAACACACCTCCAAATTGTGCAAGAACTATTTACAGCAGAAGCAGGCAGCTGGTATTCTATCGGTAATGGAGTGGCCAGCGCAGTCACCAGATCTGAACCCCATTGAGCTGTTGTGGGAGCAGCTTGACCGTATGGTACGCCAGAAGTGCCCATCCAACCAATCCAACTTGTGGGTATGCTTCTAGAAGCGTGGGGTGCAATTTCTCAAGCTTACCTCAACAAATTAACAGCTAGAATGTCAAAGGTGTGCAATGCTGTAATTGCTGCAAAAGGAGGATTCTTTGACGAAAGCAAAGTTTGATGTAAAAACAATGTTATTTCAAATACAAATCATTATTTCTAACCTTGTCAATGTCTTGACTCTATTTTCTATTCATTTCACAACGCATGGTGGGGAATAAGTGTGACTTTTCATGGAAAACACAAAATTGTTTGGGTGACCCCAAACTTTTGAACGGTAGTGTACATCTATATATATAAAGACGAAAGCCCTCACTGACTCATTCACTGACTGACTGACTGACTGACTGACTGACTGACTGACTCACTCACTCACTCACTCACTCACTCACTCACTCACTGACTCGCCCAAAGTTCTCCAACTTCCCAATGTCGTAGAAACATGAAATTTGCCACAAGCATAGATTATCTCCAAAATAGGAAAAGTAATTGGGTCCCAACTCGACTATTGAATTCTAGCGCAAAAGAATTGGCGTCGAAATTTTGCGTACGGAATCTAAATCTCTCACTTCCCAATGTCATAGAAACTTAAAATTTGGCACGCGCATTGATTATGTCATAAATAGGAAAAGCTAATGGGTCCCAACTCGATTATTCAATTTTATGCGCAAAAGAATTAGTGTCCAAATTTTATGTACGGAATGTAATTTTCTCACTTTCCGGTGTCATAGAAACGTGAAATTTGGCACGAGCATTGATTATGTCATAAATAGAAAAAGCTAATGGGTCCCAACTCGATTATTCAATTCTATGCGCAAAAAAATTAGCGTCCAAATTTTACGTATGGAGTGCATTTTTTTTCACTTTCCAGTGTCATAGAAACGTGAAATTTGGCACGAGCATTGATTATGTCATAAATAGGAAAAACTAATGGGTCCCAGCTCAATTATTCAATTCTATGCGCAAAAGAATTAGCGTCCAAATTTTACATACGGATTGTAATTTTCTCACTTTCCGGTGTCCTAGAAACGGGAAATTTGGCAGGAGCATTAATTATGTCATAAATAGGAGAAGCTAATGGGTCCAAACTCGATTTTTCAATTCTATGCGCAAAAGAATTAGCGTCCAAATTTTACGTACGGAATGTAATTTTCTCACTTTCCAGTGTCATAGAAACGTGAAATTTGTCACGAGCATTGAGTATGTCATAAATAGGAAAAGGTAATGGGTCCCAACTCGATTTTTCAATTCTATGCGCAAAAAAATTAGCGTCCATATTTTACGTATGAAATCTAATTATCTCACTTCCTGATGTCATTTTATATAAAGGAAACATCGCATGGTTACCTCCACGTGGTGTTTCCTAGGTAACGCAGAGAACTATGCAAAATGGTGAACATATGTTTTTCCGGTATCTCTAAAGTAACCACGACTTCATAAGGTTTTCCGTGTGAACACCAGATAAACACCAGTACCAAATTAACGCGGGCAAAGCCGGGTATATCAGCTAGTATAAAATAAAATATAAATACAGATTTTTTTTAAGCTATACACATGCCCACAACAAATAATTCTGATGTTAAGCCATCTAGATCTGGTGATTTTTTTTTTTTGGCCCTGGGCCCATCAATCACCAGTATAACTTCCTCTTCTGTAATTGCTTCTGTCAAAACGTCAAGAGAGGGGTTTTCTCCTGGTTCAGGAATTGTTTCTTTTCCAATTAAGTTCCCTCCTACCCAAGAGATGTGAGTAGAAGGACCTAACGACCTCTAGGATCCCTGATATAGACTTTTTTCGAGTAGCCTGTACTGTCTAATAGACCTGTGACCAATTTACAACTCACTGACATCTTACAGTTCTTGTGGGGCTTGGGTGAGTGGTACTTCCCTAAATCTCTTTCAAAAACTATAGCTGTGTGTCCATCATACTGACATCTCATGAGCAAGGATTTCACACTTCAGACCTCCTCACTGCTACCCCCAGTGAAGAGTAAATGCTCAAATTTCCTCCTCAGGCTCTGATGCATAGGCCTCTGAGGTTGGAGAGCTGTTGAGAGAACCTTCTCATCCAATAGCCCAATAGTGGTTCCTGGCTCTGTAGAAAATCCTCAAAGGACTGTCTTATTTTTACTTCTTCCAGGAATGATTAATTTAATTTCCATAAACCTTTGCCCATCCAAGGGGTTTATGTAACATTCTCTCTATCTTTCTCATCCACATCACTATCCCTTGGGATCTCAACAGTGGGGTGCACCACACCACCAGGGGCAATCTCAGATTTTTGGAGTTTACTCCTTCCCCCAGTAGTTTGGTGCCCCTTCTGCCCAGGCTGGCCAGGCACTCCACTGAGACCAGGTATCTCTTCCTCCTCCTCATCCCCACTAGCCTTGCACCCAGACAGACAGGCCTGCTGACCCTTCAACTGAGCTCGGCTGATGTTGACAAAACAGAAGGGACAGTGACTGAATGGGTTCCCCCAAAGCTCCATTCAGGTTACACCAAATATCTTTACAGGATGAGAGTGGATGATCTCTCATCCTGTGAAGTGCGCACCAGTATTTCACACAGCGCACACACCAATGCCTTGCACCGTGCACCAAAATGTGTGGGATCACCATACTTGTGGCAGACTTTTGGCTGTCCCTGAGAGAAAAACAGGATCCTGTTTCTTCCCAGGAATGCAAAAGATGGGACGTGGGCAGCAGAATTACCTGCACGTTTCCACTTCACCATGAAAGACCATGTGCCTGACCAGGCGCCTGTGTGCATCCCTGTTTTTCTGGTGAGGATAGAGTACATCCACATAACTACTCATTTAGGTCATGATGCCAACATAAGAGAGAGATTTATTACTAGTCAAAATAGTCACTCTCTTAGTGTCCTTCTGGTGGGAAATTGCTTGAACCACAACATCCCGCCACTCGGATTCTGTCTGATCCAGAAAGAGCTTGAGCTCTTTGTACTTTGACCAGAAGAGCTTGAGCTCCTCCAGTATCACGAAGCTGACACCAAACAAGAAGGTCCTGAAGGGCAAAAATGTCACTCATCCTGAATTTCATCACGAGGAGAAGCTCCACCACCCCAGCATGGCTAGGTCAGACACCACTGCATCCCTTTTGGAGATGGACCACATTCCTTCCCTCCCTGCTCAGCTGTAGGAAGTGAGAATGCTTCTTCTGACTTTGCTCTTGGAGGCCCCTGTGCCAAACCTATCTATCCAAAAAGACAGGTTGTGTTTTTAACCCTCTATAGTAACCAACCTCTCTTTAAGGTGGAGAAGAAAAGATGATGTGACATGTGGTTCCTGAAACTAGGAGGTGAAGTCCCCCCTTATGCATAGCTCCAAAGAGAAGGGGGGACAGTTGGACCATGGCCCCCATCCCTCCCCAAATCATCAGACACAACACCAGACACAATCCCACCAGACACTCCTACCTCAGTTGTTACTCTTGTACATTCACTACCTTTACCTTTTTCTTGCCCAGATACTCCTCCAGCAGCAGGCACCCCAACATTTATTACTGTATTATTCTTTCATTTTAAAACACCCCCAGACTTTCCTTCATGCACACCATTCGCTATAATGCTCCTTCCTTCAACCCTTTCACATACCTTCATGTTTTCCATATTCTCATGCTCATCATTCTCACCCCTCTCTGTGACCAGACCAGTAACAACTTTCCTCTTAGGAGGGGGAGTAAGAGGAATTTGGTGACTCGAATGGCCCCCAGCAGCTCCCACCATGCCTTCAGGGGAGCAACCCAGGGCTGGCTTCTTAAATATAGCCTCCTCCAAGCCACCAGCTCACCCCTTCTCTAGTAATGGGGGGAACAGGACCTCCAGCCATGCTTACAGGAAAGCCTTTCGCCATGCTCCCCTCCACCATACCCACCGTAAACCCACTAAAAGAACTCCAGCAGGAAGTTTCATGAAAACGCTGATGAGAAACCAACCCTCCAGGCACACCCACGGCATGGCCTTCAGCCCTATTCTCTGTTAGCATATTTGCCGTGGACCCACCCAACAACCCACTTTCTTTGGGACCACCGCAGGGCCCTTTTGGGCGCCACCCAATGCCAGATGACCCACCAACTTCCTGAGATGCTTGGGATAACCCAATGCCAGGCAACCCCCTTTTTCCACCGCAGGGCCATTCTTGAGGCCACCCAACACCGGATGACCCCCCCCCCCCCCACCACCACCACCTTTTACGCCACCTCCATTGAACTTTTGGGATCACCCGATGCCCGGCAACCCCCCTTACGAGGCCTACCACAGGGCCCTTCTGATTGTCACTAGATGCCGTGTGACCCCACACACTTTTTCCACAGCCCTTTTTAATATTTTTATTGGTTTAACCAATGACAGATGACCCCCATACTTAATGATCTTGCTGTCAGACACCACTAGTTTCTGCTCATTATCACTCCTGTTATTACAAACCGGGCGGTTGTTTGGGTCAGAATGCATAGCACTCTCCCCCTTCCTGTGCACTGAACCCACATTAAGGTCTAGGCTGGGTTGGACAAGGGGGCCCCCTTATAGTTACCTCACTTTCCTGGTTCAGAAGCCTGCCCTGGAAGGTTGACATACCTGTACTCCACCTGGGGGATCTTTTTTTCACTTTTCTTCTATTTAGCCCGGGGGTCCCATTCTAGGTGGTCTTTCACAAAGCCAAGACCCTCCAGGCATACAGTCAATTCCATGTGCTTTGTGTACGCCACTACCCTTCCTCCTGGGCTGCTGTCCTTGCCCTCTTCTGAACTTGAAATGGCAATAACTTACCCAGCTGGAAATCTATCTGCACAGGAATTGCTGACTATTCGCTGTCGGTAGTTCTCTGGCAGAGGCCTGCTCCATGTTGGACACTGGGTCCTTCATATCATCACAGACCAAAGCCAGACCCAGCTGAGACCCTTCCAACCGATCATCTTTCGGAGGATCTCTCCCTTTAATACCTGGACGGCCCAGTTGTATTGGGCCTTCCTGGGCCCACCTGAGCCTTGACCCAACTGGGTATCCACCAGAAGGCCTGGCTCTATAAGGGCCTTTGCTGGAACCTCTTGCAACCAAGGTCCCCGAGGGCCACCATCCCTCACCCTGGTTAGCCTGGGTGGTCTCTAGGAGCAATGCAGTAGACACATCACTGCATCTCCAGCTAGATCTCCTCAGTCCCTCCTGGAAAGCTGGTTGCAATACATCCCCACCCTCTGCGGGGCTGCTCCGGAGAGTGGGGGGAGTGAACCTCTCTCTAACCATAGCCCAGGACTTCACCCCTTGGGTAGGGGAGAGCAAAAGTTCCTAGGCCCTGGAAGTTATACAGGGAGGATGGAAGCTGCCCGCAACACCATAGATAACACAGTGATAACTAAGTACAGATACTGTAGTAGATGTCACCTGCAGTCTTATGTAACCCCACCAGATAACACAGTGATAACTGAGTACAGATAATGTGGTAGATGTCACCTGCAGTCCTATGTAACCCCACAGATATCACTGTGATAACTGAGTACAGATAATATAGTATATGTCACCTGCAGTCTTATGTAACAGTACACATAACTAGTCCCTGACTTGTGTAAAGAAATATTGAGCTCACATAACCCATACTGCACCTGCATTGTCGTTCTTGGAGTTTTTGAAGGCTCCTCAGTGGTGTCTGTGTTTGTCCTTGCTGGTTATGCAGGTTTTATATCATCCTGGTGAGGTGTGTTATAAGTTACTGATTAATATCTTGCTGCCAGAATAAACTTCCCAAGAATATTTCCCAGATAAAGCTTTTTTATAGACTGCAGCGCCCCATAGACCTTGGATAGCTTTCACTTCTGGTGAACAAAAACATTTTTGCACTTTTGACATGTAGAGATAAATCCTAAATTAGAAAACAATAAAATCCTACTGCCCTGGGTACAGAGCTGAGTGTTCCTTCAGAACGCTGTCATTAGAGATGAGCGAGTATACTCGCTAAGGCACATTACTCGAGCGAGTAGTGCCTTAGCCGAGTATCTCCCCGCTTGTCTCTAAAGATTCGGGGTCCGGCGCGGGTGAGAGGTGAGTTGCGACGGGGAGCAGGGGGAAGCGGGGGGGGAGAGAGGAAGAGAGAGATCTCCCCTCCGTTTCTCCCCGCTCTCCCCCGCCGCTCCCCGCCCCCCAAATCTTTAGAGATGAGCGGGAAGATACCTGGCTAAGGCACTACTCGCTCGAATAATGTGCCTTAGCGAGTATACTCGCTCATCTCTAGCGGTCATCCATAAAACCTTAAAGGGGTTGTCCCGCACCGAAACGGCGTTTTTTTGTTTTTTTTTTCAATAGGCCCCCCGTTCGGCGTGAGACAAACACAAGGGATGGGTTAAAAAAAAGAAACAGTTTAGTACTTACCCGAATCCCCGCTCTGCGGCGACTTCTTACTTACCTTACCAAGATGGCCGCCGGGATCTTCACCCACGATGCACCGCGGGTCTTCTCCCATGGTGCACCGTGGGCTCTGTGCGGTCCATTGCCGATTCCAGCCTCCTGATTGGCTGGAATCGGCACACGTGACGGGGCGGAGCTACGAGGACCAGCTTTCCGGCACGAGCGGCCCCATTCACCACGGAGAAGACCGGACTGCGCAAGCGCATCTAATCGGGCGATTAGACGCTGAAATTAGACGGCACCATGGCGACGGGAACGCTAGCAATGGAACAGGTAAGTGAATAACTTCTGTATGGCTCATAATTAATGCACGATGTACATTACAAAGTGCATTAATATGGCCATACAGAAGTGTATAACCCCACTTTCTTTCGCGGGACAACCCCTTTAATGATGGTTTGCTTGAGATCCAATTCCTCTGTGCTGCTTACAGTATCTACGCTGTCAAAGTGTGTCCATTGTCTTATCTACAGGCAGCAGGGGAAGTTATATAGAGCAGGAAGCAGATTACTAATTGAAAGATGACACATACAGTATATCTTCTTGAAGCAGATACCTAACCCGTTGTCAGAATGCCCCTCAGCACCAAATACCTTCATGCAATTTTGCATCAAAGTGTAATTTTTCCATTGTATTACATTATACTGTGTTCTAATAGGCAGCCTATCAAGTCACACCACAGGCATGGCTTCATAAGCAATCAGAATTGACAGTGGCATTTAAAGGGTAAAGAGCCACAATTAGCATGAGCAACTGTTGCGGATAAGTGTCAGCTGTAAGAGATGGGTAACACCCGCAGTGTATGGAATAGGAGCGACCGCAGATCTTGCTCCATACAGACCGCAAACCTCCATAATGTACAGCATTAAAGGGGTTGTCCCGCGCTGAAACTGGTTTTTTTTTTTATTCAATAGGCCCCCCGTTCGGCGCGAGACAAACCCAATGCATGTGTTAAAAAAAAAAAAGTTTAGTACTTACCCGAATCCCCGCGCTGCGGCGACTTCTTCCTTACCTTAGCAAGATGGCCGCCGGGATCTTCACCCACGATGCACCGAGGGTCTTCTCCCATGGTGCACCGTGGGTTCTGTGCGGTCCATTGCCGATTCCAGCCTCCTGATTGGCTGGAATTGGCACACATGACGGGGCGGAGCTACGCGATGATGCGTAGAAGGGGACGGAGCCAGAACTCCACTCGTGCCGAGACCCAAGAGAAGGGAGAAGACCCTTCTGCGCAAGCGCGTCTAATCGGGAGATTAGACGCTGAAATTAGACGGCACCATGGAGACGGGGACGCCAGCAACGGAGCAGGTAAGTGAATAACTTCTGTATGGCTCGTATTTAATGCACGATGTATATTACAAAGTGCATTAATATGGCCATACAGAAGTGCTTACCCCCACTTGCTTTCTCGGGACAACCCCTTTAAGGGGTTAATGATTCCATTCCCCATTCCTGGTTGTAGCTAAATAGCAACAAGAAGAGTCAGTATATACATTCAGCAGTTTACAGTTAGTGATCACAATTATCAGCAGCGCACTTCAATTCATGAGTTAATGAGGTTTCAGGAATAAGTAGTAGCTCTGAAAATAACAATAGAAGTGTTTGAAAACTTGGCTGCTATTAGTGGATATAAACACCTTAAGCAAAATTACGGTAAATCTCTGCCCGAGACCCAGTAATTTCCCTGTACTGTCCCTATGTGCACGAACCAACACGTTTACTTGTGTCCAACTGATACATTTGATATGGCTGGCAGGCTTGCTTACTTTCTGACACTCTCTAATCATGTACACACACATTGGTGAGACATCCTCACATCTCTGAGGCACAAAACCCTTACATGGTCTGATGCCATAGCCACACAATGCAATTCTCTCTTGATATCCTGGGGGTAGCTTCCCTACTGGACTCTGGGGTGCACACACAGCCTGGTAATGATATCTCTACACCAAATAAAGAACTTTGAAGACAGTGTTCCTCTGGAGCTTGCCTTGTTCTGGCAGGCCGGCAGAAGCTCACTCTTCATCTCATGCTATATCCTATAGGTATTATTGTATCTTGTCACCACCGGAAGCTAAGGGTTTGACAGGGCTTGGATGGAGGAATGCTTCTGTCACGCCTCTAGTTCCCAATTGGCTAAATTCAGTAAGGTCTTAGCAGCAGCGTGTGTATTGATTTTTGCCTGCCCCGTTAGGCTTAGAATATTAGCTGCAAATGCTTCCATGTTAGAGCGGTAACATGGAAGCATTTACAGCAAATAATCCAAGCCTAACAGAAAAACGAATCTCTAATCCTAACCCTCCATGGCAGGGAAAAATCAATACAGAGATTGCCCAGGCAACATACACCTCGCCGCCACTAGCAACAGTGTCCTCACCCATGCTGTGCCTGTCAGCCATGTGCGCCCTGCTTCTTTCTATGGCTGGACTTACACTACTGCCGGCAAAGTGCTCCGCTGATCAGAATGGGCCACACCGCCAATCAGCAGCGCTGACATGTGCTGACCGGTGGCTCCCAGCATCCTCCACGGCGGGGCAGGTCAGGGGAATGGAGGTGGGAGAAGACAGGCAGCAGGGAGAGTCGCAGCGGGGCTGCTAAAAAGGAGCAGAGGCGATCACCTTCCTCCACACCAGGGACTGTCACAGAGGGCCCACTAAAGGGGAGCGCAGGTGTGACTCTACAGCAGCCAGGAAGAATGATAGTAGCCCCAATATGGGGACATGGTAAAGGGCTAAAGGGGAGCACAGGTGTGACACTACAGCCACCGGGGAGACTGACAGCCAACCTGGTAAGGGGACATGGTAAGGGAGGCCGCCAGCGCCTACAGTCACAGCGGGAACAGGAGCAGACCTGGTACACTCACATCAGGAGACCGCAGTGCTGAGTGGCAGGACCTGTGAGCCCGAGGAAGGGAAGATATCTGTGCAGCCAATTTTAAACAGGGGGTGTCAACACCCTTTCAAGCACTCTGTATCTTTTCTCCACCACTACTTCGAGTGGTGACAAACACACATTTTTTTATCAGTTTAGGTGCATGATCTCTCGGGTCTGCTGTGCAACTGTTTTTGGTATCACAGTATCTCACAAAAAGGTTCGTGGCAGCATCCAGGGCGTAATGCAAAAATAAATAATTTATTCCTCCAAGAACATGCTACGTTTCGACCCTCATGGGGTCTTTCTCAAGCATAGGCTGCCACGAACCTTTTTGTGAGATACTGTGATACACTTTGGGGGGTCTTCTGAGGCTCTGACCCCCACATTGCTGGCGTGCACCCGTTGGACTTATTAGTCCCCTTTTCGGTTTGGTTTGAAGAACCCTGAGGTGTGCTGCGAGTTAAACCCGTGTGGATTGCAACTGTTTTTGGTACACAGCAGGCTGGACTCCTTCACCAACAGGAGTCCCTGCATGGAAGTGGAGCCTCACAGTGGCAGAGAGTCACTTGATACAGCAGCTTTAAGCTATTTCACTGTAGGAGGAGGCACACCTCCTGCACATTAATAAGGTATACAAACATGACAGGCCAAATGATACGTGTAGTACACCATTGCTTTCAACCTATTAAGGGCCCCCACCCACTGGCGTTTTTTTCTCCACTGCGATGCGATTCTAAAGTTAAAGTCTCGCATCGCAGTGCGAGAAAAACGCAGGCAGATATCCCAAAATCGCTGGGATATCGCTGCGACATCGCCAGTCTTTTCAATGGGGCCAGCGGCAGCAGCGCTAGCCCCATTGAAAAGATATGGAGAATGCTGCGGACTTCTGCCACAGCTGTCACAGCTGTGGCAGGAGTTTCCTTCATCCCCGCGGGGACTGTGGCAGAGGTCAGCGGCATGCTATCTCATTGCTTTCAATGGGATCGGCAGCAGTGGTTTCTGACAAGCCCTGCAGAATAATTATCGGAGAAGGGCTTGAAATATAAGCCCTTCCCCGATAACCATAAAAAAGTGGTTAAAAAATAATAAAAAAGTTACTCACCTCTCCTGCTGTCAGCCGCGTCCTCCGGCTGGCTCCCCAGCACTGCTACTGAGCTCTTTCAGCAGACGGCGATTTAAAAATCCCCGCCTACTTAAAGGGCTGTGCAGATTAGCTGAGGGCTCAGCCAATAGCAGCTACTGCTTAGCTATTGGCTGAGCGCTCAGCCAATGACAGATAGCTCTTAGCTATTCAAAATAGAAACAGACGCAGTAATCCATGCATAAAGGGTGTCCCGGAATCGTGGGCGACAGAATCACTGATAAAAGTAGCAAAATAAATATTTGCTCTCTTGTTGGGGTCTGATAGGGCTGCCATCATCTCTATAGAACGTATCCATAGAGCTCTCAGAACATTACCACCTGCTTCTGAACGACCAAGAGACATATGCAAATTGTTCTCATTTCCAGTTGTGGCAGCCATTTTGAGGGTAGCAAGAAACCTTAAAGGGGTGGTCTCGCGAAACCAAGTGGGGGTATACACTTCCGTATGGCCATATTAATGCACTTTGTAATATACATCGTGCATTAAATATGAGCCATACAGAAGTTATTCACTTACCTGCTCCGTTGCTAGCGTCCTCGTCTCCATGGTTCCGTCTAAATTCGCTGGCAGCTTGCTTTTTTAGACGCGCTTGCGCAGTCCGGTCTTCTCCTTTCAGCACGAGCCGCTTCAGTGTGCTCCCCGCTACAGCTCTTCTGCGCATGCGCAGATGAGCTGTCACTGCTCGGGAGCGCGCTGAAGCGGCCATTCTGTACCTTCCTCTGTCAGAGGAAGGTGCAGAGCCGCCCAGCTGTCCTGCCGTCCAGGTAAGTGATGGGCCGGGGGGGGGGGCTGCCGCTGCGCCGGGGGGGGGCTGTCGTCGCTGTCGCTGCGATGGGGGGGGCTGCCGCTGCGATGGGGGGGCTGTCGCTAGGCCGGGGGGGGGCTGTCACTGCGATGGGGGGGCTGTCGCTAGGCCGGGGGGGGGGGGCTGTCGCTGCGATGGGGGGGCTGTCGCTAGGCCGGGGGAACTAGCGCTGGGCCAGGGGGGTAAGTGATGGGTCGGGGGTGATGTTCACTGACAGGTGAAGGCCCCGGAGCCTAGCGCTGGGCTCCGGAACCTAGCGCTGGGCTCCGGAACCTAGCGCTGGGCTCCGGGGCCTTCACCTGGGCTGAGGGTCTAGCGCTGGGGAGCCGGGAGCGTAGCGCTGGGGAGCCGGGGGCTAGCGCCGGTTACCTGCTGCCTGGCGGTGGGTGACTGGTCGGCGGCTGCGGGGCGTCTGGTCGGCGGCTGCGGGGCGTCTGGTCGGCGGCTGCAGGGCGTCCGGTTGCCATGGAGACACAGCTGGCAGCGTCTCGAGAGCGCGCACGTCGGGCTGCAGCGAGCGACGGGGAAAGAGCCGGCGGCCATCTTGGGGAAACTTTTATAAGTTGCTGAAACGCTGGAACGGTAAGTACAAACCAGCTAGGAAAGTCATTTACAGGGGTAATTAGTAATGTATGTTTAATTAGGGGGACTGGGCAAAAAAAAAAATCACTGCTTCCTCGAGACATCTCCTTTAAGGTTACGCTGCTACAAATTTTCCTGGATTTAGCACCCTCCACCCTGGCAAAGCGTTGTCTCTTACACCCATTATTAGATGCTTTAAGGGCCAAAGAAATTAAATATGCTTAGTTGTTCCCATTCGGACTAGGCATTAAACACAAAGGGCGGAAATTGAACATCCGTTCACTGGAGGATCTACAGAACTGCTGGCAGGATTTAGGTCTGGATCCGATTGATTTTCCCTGCTGGCTCCCTCTTCCAGACCTACCAAGTTTCTCTAGATTAGAGCCACCTGAAAAATGGCTTCTAGCAGGAAGCTCTATGTCGCCTAGAGGATAAAAGAAAAAAGCAAGAGAAGAGCTTGCAGGACACGATACCTGAATATGGACATAGGAATCTTAGGCTGTGACTCGCCTCTTGTTTTATCCCATGAGTAGTTTTTTGTTCTGATTTTAATTGACTGCTCTGTGGATCTGGGGTGAGCGTACATATCTGTTGTCTGTAACCTGCTATCAATTTTAGTAGTGGGTAAGGGTACGGTCTTACTGTCTCTGGCTTGTTATGGGAGGGCCGTCCACTCACCTCATTCAATGTAAAAGGCCTCAACTCACTGATAAAAAGACACAATATTGCTCTCCTCTTAAAAAGGTATGGCACAAAGATTTTTTTTTTTTTTTTTTACAGGGGACACACTTCAAAAAGAAAAAATGTCTCTCCTTAACGGGCAGACATTTTTTACAGGGTTTCCACAGCTCTTATCTCACTGGCTTCCAAATTGGTGTCAATCTTTTTCCACAAAACGATTAACCTCTCATGCCAATCTCAATATGATGATAAGAAAGGTAGAATCCATTTTTCAACCCTTTCCAATCCACTGTCTGACCTCTGAAGACATTTTGATTTAAGGCTGTATAGCTCCGATGTAGGAAGACGCCCGTCAGGGGCTCTTTTACTGTATATTGACAGCCTCTCTGCTGTCGAAGCCTATCCAACTTGTCACCTTATGCAGTACTGGCTTTAGCCAGCATATAGCACCGTTGTATAATGGCAGAAAAAGAGTAAGCCCCCTAGGAAAACCAGGATACAAATTGGACTGGAAAGAGTTAAAGGGTTTAGTCAACAATGTGAAATTAATCTTAGGGAACTTTTACGCTCCCAACGCTGACCAGGTCCCTTGGATAATCAAACAATTAGAGGTTCTCAAACACTTTGCGGAGGGACATATAATTCTCAGTGGGGGGACGCATAATTCTCAAGCTAAATATCACTCTACACCCTCCGATCGACTCCTCGGTGGGTCGCTCCCAGGTATCACAGGTCAGGCTGAAAAGGCTAAATCGCACTTTACAAGACTTGGGCATTATAGACGTATGACATTCTTTACACCTCTCTACAAAGGACTATACATTTTTTTCTCAGGTCCAATCCTCTTATCAGAGATTGGATTATATATTTGTCTCCTCTGGTCTCCTAGCATTTCTAGACAAAGCTGAAATAGACCTGATGACAGTTTCAGACCATGCTGCGGTGCATATAGATCTCAGACTGTTTTAAACGACGCCATGAGAGTGGAGATGGAGCTTAACCCCTTAGTGACGAAGCCTGTTTGCGCCTTAGTGACGGAGCCAAATTTTGGAAATCTGACAAGCATCGTTCAACATAGCATAACTTTGCAAAGGTTTTGCATATCCAAGTGATTTTTTTTGCCACATGTTGTACTTTATTTTGGTTGTAAAAATAAACCGATATAATTTGTGTATATTTATTAAAAGTACCAATATTGGAAAAATTTTGAAAAAATTGGAAAAATTTTGAAAAAATTGTCATTTTTTCACATTTTCAACTGTAATATCTCAAATATGTCCAAACATACTGTACAAATTTTTGATAGGATATATATTTCCATCTGTTTACTTTATTCTGAATGCACATTTGAAAAACTTTTGTGTTTTTTTTAACCATTTAGGAGACGTACAAATTTAACATTACTTTTTAGCATTTTGAGGAAACCTTTGTTTTCCTGCACCAAGCCAAGATTGCAAAGGCTCATGAGTGTCAGAATAATAGATACTCCCCCACATGACCCCATTTTAAAAACTACACCCCTTAATGTATTAACTGAGGGGGCGTCATGAGTATTTTGACCCCACCGTTTTTTTTAGGAATTAATTCAATTTAGAGGAGAAAAAATAAAATTTCATATTTTTGCAAATATATCATTTTAAAGACATATTTTTTTCCTATAGTGCCCATAAAATGAGGATTGACACCCCAAAATAGATACCCCTGTTTCTCCCGTGTTCACAAATATACCCATTGTGGCCCTAATATTATTTATGGATGCACAACAGGGCCCAAAATGAAAGGAGTAGTCAGTGTCTTTCAGAACATAAATTTTGCTTGAAGGCGTTTTAGGCCCCATAGCACTTTTGCGGAGCTCTTGAGCGGCGAAACCCAAAGAGAACCCCCACAAATGATGCCGTTTTGAAAACTAGACCCCTTAACAAATTTATCTAGGGGTGTACTGTCCATTTTGACCCCACAGTTTTTGAATGAATTCAAGCAAAGCAAAAGGAAAAAGATGTGATTTTAGTTTTTTTGGCAATTCTGTCATTTTAAAAACAGCTTTTTTTGTACAGCACACACATCAATGAAGCCTTGCACCCCAAAATGGATACCCCTGTTTGTCCCTTGTTCAGAGACATACCCATTGTCGCCCTAATCTTTTGTCTGGATGCACAACGGTGCCCAAAATGAAAGGAGTAGTCGGTGGCTTTCAGAACAGAAATTTAGCATGATGGTGATTTAGGCCCCATTGCCCACTTGTAGAGCCCTTGACCAAAACGACAGAGAACCCCAACAATGTAGTTGCGTATGGGCTGCGGGTATATCTGCGACCATGGAGCACAATAGGCTCTATGTTGCAGATATCCACGGTAAAACAGAACCTGCTGTGTTCTCTTTTCTGTGAGTGGATTACGCAATTCCGACCCACTAATGTGAGCGGAATAGTGTAATCCAATGCGATTGATCTGCGTATTACCTCAGATCAGACGCATGTGAAATCCGTACTTCCTATTCGGTCAAGTGAGACCGGCCAAAGGTAGATCGCTACCTTTTTATCACGTGACTGGCGACCGCTCAACAAGGTCACTGCTCCAGGCTCTCGATGACCATTAGTCGCTGGGAGCAAGGAGATTTTAAATTTCCTGGGCACCCTGACTCCTGCACATGTGTCCGGTGTATTGCCGGCGGTCACATGTGCAGAATCCGGAAAAGTTCACGGAGGAAGATCTCGTCAGGGTGCAAATACGGAGGCCTCCAGTACAAAGTTTCATCTCATCTCACCGATTGCATCGGTGAGGGGAGATGAAGCTTCACCTTTTTTTTACTTTTACGTGATCACCATAATCCATTGGATAACGGCGAACACATGATCAGGAACCGCTC
This sequence comes from Eleutherodactylus coqui, assembly GCF_035609145.1. NCBI lineage: Eukaryota > Metazoa > Chordata > Amphibia > Anura > Eleutherodactylidae > Eleutherodactylus > Eleutherodactylus coqui. Next base: position 24,988,621 of record NC_089842.1, on the reverse strand, counting down.
ACCGCGGCCCCCCCCCCCCCCCCTCCCCCGTGAAATCTCCAAGCTCTCGGCTAAGTTTTGTAACCAGGAGCAGGGAGATTTTAAATTACCCTGGCAATCTACGACTTTTGCGCATGTGACGGGCGCGTGCGCAGAAGCTGGGGTAACGTCCGCGGGCCTTAGGTACGTCATTTCATCCTCCCTCACGGATATGATACATGGGGGGAGATGAAACGTAATCTTTTTTAACTTTTTTTTTACTTTTTAAAACTTTTTTTTTTACTTTTAAAACATTTTTTTTTACTTTTTGCACTTTTTTTTTACTTGAAATGATCACTGTTATCCATAGGATAACAGTGATCATCTACCCGGTGAAATCTCTCTGCTCCTGGCTACACATGGCAGCCAGGAGCAGAGGGATTTTAAATTTCCCGGGGCTCTAGCCCCTCTGTGCGCAGACGGGGACTTCGGGTCCCGGAACAACGGGGACATTGGCGGACCTGAGGTGAGCATTTTCACCTCCCCTCATGGATCGGATCGATGACGGAGGTAAAACTTGTACTTTTTTTGAACTTTTTTTGAACTTTTTCGCGATCACAGCTATCCATTGGATAGTGGCGATCGCAGGACCGGGGACCGCTTACTGTGGTCCCCAGTAACATCTCCTGGTTCCCGGCTATCTTCAGGAGCCAGGAGACTTTGAATTAGCTGGGGCACCCGGCCTTCTGCGCATGCGCGTGACATCATACATCTGGCGCGGATGCGCAGAAGAGCGGCGCCGGGTCCCAGAGGATCCATTCACCGCGGGACATAGCGGACAAGCCAGGTGAGCATTTTCAGCTGCCCTGATGGATCCGATCCATCAGGGCAGCTGAATCTTTAACTATTTTCACAGTTTTATTTACTTTATTGTGATTGCGCTATCCATTGGATAGCGCCAATTGCAATGTCGGGGGGGGGGGACTGCCCGCAGCTCAGAATGACAGCTCCATGCTGTCGGCTACCTGCGGGCACCGACAGCATGTAGCTGTCACGTCCTCAGTCAAGTGGGCATTAATCCTAAGAGAACGCATGTTTCTACGTCTTCTAGGATTAAAGCCCACTTACTGAGGACGTAGAATCCCGATGTGGCCGTCACTAAGGGGTTAATGCAGCACGATTAGACTCCCATGAAGAAAGAGAACACCTCACTAAACTCATGGACGAGTATTTTCAGCTTAATATAGGGAAGGAGCCTGGCTTAATGGTTGTATGGGAGGCACATAAGGCCTTTGTACTTGGATTGCTTATAGCTCTGGGCTCAAGAACTAAAAAACTAGTTTAGAAAATTATTTATGACAAACTATGTCAAATAGCTAAATTAGAGGAGGTGGTAAAACTTTCCCAAACGAAAACCAATCTGGAGAGGCTGACGGAGCTGAGGATGGAACTGAAACACTGACAAGAATTCAAATTTAATAAGAAACATCTTTATCTAAAACATATCGTATACCCGCAAGGCAATAGGGGGAGCAAATTCATGTCCTCATTAATCAAAAAAGCTAGGGCTAAAAATAATATCAAATCTATCAAAACCCTTATGGGCAAAGCACCAACTTGCAAAGCGCTTTTAACATTAAAAAGTCCTATTGTCAATCGTGTGAAAAAAACGCGCAAGAAAAACGCAAGTGTGCAGGAGCCCTTACATCCTCGGCTGCTATAGCAAATGAATTTTAACAGTGTTATTCTCAACTGTACAATTTGGGAAAGCATAAAACACCTACTGAGAGTGAGAACAAAAGAGCTACTGGATGCCTTCCTACAACAAGTTTTTTTTTTGAACAATCTCTTTTTATTCGCATATCAAATTCGAGAATGAGAATCTTACATAGAAAACCATTGGTGTTGACTACATTTCAAACATTTCGGAGTTGTTCTATACAAGTAAACATGTACAATTAGTGTCTTTAGACATTAGATACAGCTGTGAGACAACGATTATCAATTCAAAAAATTAGACAGACCTAGCAGATTTCGCTGAAGAGTACATTTCACGTTGGCCACCCCAACCTCTAGTGAGAAGTAGGGGCCGTGGGTAATTACATGGTTAAGGAACATCTCTTTGAAGCAAAAGGTCTTCATTTTTTTTTTAATATATAATACTTAGACCAGGAGTTTAATCGTATTGGAGCTTTGAAGAGGGTTAAGCGCTCATCCAATTACTTTAATTTAATTTGTCTTTAATCTTATAATGTCTATAGTTCTTAAAAACTGAACCGTTGAGTCTCAGAACCTTATGACTTGCAACTCGACACTGTGTATCTAAATAAGAATGTTGTAACATTAATGGGCTGAGAAACTCTGTGTTAGTTGCTCACGTCGGGGCTATCAACTCCTACATCAAATATGTAGGATTGGTTGTAGGTCCCCTGTCCCAAACCGTCCGGTCGGTGTGACTTGCTTCACAGCAATGTACTGTCTATGCAAAAATGCTAGCTGAGAAAAAGTAAAATAAAGAAAAATTTAAAAGAAACGAGGTCAATAAAAGTTAAAACTAGAACTAGGTCAACGAGAGGGTCATCAGAAGAAATCTTATTGTGTGATTTTGAAGTATCACAGTGGTGAAAGTGAAATGGGCTAATTTATGTGGTGTGTTCCCTTATATGTGTCAGCCATGGTGTCCAGGTTTCAAGAAAATTGGTTCTGGATCCAGCTTCCCATGCAGCCAATTCCTCAAATCTATATATTTGTGATACCTTGTCTCTCCAAATTGACACTGTTCCTACAAGTTCACCTCCCCAAACTAAGTGATATTCAGGGTGATACTTTGGTGACTCTTATTGGCCTCTTGCCACCTGGGAAAAAGCCCAGGACCGGACGGATTAAATTTACCATACTATAAAGCATTTTGCACAGTCCTAATACCGAGATTAAAGGAACTCTTTAATGTGCTTCTAAGAGGACAAGCTTTACCTCAGCAATCCCAGGAAGCTCCTATTATTCTGATTCACAAAGAAAATAAAAATCCCGAATTCTGTGGTAGCTATTGGCCGGTCTCTCTGATTAATTTTGATGTCAAGCTCTGAGCCAAACTTTTGTCCAAAAGGTTTGAAAATGATATTCCCTCACTGATTGTTGGGGAGTAGACGGGGTTTGTGCAGGGGAGGGAAGGCAGAGACAACTGTTGTAGGGTACTGCATGCAGCTCATTTTGCTCAACGACACAATATTCCCCTGGCCCTTGTGGGAACCGGTGCCGAAAAGGCATTCGACAGAGTTGATTGGTCCTATATAAAGAAAGTCCTACTCAATTTTAATGTGCCTGCCGTGTTAGTCTCTGCCATCTTTTCTCTGTACTCAAGGCCTTACGCTAAACTGAAAATTAATGATATTTTATCCCTATCGTTTAATATTGGGAATGGTACACATCAGGGGTGCCCATTCTCCCCTACCCTATTTAGTTTGGCCTTTGAACCCTTTATCTTGAAAGTAAGACAGGACTCCGATATTAGAGGAATAAACTGTGGAGAATATACGTGCAACACGGCCTTTTTCGCTGATGACATAGTATTTCTAATCACTGATCCTGAAAAGGGCCTCCCCAAGCTTACAGAGCTTCTAGAGGAATTCAGAGCTGTCTCTAATTTTAAAATTAATTTTTAAAAGTCTACGGTATTAAATATCTCTATTCCAAAAGTGTGGTGTAGGGCCCTGAAAGCTGACTCTCCTTTTGTGTGGACAGAGACATCAACAGACTTCTTGGTAGTCAAACTAACGAAAAATGCTGAAGATTTATATTCTGCCAATTTCCTCCCTCTAATGGGTCAGGTTAAAAATCTTTTGAGACCATATAATTTGCCCTTCATCTCGTGGTTCGAGAGGAAAAATATTCTGAAATTTGATGTGCTTCCAAAAGTTCTATATAGGATCAGGATGCTCCCCATTTATCTTCTGGTGAGCTTCTTGAAGGCTATATGTAGTGGCCCAGAACACCATCCTGCCCCCTCCATAAATGTCATACATGTTTGTTCTATGTGGATGCACTGTGCAAAGCTTGCCCTGTCATATCCAGTGTGTGTATTGCACAGCTGCGACACTTGAGAGGTTAACTCAAGTGAAGGTATAAATAGTAGTGTTTGAGAGCGGGAAAGAGGTCCATCTTCAGGAGTTCAAAGACAGGGCTAACACAGAGCCGCATGGAAGCACCTTCAGCTTCCATGTAGGTGAAGATGGAAGAAGAGGAGAGATATCCCATAGCGAGTGAAGACTGAATGTGAATGGAGTAAGTCCCATTGAGAGAGCAATTCCTAATAATTCTGTGTGGAGGAACTCATCGTACAGGTATCAGTTCACACTACAGGATTTTCCTGTGCGGCTGTCCAAAGTCAGGATCCCCGCACAGAGGTACGCTACTGAGACACACCCATGCGCCTGCCATGTGGGGTGTTATTGATAATCATTAAAAGTAAATAATTGTCTTGGGGGGCAGAGCTTACCGATGGTGGAGTGAGTCGCATCTGAGGAGGGCTCCACCGATTGTGCGAGGCTGCGGGATGTTGTCTGCAGAATACATTTTTTTCCAGGAAAAAGAACAGATTATGTGCAGAGCCAGAGAGGCAGGAAATTTGGCCCATCAGGGATATCTAATTCTCATTCTCCAAGATCTATCTCGCAGCACGCTATAACTTAGAAGAGCCCTGAAACCTTTATTGGTGGCGCTGAAAGAAAGAGACATCCAATACCAATGGGGGTATCCCTTTTAACTACAGGAGCGCAAAGGGAATAAAAAGGCCTCTCCCAGGTCTCTGGGGGACTTGATGGGTTTCCTGGGCTCCTTTGTACTCCCATTGATTGCTCTCCCAGATTGGCCACAACAAGAGGGGGTGCTAGCCCCAGCTGTAAGCTACTCATGGCAGAGAGTTGGTGGTAGAGTCAAATGCTGAATTCATGGTCGCCATCTTGTCTTTCTGCAATGTTCTCTCACTTAAGTGATTGGTACATGCTTGCTCCAGTCTCTGCTTTTTTCTTTATTCAGGTTCAAATGCGATATGTTCTTCGCTTAATTAGTTAACGATCCAAGTGAATACTGCCCTATTTTATTATTCATCTTTACTGTTTAGCTGCAGTCGCCAGGGGGAGTGGCCCTGCCTTTGGTTTTCCTCACCCTCCAATAGGGTGCGCAGACAGTGCACTGCTTCGAAAGGGTTTTTCATAGATTGTGTTCTGCAATGTTGGGAGGCATTCAGTCTCATGTTATTCTAGTTTACTTTTCTTTTTCTTTTCTTTCTGTCCCTTCCTTTCTTCCTGTCCCACAGGGGTTTGACCTTTGGGTCATACTGCACGTATCTTTTACTTCTTAAATATGGCTACTGTAACTACATGTACATATAATGTAAAGGGGCTGAATATCCCGAAAAAGAGGAATCAGGTTCTTTATCACCTATAAAGAAGGGGGTTATGGTGGCCATGCTACAGGAGACCCATTTCAAGGCGGATTAGAGGGACTTGGAGAGGTTGCAGTTAGTGGACATGTGGAGAATTTTGCACTTGGGTGTCAGGGACTACAGTTTTCATTTGGCGGTCCATAATAGCTACAGTCGGATAGATTATGTCTTCATTTAACATAGGTTATTAGATTCTAACCCAGCATGCTCTATATGTCCATTTTTGTGGTCCGATCACACTCCAATATATGGAGAACTCACTAATACGGGTAGGTTACCCAAAATAAACCAGTGGAGGCTAAATGAGAATCTTCCTATTGATATCCTTTGCATCGATGACATTAAAAAAGCAATCACGACATTTGTGGAAACACATAGGGAAGACTCTACTAGTTTCCTTGTTAAGTGGGAGGCTCTCAAGTGTGTCCTGAGGGGTGTGTTTATCTCCCATGGGGCTTGCCTTAAGAAGGATAGATCAGCAAAATTGAATAGGCTCCTGAATGAGTTGCACACAAAAGAGCAAATAAATAAGGGCCACCCATCAGAAACAACAAAAGTAGAAATCTTCACGATACATCATCAAACACTGTCAATCCTGGATCAGAAGTCGATGGGGTTCAAAGACAGAATGCACAGATGTGCTTTTGAGTATAGGGATAAATGTGGGAGGTGGCTGTCCAGAACTCTTAATCCCAGAGATCCTTTGACTCATGTCCCAAAGATTCAGAAGCAGGGAGGGGAAGTCGCCAACTCCACCTCAGAGATTTTAGAGGTTTTTCATAATTATTACAATAATCTATATAATATAGAGCGAGACCCTGTTCCAAGACAGGTGGCGGAGGGGGAAGAGTGGAGGAGTATCTGGACTGCTATGCCCTTGGCTCTGTGGATCTTGAAGAGTCCACCGGCATGGAGGAGGCTTTTTCGATCCCGGAATTATCGGTATTAATAAAAGAGCTCAAAGTAGGCAAAAGCCTGGGCCCAGACGGGCTCACATCCAAATTTTACAAACCCTTTAGGGAAGATATATCCCCATTGTTAATTGACGCATTTCATACGATAAGCAGGGCTGTCCCTTTCCGACCCAGGTGCTCCAAGCACACCTGGTCGTACTACCCAAGCCAGGAAAAGATGCCACGGTGTGCGAGAATTATAGAATTATCTCACTTTTAAATGTGGGCATTAAATTATTTGCTAAACTGATTGTGACCTGACTACAGCCCTACATCCCGAATCTGATAAATACAGATCAAGTGTGGTTTGTCCCTGGGAGGGAGGGACGAGATAACATAATAAAATCTATGTCATTAATGTCGAGTGCCCGAAATGCAGGGTCCCCGCTCTGCCTCAGGGCGGTAGACGCAGAAAAGGCTTTTGACAGGGTTGGGTGGAGATTTCTGGAGGCCACCCTGCGGAGGGTGGGACTGAGCCCGCATGAGGGACGGGATCATGGCCCTGTATAACAACCCCTTGGCCAGGGTCAGGGTTAATGGAGCTTTGTCAGATAACATCCCCATTCAGAATAGATCGAGACAGGGCTGTCCATTGTCACCTTTTTCTGTATATTCTAACAATGGAATCTTTCGCTAATGCTATCAGGAGGAATGACTCCATTAAAGGAGTTAAACCATAAACTTTCATTATTTGCAGATGATCTCCTTATATATCTGTCCTGTCCGAGTGTGGCAATTCCGGTGCTATTGCAGGAGTTTAGCAGGTGTAGTGCTGTGAGCAACTTTAAAATCAACATCCAGAAAACGGAAATAATGAATGTCTCCCTCCCACGGTCTGAGATGCTGTCTTTACTAAGACAGTTTTCCTTCAAATGGTAAACTAACTCCATTAATTATCTGGGGGTTCAGCTCCTGGTGAATCCTTCCAGTGTGTTCGATCTAAACTTTAAAACTTTCTTAGCTAATTTAGAAAGAAATTTAAATAACTGGAATCCACTTTTCCTGTCTTGGCGAAGTAGAATTAATTCTGTTAAGATGAATTCTGTCCCAAGGTTTTTATATATATGCCAGGTATTCCCCATTAGGCTACACAGGCCCTTTTTGATGCACATCTGCTCCTTAATTACAAATTTTTTTAGCGAGGCCGTAGACCGAGACTAACATATAGCATGCTCACTAGAGCCAAAGAGAGGGGAGGTCTAGGTCTCTGGATTTTTCCTTATATTATAAGGCCAACATAGCAAATTACGTGTTTAATCTTTTTAAACATTGGGAGTTGAAGTTATGGGTCAAAATTGAGCATAACCTAGAGCCCAAGTTTGCCATAGGTGTGTTTTGGATCCCGGGCAGCTTGCTCAGAGTCTCCCCTAGATTATCACCCCTGCTGAGCCAACTGGTGCAGGCCTGGTCAGGTTTCACAAGGGGGAACTCGTTGATCACAGTCCCGGGCCCCCTCACCCTACTACTAACCAACCCACAATTTAAAGCTTTCGAGCAGCGAAAATCACTGATGATCGCCCACGCAAACTTAATGCCGCGCCCGAGAGATTTGCTGGGACAGACGGGGCCTGACAGAGGTTTTTGAGGAGATTCGTGCTCCGCAAGGCTTGGCTGCAATATTTTCAGCTGCGGAGCTCGTTGGACTCCTTGACACCCAGATTGAATATAGCAAAAGATCTCACCCCCTTCAAAAACATTTCAATGTCCTCTGACTCTCTCAGACATTTAATTTCATTACTATATAAGATACTGCTGTATTGGGAGATGGGGGATGCTCCCCCGGGGTATGTGGGGGCCTGGGAGGAGGAGTTGGGCAGATGTTTCACGCTGGTGGATTGGGAGACGGCTTTTGCCCTGACTCATAAAGGGTCAGTCTTTTCCAGACTACAGGAACTAAATTTCAAGATAATGTCACATTCTTACAGAACCCCGGACGGGCTATACAAAATGTTTCCTCAATCCTCCCCCTCGTGTTGGAGATGCCCAGATGTAAGTGGAAATATGTCTCACATTAGGTGGGAATGCTCACCGATTGCTGCCTTGTGGGAGAACGTATCAAAACTACATAATAGCCTATGTGGTGGAGAAGTGCAGCTCACTCTAGAGATAGCTGTGTTGTCTATGTTCCCAGGATCTATCTCAAAAAGTAAGAAGGGCCTGCATCGCTTTTTCATCCAGGCAGTCGGGCAAATCATTTCAAGGTTCTGGCGGTCTGCTTCGCCCCCTTCCAAGAGTCATTGGATAGCCCAGGGGCTAATTTTGCCTTAGGCGTGCCGTCCATCCTCCCCTGCTCAGAAAAAGGGGGAATAGGTGGCCATGGTGTTCGTATATGACACTGTTTCTTTTTGCTGTCAATTTGTTTTTATTTTTGGTTAGTTAGTTTTTTATTCAAATAAAAATCTAGGACAGTGAGAATTTAGATGTAGTTTGTTAGAGTGTGTGTTAAATTATGGAGCTTGTTTCAGCTCTAATATACACAAGCCAGCACCTGTTGTAATTCGGAATGATATGCTTCATGTGCGATGTAAATATTATCCATAAAAAACATTTTGAACAAAAAGTAAATAATTGTCTGCAAAAGTGTTTGCAGAGTGCCCCCTACCCCCCTTCCTCCTCTTGAGTGCTCCCAGTCTATACAGATAACATGGACTGTAGGACCATTTTCATCCTGTTTATCCCTCCCTGACCTCTGAGCTCCAGCCTGCTGGCACTTAAAGTGAATTGTGCCTGCATTGCCTTGAATACCTGTTTGTAACATTTTTTAAATTAATTAAAGTTATACCAGGCCCTAACCATTCCCGGGGACCCAAGGTACTATACACAAGTGTCTGTGTTCTTTTCTCCAAGGTGTAGTATACGGGTGTGTGGGAACGGTGGTGTCACGAGTGATAACTACTACTCCTATCAACCTGTTTATTGGCATTCCCTATCCTAGGGGTGTCAAAGGTGGCCTGCAAGCTTGCTCTGCCCTTGGCTGCATGTCATCCCTCTGGGACCAGAGCCTGGTAAGTTGACCGTGACAAACCAACACTTACCCCTCACAGCTCTTCACATTAGTCAAGTGCCCAGGGTCACCCCTTTGAGGTGTTGCATATATGTTCTGCTTTCTCTGGATTTGTGTGGAGACAAAGGAGACCGAGATTGGTCTACGGCTTGATGATCAGGAGAAGACTAGAGGGAGGCATTGATTTACCTAATGTCCTTGAGTTTTACCGTGCTTCCTATTTGGGTTATTGGATGGACCTGGTTCAACCGTTGGGAGACAAATTACTCTTCTCGTTATCTGTGGGTTTCAGTAGTGATAACCTCTTGGAGGATTTATGGCTGCCACAATTAAACAAGTGCAGAACGAAGGGTTTTAACCCTTTGATCAGAGGTCCCTGTGAAACCTGGGCAGGATTGAGAGAGGAGTTAGCCCCTGGGCCCTCCCCATGAATTCCATTACGAACCATCCCCAAACTGTTAAACCTCCCGTATGACCCCTGCACTACGTCAGTTTGGCAGAAATTTAAGGACTTTGATGTTGGCAACATTCAGGTGCTAGCTCACAAGAACCCTCTTGACATATTACATTCACTCCTGCCACATCAAAATTTTTCCTTTCTGCAGCAGGCATTTGTGACAAGAGTATTTAGGGAATTTCTTAGGCTCTATAATTCAACCAGACCTCAGATGCAATTTGAAAGGGCGCTGTAGGAATCTAATCCTAAATCTAGGAAAATTACCTTCTTGCGAAAACAATGTATTTCTCCGACAGGGCCGATTAAACCTAATTTTTTCACTTCATGGGAAAAAGAGGTAGGTATTTCTATCTTCTCCAATAATATTAACCGCTTGGTGACCAGCACATTGCCTTTTTACGTCCTGACCAAGTGGGCTTTATTCTCTGAGGACGTAAAAACATGTGTCCTGCAGGGAATAAAGCCACGTGGGCTCTGAACGTGACAGCTGCATGCTGTCAGTGCCCGCAGGTAGCCGACAGCATGGAGCTGTCATCCTGGGCAATGGCCAGTCCCCCCGGCAATACAATCGGCGCTATCCAATGGATAGCTCCGATCGCATAAAAGTTGAAAAAAGTTTTTAAAAAGTTAAAGATTCAACTGCCCTCATGGATCGGATCCATGGGGCAGCTGAGATTAATCACCCCCGTCCACCTCACTGCTCCCCACTGTCCTGGTCCTCCGGGCCCCAAAGCCGGCCTTCTGCGCATGCGCACCAGGCGGCATTACGTCAGCCGCATGCGCAGAAGGCCCGGAGCCGCTGGAAATTTAAAATCTCCTGAGTCCCAGCTTCTGTAGGTAGCCGGGAGGCGGGAGATGTCAGCGGGGACCGCAGTGAGCGGTCCCCAGTACCGCGATCACCGTTATCCAATGGATAACGGCGATCGCAGAAAAGTGAAGAAAAGTTTAAAAAAGAAAAGTTTCACCTCCTCTCATGGATCAGATCCATGAGGGGAGGTGAAAATACTCACCCCCCCCCCTTCCTCGAAGTCCTCCCGCAGTGCTCGGATCCACTGATGGCTTCTGCGCATGCGCCGATGTGGCGTGCATGCGCAGAAGGCCGGCGAGCCCGGCAAATTCAAAATCTCCCTGTACCCGGCTGTCATAAATAGCCAAATGCAGGGAAATATGACTGGGGACCGCTGTATGCGGTTCCCAGTCACATGATCACTGTTATCCATTGGATAACGGTGATCATATAAAGTTAAAAAGTAAAAAAAAAAAGTTTAAAAAGTGAAAGTTTCATCTCCCCTTATGGATCGTATCCGTAAGGGGGAATGAAATTACGTACCCAAGGTCCCCGGATTTGTTCCCTGGTGGAATGTTGATCCGCAGACCTCACCCCAGCTTTGGCGCATGCGCCCGTCAGCATAATGGCGGACGCATGCGCAAAAGTGAAAGATTGCCCAAGAAATGTATATTCTCCCTGCTCCTGGCTACCAAAGGTAGCCCAGAGCCTGGATATGTCACGGGGAGCCGCGGTATGCGGTTACTGGTCACTTGATCGCCGTTATTCAATGCATAATGGTGATCACGTAAAAGTTCTTAAAAAAGTGGAAGCTTCATCTCCCCTCACCAATGCGATCGGTGAGAGGAGATGAAACATCTTCTTGGAAGCTTCCGCATTTGAATCCAGATGCGCTTATCCTCCATGGATCCTGGCGGCTACTGGGTATGCGCCCGCCAGCAAAATGTCAGACACATTCACAGGAGCCGGGGAGCCCAGGAAATTTTAAATCTGCTTGCTCCCAGCGACCAACGGTCACTGAGTGCTTGGAGCAGTGACCGGTGGCCTCTTTCTGCGGTCCCCGGTCACGTGATAAAGTAGCGATATAACATTAGCCCGGAGAGAAATTATGGGTTCTGCATGCGCTTGATCAGCGGTAATCCACGGATCAATCACATGCATTGGATTACACAATTCTCCCCAATTAGCAGGTTGGAATTACGTAATCCACTCGCCGAAACAGAACACAGCATGTTATATTTTACCACGGATATATCCATGACCTGGAGCCCATTGTGCTCTATGACCGCGGATATACTCGCAGCCCATATGCAAATACATTGTGTATGGGCTGCGGGTACCCGGGTCATCTCTACGTGACGGCGCGGGAAATATAAACAAAAAACGGTGTACTGCGCATGACCGCCTGTGTGAGTATGCAGTTATACGCAGTACATTACTCGGCCATACGCAGGGTCACGGTCGGGCTCACAGCTGGGATCCGCTGCGGGCCTCGGCAAGCGGATTCCACATATGGCTGTGTGAGCCCGGCGTTATTCAGACCGCTACCTGTATTACGTAATTCACAAGAAGCCCCGGGAACGCTTGCCTTCATGCAGTTCCAGGAGCAGCTTGTTGAGCGCCTTCTGTGTGTGACTGTCGGACCTCGGCAAGATTACAAAGCCTCACAGAGCGCCATTTTTTTACACCCTATCCCCGCCACTGAGGTCACAAAATACCCCCAAAAAAGCATGAGAGGAGGGGGGATACACAGTTTTCTTGCCCCATGTACCCATCCCAACCAGCCTCCGTAATTACCCCTGTCTTCGGACATAAAACGCAGTTTATATTATTACTTTTATCTAATATTTAGAGAATGCCAAAAAATGGGGATGGCGGGGGTGGGGGGGGGGGATTATTTTTATGAAGTCAATTTTTTTTCTGTATAAGTGGGCAATGGGGCCTGGAATTTATTCAGTTTTACCCTGAAATCCAATGGGCATTCCCTCCATTATGGGCCTAGCCATGTGTCCTGTAAGTAGATTAGGGCCACAATGGGTATGTTTCTGAACACGGGAAAAAAGAGGGTATCCATTTTGGGATGAAAGTTTTCATTCATATGTGTGCTGTACAAAAAAACTGTTTTTAAGATGACACAATTGCCAAAAAAAAAATTGTATTTATTTTCCTTCTGCTTTGCATAGATTCATTCAAAAACTGTGGGATCAAAATACGCAGTACACCCCTAGATGAATTCATTAACGGGTCTAGTTTTCAAAATGGGGTCACTTGTGGGGGTTCTCCATCGTTTTGGTCAGTCAATGGCTCTACAAGTGTGCAATAGGACCTAAATCTCCTTCAAGCAAAATTTCTGTTCCGAAAGCCACGGGTTGCTCCTTTCATTTTGGGCCCCATTGTGCATACAGACGTAATATTAGGGCCACAATGGGTATTTTTCTGAGCACAGGGCAAACAGGGGTATCCATTTTGGGGTGCAAATCCTCATTTTCATGTGTAATATAGAAAAAAGTTCTGTCTTTAAAATAACATATTTGCAAAAATATGAGATTTTAGTTTTTCTCTTCTAAATTGCATTGACTCCTGAAAAAAAACTGTGGGGTTAAAATACTCCTTACCCCCCTCAGTGAATATGTTAAGGGGTGTAGTTTTTTAAATAGGGTCATTTGTAGGGATATCTATCATTCTGACACCTATGAGTCTTTGCAATCTTGGCTTGGTGTAGGAAAACAAAGTGTTCCTCAAAATGCTGAAAAGCAATGCTAAATTTGTACATCTCCTGAATGGTTAAAAAAACAAAAGTTTTTCCAATATGCGTCCAAAATAAAGTAAACGGATGGAAATATATATCTTAGCAAAAATTTCTATATTATGTTTGCACATATTTGAGATATTGCATTCAAAATGTGAAAAAATGACGATTTTTTTCAAAATGTTCCCAATTTTGGTGCTTTTAATAAATAAACACAAATTCTATCAGTCTATTTTTTCCGCCTAAGTACAACAAGTGGCGAAAAAACAATGTCAGAATCGCTTGGATATACAAAACATTTCTGTTTTTTTGCCATGTTAAAGTGACACATGCTAGATTTGTAAAATTTGGCCTGGTCATTAAGGCGCACACAGGCTTGGTCACTAAGGGGTTAAGTTAATTCTAAGTACATCATTTGGTCTTTCCCCTTGTACCCTGACACAAGAGAGCCACTATAAGCTACTGGTTAGAGGGTAGAAGACCCCTCAGTGGCTCCATGCTTATAAATTGGCTCCTCACGGAAGATGTTGGAGATGTGATGGAGATTAGGTACTTTCCTACATATATAGTGGAGTTGCCCAATTTTGACACCCTTATAGCAGAAAGTGGAGAAAGAGATGAAGAAAATTTACTCAGACCTCACCATCTCTCTTGAGATGATTTTTCTGAAACCCTCGGCAGTGTTTCATCCTCTAAAAATAAACTGCTTGCCTTTCTGATTGATGCGGCTAAAGCCCTGATATCCTTACATTGGTTTCAAAAAGAACTCCACTCCTTGATATAATGGATTTAGAAGGTTGATTTTCAACCTGGAGGAATTGTCTAGTTGGCCTAGGGGTACACAAATAAATAAATGTATGCAGATATGGAATCCTTGAAGGAGTTTGAGATCTCAGATTGGGCATACAGGTTGAGTCACAGTCCCTCGTAGAGTCAGAGCCTCTTATTTAACTAATTCTGGATGGTTGCAGATTCATTGATATAACTATGTGGCAGAGGATTGGTGACTGATATTCAATGTGGGGAGCTGAATGGACGCCGCTCTTCCTCTGCTACTTCTTTGGTATTATGCTTTTATTCTATTATTTGCCCCCTTCCCACCCCTCCCCCCTGCATTTGCCCCCCCCCCCCCACCTCTTTTTTACACCCTCTTTTATGTCTAATTCCAATACTTTAGGTTTCTATTCAAGTATCAGTTTTGGAGCACTGTATTGTATGTGGTTTTCCTGACTGTTTGAGACTCTCCTTAGAAGATATTGATATTTTTTTCTATTCAATGCTGTAATTGTCATCAAGTACCTACATAGAACAAGAAGAACATAGTAATGATATATTCAAATTGAGTATTTTCTATGCCTGTCAAGAGTCTATTTGTTACTGTATTGTGGAAAATTTCCCCCAAAAAAGATTAAAAAAAAAAAAAAAGTAATCCATGAATAACTCCCTTTAAGGCTTGCCAAGCTTCCTTTTCTTTTCCTTTCAAAACTTGGTTAAAAGCACAATCCTTTACAAGTTATCGAATTTGTGACCCAACACAAATTCCTTCCTTAACCTTTGCATCACTCAATCTAGGAAATTTGTCTCTTAAGTACTTAAATGCCTGTCCTTCCTGGTTCATACGTTGGACAAAATTTTTCATTAAACCCAGTTTTATATAAAGGGGTGGAAGAAGAACATATTTCGGGTCCACAAGAGGCTCGGCAATGACATTTTTCTCGGTAAACTCAAGATTTCTTGTGATTTTCTATCCCTACTGTCCCACATACATTAAAAGCAACAGTATTTAGTGAACCCCAGTTGCATTCCTAAGAGTACAGCGGTGACGTTTAGATTGCCACAGATTTTCCACTTGTGTTCAGCATATTTGATTGAGTCGAGGAGGGCTGTCATGTTTGCATAAGTCTCCTTCATGTGAACAGCATGATCAACAGAAATAGAAGGAAGACTGTTGCGGTTGTGAAGTAATACAGCTTTCAAACTAAGCTTGGAGGAGTCTATGAATAGCCTACACTCAGTTGGATCATGGTTCAAATTCAAACATTTCATCAAGCTATTAACATCACAGCAAACAACCAGATTGTTTGTCTTCTCAAAAAAGGAAGCAGATCCCTGTGACGTTCTCTGTACGGTGAGACCCTGACATCATGTTGGAGAAGATTCTATTGCTGTAGTCTTGAACATAGACATTCCACCTTCTCCTTTGACAAGTCAAGGTCTCGAATGAGATCACTCAATTCTGCTTGACTCAGTCTGTGGGGTGTATCATCTTTTACCTCAAAGTCAGGGCCATGGGATGTGGAAGGCTTGTTGGGTTCTTCTTTTTTAACTTTCCTCATTTTCTACTTCATGCTCATAACGTTGGTGTGGAGTAGGAACTGGTAAACTATCTGCTATTCTCATGGTTTAACTGGACAAGAGTTGCAACATATATGTAGAGCCCATGACTTATCCTGGTCCCCTACGTTCATAGAAAAATAATGATAAGCAGTCTTCACAAGAGGCATCAGATTGCGTTTCTGTGATGAAAATGTTATTTCACCAAAAATGTAACAAAAATTCTTCACTAAATTTACACATTTTTGTGGCATTTTGATATAGCAAATTTTACTTCAAAAAGCACTCCAAAACCGGAAATTCTGAAAAAAAGATAAACAGAAACAATATGAAATTCAGTCATAGCAACATTTATTATGTTTATAACATACACACATATGGAGAACGTTGTGTTATGTCAGTTGAGAGGTGTGACAACACCCACTCCCCCAAAAAAACATTCCCACAAAATAAAAATGTAAACTCTAAAAAATTACATGTCACTATATCTACAAAGCAAGAGGTAATCGGTAGAGATGAGCGAGCACCAAAATGCTCGTTGCTCGAGTTAAGCTTTTTGCAATGCTCGAGAGCTCGTTTCGAGTAACGAACCCCATTGAAGTCAATGGGAGACTCGAGCATTTTTCAAGCTGACCCATGCTCCGCATAGGGGAGGGTGTGTGAATCACCTAAAAACATCAGAAAGTAATGGAAACACCACAGAAATGTATAGGGAACAGCATGGGCAGCATGCATGGATGCATCTGAGGCTCACAGGTCGCACTATTAAGCCAAATTGTGGGCAAGAGTCTGGTGGTCACCCCTCTAACAATGTAGTTGGGCCAGACCATAATCAGCAATGCACACGCGCTGGCACATCTTAGCTAAGCACCACACTAGGTGCAACGAAGACCAATCACTGCCTGCGGGTGACACATCTGCCTCTTCTCCTAAGTTACATGCTGGCATTGCTGTCCAATCTCCTCCAAGACGCAGGCACAACCCTGCGTCCACAGCATACTTAAATTTTTCACAGCGCAGCATTAAGCTGTCCTCATTCCACATGGTTGCTTGATAGCCACACCACCTTCATGGTTTTTTATAAGTGCGTATTGGATGAGGAGGAACAGGAGACACACACTGCAGAGGGTTGGCATGCAACCCTGTTTGAAATTGTGGGCGATATCCCACTATGCTGATGAGAATTGATGATAAAGTAACGTATGATCAGAATTCCAATTCCATGCCACCTCCGTGAAAATATTGTCTAGAGCCACAAACGTGGCCATAAAGGCGTCTCAGATGCCAGTACTTCTACCCATCTCCCCAATTCAGCAACGCATTCCAAAACCAAAGATAGGTTTGAAGCAGGAGGTGTTGCAAAAGTAGCCACCACAGGTATACAGTGAACCTGTGAAAGTCTCATTAAATCAGTTACATTTCCTGTGAACGCTCCAATCCAGTTTCTCGGATAACTGTGGTAAAACGAGAGCTAATATATATCAACCAGTGCTGACGTCCAGGGATGCCTGCATTTATCAGACCCAAACTAAACCAGCTGTTTACCACTCAGGGTATTTTACGTCCGCTTAAATCCAAAAATAGACAGTGTACAATGAGTTCTGTCTTGCTATACAGTGCTGATCAGAATTCCAATGGCCATGCCACCTCCATCACAAAACTGCAAGGAGCCACAAATGTGGCCCAAAAGCGGACTCTGATGCCAGTACTTCTACCCATCTGCAGAATTCAGCAATGCATTCTAAAACAAAAGATTTGTTTTAAACAGGAGGTGTCAAAAAAGTTGCCACTACAGGTCTAGAGTAAAACTATCAATGTCTCATGAAATCAGTTACGCTTCCTTTGATCGCTACAAGGACAGTGGGACACATGAAGACATTTGAGTGGCCAAAGCAGGACAATTCATTCTGTCTAGGTGTCAGATAGCTGGATACTGTGCTGGGATACATTTGTGGACTCTGTGGGCGTATGATGCTGGAACCAGCTTGTTTACTGAACTCTAGTGGTGAACCTCTTCACAATTGGTGGTGAGAACCTGGAGGCGGCCCTCTGAAAAAATTGTTTTGACAGAGGCTGGAGGCAGCCCTGGTAAAAAAAAATATTTTTAAAGAGCCTATGGGGCCCTCTGAAGAACTGCCTGTTCAGCATGCTGACATTCTGCTTTAGGAGGAGGAGGAGGAAGATCAGAGAAGGATAGACCAAGCTACTTCTATCAACGGGACACACACTTGGGACTATTATGCAGATGCTTTCAGCAAAAAACATAAAAGAATAAAAAATGATAGGAGTTTTGTTAGTTCCTATATAGTCTGTGTACACCAGTAGCAGTATACTGTATAGAACCGGTAACAGTATACAGTATACAGCCGGGATGCTGAATGTTTTGTGTGCACTACTGGTCCCAGGCAGCCAAACTGATGATGCACAAAAGGGGAGTTTTTGTCCTATAAAGGAGTGTTAGGTTCCAATTATTCCAATCCCATGCCACCTCCGTCACAAAATTTCATGAGCCACAAACGGCTCCCCCCATAAAGGAGACTCAGATGCCAGTACTTATACACATCTCCACAATTCAACAACCGATCCTACAACAAAATATTTTTTTTACCCAGAGTGCAGGTGAACCCCTAAAACATTTGTTCACCAAGAGTATAGGCGAACCCTTGAAACATTTGTGTACCAAGACTATAGGCGAACCCCTGACAAATTTGTTGACCAAAGGTTTAGGCGAATCCCGGAAACAATTGCTTTACCAAGAGTATAGGCGAACCCCTGAAAAATTTGTATACCAAGAGTATAGGCGAACCCCTGAAAATTTTGTTGACAAGGAGTATAGGTGAACCCCTGAAAAATTTGTTTACTAAAAGTATAGGCGAACCCCTGAAAAAATTGTTGACAAGGAGTATAGGTGAACTCCTGAAAAATTGTTTTGGAAAAATTTGTTTACTAAGAGTATATGTGAACCCCTGAAAAATTTGCTTACCCAGAGTGCAGGTGAAACCTGATTTTTTTTTTTTTAACATAGAGCTCTTACTTGCTTAATTTGCTAACAGAGCCTGGGGGCAGAACTCCGAAAAAATTTGTTTTCACAAAACCTTTTGGCCCTCTGAAGAATTGGCTGTTTCACGTGCTGACATGCTGGATTAGGAGCAGGAGGAAGATTAGAGAAGGATAGACCAAGCTACTTATCCCCGTTTTTGGGGTGATAGAGGGTGCATGGTTCTCCTGTACCAGCTTAAAGAATCTTTATGTTAAGCGGCTTTCCACAGGTGAAGAAGAGAAGTCTTGGGAAATCCAGGCTTTGTTCATCTTAATAAATGTAAGCCTGTTGGCTCTGTCAGTTGACAGGCAGGTATGCTTATCTGTGATAATCCCCCCAGCAGCACTAAACACCCTCTCTGATAACACGCTAGCAGCTGGGCAGGCCAGCACCTCCAGGGTGTACAGCACAAGTTCGTGCCACATGTCCAGGTTTGACACCCAATAGTTGTATGGAGCAGAGAGATCACAGAGGACACTGGTATGGCCGGCTATGTACTCCCTCACCATTTTTTTACACTGCTCCCTCCTAGTCAGCCTAGACAGGGCAGTGGTGACACAGTCTGGCTGAGGTGCCATAAAACTGGCAAAGACTTTGGGGAGTCTTCCCCTGCCTGCGCTGGACATGCTGCCTGTTCCCTCGTCTCCCCTGCTAGTTGGCCCACTGAACTACATCCTCTACTGCTAGCATTGTCAAATGGGAAGTTTAGTATCAGCTTTTCCACCAGGGCCTTGTGGTATTGCATCACTCTCGTACTCCTTTCCTCTTCGGTGATGAGAGTGGAAAGGTTCTCCTTATACTGTGGATCGAGAAGGGTGAACACCCAGTAATCCATGTTGGCCAGAATGCGTCTAACGCGACGGTCACGGGAAAGACAGCCTAACATGAAGTGCGCCATCTGTGCCAGAGGCTCAGTACGCAACACATCGCTGTCCTCACTAGGAGGATGACCCACAGTCTCCTCCTCTTCCCCCTTCTCCCCTTCCTCTACAGCCCATACACGCTGAACAGATGTGAAGGAAAAAGCATGGGTACCCTCTGTAGTACCCTCCTCCAAACAGACATGAGGGTGGTCTGGCTATCAAGTGATGTATTGTCATCCTCCATCTCCTGTTCTATCCGCAAAGCGTTGGCCTTAATGCTTAGAAGCGACCTTCTCAGCAGGCAAAGAAGAGGGATGGATACGCTGATAATGGTGGCATCGCCACACACCATTTGTGTTGGCTCCTCAAAGATTCCTAACACCTGACAGATGTCAGACATCCATGCCCACTCCCCTGTGAAGAAGTGCGAAGGCTGGCTACCACTCCGACGGGCATGTTGCAGCTGGTATTCGACAATGGCTCTACGCTGCTCGAAAACCCTGGCCAACATGTGCAATGTTGAATTCCAGCTCGTGGGCACGTCGCACAGCAGTCAGTGAACTGGCAGCTGGAAGCGCTGTTGCAATCTCCTGAGGGTGGCAGCATCTGTGGTGGACTTTCTGAAATGTGCGCACACGCGACGCACCTTGCTGAGCAGCTCAGACAAATTGGGGTAGTTTTTAAGAAAGCGTCAAACTACCAGATTGAACACATGGGCCAGGCATGGCACGTGTGTTAGTCTGCCAAGCTGCAGAGCTGCCACCAGGTTACGCCTATTGCCACACATGACCATGCCTGGTTGGAGGTTCAGCGGCGAAAGCCATAGATCTGTCTGCTCCATCAAACCCTGTAACAGCTCCTGGGTGGTGTGCCACTTGTCACCTAAGCTCAGGAGTTTCAGCACGGCCTATTGACGCTTCCCCATGGCAGTGCTGCAGTGCCTCGAGCTACTGACTGAAGGTGACGTGCTCACAGATGTCACAGATGGTAATTGAGAGGTGGAGAAGTAGGTAGGGGGGTTGGAGGAGGTGGCATAATAAGCTGGAGAAACCATGACCGAGGTACAACCCGCAATCTTCGGTGTGGGTAGAACGTGAGTGGACCCAGGGTCAGACTCTGTCCCAGATGCCACCAGGTTAAACCAATGTGCCATTAGGGAGATGTATTGTCCCTGTCCACAAGCACTTGTCCACGTGTCGGTGGTTAAGTGTACTTTCCCAGTAACCACATTGGTGAGGGCACGGTTGATATTCCTAGACACATGCTCGTGAAGGGTGAGGACGGCACAGCGGGAAAAATAGTGGCGACTGGGGACTGAGTAGTGTGTGGTGGCCGCCACCATGAGGTTGCGGAAAGCCTCACTTTTGACCACCTTATATGGCAGCATCTCCAGGTTCAGCAGTTTGCCTATATGCACATTTAGTGATTCTGCATGCGGGCGGGTGGCTGCATACTTGCGCTTACGCTCTAAGGCCTCTGTAATGGACAGCTGAACGCTGCGCTGGCACACATTGGTTGAGGCACTGGAGGGCCATGCAGCCGAAGGGGTGGATGCAGGGCGGGAGACACTCGTCCCTAGGTCCTGGGAGGGGGATTGAATCTCAGTGCCAGCATTTGAGATGGGGGAAGAGGCAGTAATGTGACCTGCAGGTGGTGAATGGCTTGCATTCCACCTTGTCGGCTGCTTAGCAATCATATGACTGCGCATGCTGGTGGTGGTCAGGCTAGTAGTGGTGGCTCCCCTGCTGATCTTGGTTCGGCACAAGTTGCACACCACTGTTCATCGGTCGTACGGGCTCTCATAAAAAAAAGATCCAGACCTTCGAACACCTAGCCCTCTGCATGGGAGCTTGCCGAGAGGAGGTGCTGTGGACAACAGAAGGGGGATTCGTTGCTTTGGCCCTGCCTCTCCCTCTGGCCACACCACTACCTCTTCCACCCTGTTCTGGTGCTGCAGTTGCCCCACCCTCAGAAGTGCTGTCCTCAGTAGGCTTACCAACCCAGGTCGGGTCAGTCACCGCATCATCCACCAGCTCTTCCTCTTACTCCTCAGTCTGCTCCTCTCTCAGGCTTAATGACCGAACAACAACCTCACTGACAGAAAACTGTGTCTCATCATCATCATCATCCACAAATACCTCTTGAGACAATACTTGAAAGTCCCCCCTCTCATCACCCTGAGACTGTGAAAGGTCCATATTTTGGGCACTGGTCACGACAAAGTCCTTAGGTGGCTCAATAACCGTTTTTTTCGACTCAGGGAAGGGACCCGAGAACAGTTCCTGGGAGTCTGCTTGTTCAGAATCTCTCCTTTTCCGGTAGTGACCAGGCTGGGAGGAAGGAGGAGCAGCCTGAGGATTCAGAGGTCCAGTCCCTTGGCTAGCGTGAGTGGACTGTGTGGAAGACTGGGTGGTGGATAAATTACTGGATGCGTTATTTGTTATCCATATGATCAACCTATAGCACTGTTGTGGTTTAATTAATGGTGTACCACGCGTACCAGCAACCTGTGAGATAAAGCTAGGGAGCATGGATACGCGGCATTCCACTTCTCCCTCAGCAGCAGGCACTGTTCCACCCCGCCCAGGACCTCGGCCTCTGCCCACATCCTCATTCGGATGTCCACGTCCTTGTCCCCGACCCTTACCCCTAGTTTTCATCATGCTGTATAATGCACTCCATCAAAATGCTATGCAAACTGTGAGATATTTTGCGTACACTATAGCAAAAAGAAAGACTGTGAGAAATACGTACAGTCTGCTTATATAGTGTGGATCGACAGGACACACACTGGGGTATTTTGCGTACACTATAGCAAAAAAAAGACCTTGAGAAATGTGTACAGTCTTGTACAAAAACACGGGTATACTGCATAAAATCGGTAACAGTATACAGCCGGGGGATGCTTGTGAATAGTTGGTGCGCACTACTGCTCCCAGCCAACTAAACTGCAGATGCACAAAAGAGGACTTGTAGTCCCAAAAAGGACTGTTGGGTTCTTGTACAGTGGATCCCTGCCTAAATGCAGCCACTAACCTCCTCTATCACTCTCCCTGATTAGTAGCAGCTCTGTCCCTGAACTAATCCAGCCTGCGTGTGAGGCGAGTATCAGGTGACCTGAGTTTTCATGCTCGTAGGTCACCTGTTCCGGCCAGCCAGTCACTGCTATAGATGTACACATGGTTGCACGTCATAGCAGGAGGTGCCAAAGCCTTCCCTGCATGTTTATTGGCTAAAAAAAGGTGCAAAACATGTGGGGACGAGAGGGTGAAACTTTCTCGAGCACCGCGTGGTGCTCGGCTTGAGTAACGAGTACATGGAGCAGGCTAATGCTCGAACGAGCATCAAGCTTGAATGACCATGCTCGCTCATCTCTAGTAATCGGTCATTTTTATGGTGATTTTTGAACTCAGCAGATGGAAATACATAAGAATACGCTTATTTTGAGCCCGGAACAAAATCATCGTTGAGCAATGTAATCCATGAACATTAGTTCTTAGACTCTTTGTAACCTTTAACTTATATTCTTGTTTAGTGTTACGTGACTTAAATTGGGAATGTTCCTAGGAAAGGTGAGTTTTGCAATTCGCGTATTATCTCTTAAGCTTATGGGAAATTGCAGCTGTTAGTATGATAAAGTTAGGTTCGAAATTAGGTTGAATGATAAACAAAATTTGAGTAATGGTATCATTATATGCCATGTTTTATTTCCCACAACTACATATGTGAAGGTCATATACATGCCAAAGTATTGTCAAACACTTAAGTTATTTTGTTTATTCTGTGTCATATATCATTAATGCATATAAATACACTTTAAGGGCGTAGTCAGACAAACATTTTTTTGCGCGCGCCTATGTGTCCAAAAAAGCACGTCTGACAGAACCTTTGGTTTCCTACGGCGTGTTCACATGTCTGTCTTTTACAGGCGCAAAATACTTGCACCTGCAAAAGATAGGACATCCATGTGGCAGGAAGGTCTGTGCTGCATGTAAATAATTCCCCGTGGGGAGTCCCCTCATCACTGAACATTGTAACAGCACTGTCACAGTGCTCAGTGACATATGAAGAAAGCAATGGAATGCAGGCAACCCCCGCAGTGATTTTTGGAGAAAGGCTTTAAATATAAGTCCATCCCTGAAAATTATCCCTATGTGTAGGGAAAAAAAAAACATTACTCAGCTAGCAGTGCTGTCCACGCTCCGGCGCGTCAATCACAGGCAATGCTCAGCTGTCATTCAATGAATGGCTGAGCGCTGCCTGTGATTGGCTGAACGCTCAGCCAATCAGGCCAGCACTTTCAAAAGCAAGGGATTTTTAAATCCCCATCAGGAGAAAGTGCTTTAGAACAGTGCAAGGGATGCCAAAGTGCTTTGTCCTGATGGGGATTTAAAAATCCCCGCCTCTTGAAAGTGCTAGCCTGATTTGCTAAGCGCTGTAACCAATCACAGGCAGTGCTCAGCTGTCATTTAATGAATGGCTGAGCACTGCCTGTGATTGGCTGAGTGCTCAGCCAATCAGGCCAGCACTTTCAAGAGGCAGGGATTTTTAAATCCCCGCAGTGGAAAGTGCTTTAGAACACTAATAGGGATGCCAGAGAGAAAACACACCGGAGCCCCGACAGCGCTGCTAGGTAAGTAATGTTTGTTTGCTTTTTTTCTGCACCTAGGGAGGATTTTCAGGGAATGGCTTATATTTAAAGACTTTCCTCGAAAGTCACTATGGGGGTTGCCTGCATCCCATAGCTTTTTTCAATGGGGCTGTCGGCAGCAGCGCTGGCCCTATTAAAAGCAATGGGCAGAGAGCTACGGTCATGTGCATTTTGATAATATGTGGAGCGTTTTTTTGTGCACATAGGTGGGCAAAAAAAAAGGTTGTGTGACTGAGCCCTAAGAGGATGGGTCAGACCAGACTCTTACTGAAATCAAGAACATGTCTGTTTCATTGGAGCTGAAAAGAGCTCTGGCCCTGCCTCTCCCTCTGGCCACCCCACTACCTCTTCCAACCTGTTCTGGTGCTGCAGTTGCCCCACCCTCAGAAGCGCTGTCCTCAGTAGGCTTACCAACCCATCATCCACCAGCTCTTTCTCTGACTCCTCAGTCTGCTCCTCCCTCAGGCTTAATGACCTAACAACAATCTCACTGACAGAAAACTGTGTCTCATCATCATCATCATCCACAAATACCTCTTGAGACACTACTTGAAAGTCCGCTCTCTCATCACCCTGAGACTGTGAAAGGTCCAAATTTTGGGCACTGGTCTCGACAAACTCCTCAGGTGGCTCAATAACCGTTTTTTCCGACTCAGGGAAGGGACCTGAGAACAGTTCCTGGGAGTCTGCTTGTTCAGAATCTCTCCTTTGCCAGTAGTGACCAGGCTGGGAGGAAGGAGGAGCAGCCTGAGAATTCAGAGGTCCAGTCCCTTGGCTAGCGTGAGTGGACTGCATGGAAGACTGGGTGGTGGATAAATTACTGGATGCGTTATTTGTTATCTACATGATCAACTAATCGCACTGTTGTGGTTTAATTAATGGTGTACCACGCAGACCAGCAAACTGTGAGATGAAGCTAGTGAGCATGGATATGCGGCGTTCTACTTTTCCCTCAGCAGCAGGCACTGTTCCACTCCGCCCAGGACCTCGGCCTCTGCCCATAGCCTCATTCGGATGCCCACGTCCACGTCCTCGTCCCCGACCCTTACCCCTAGCTTTTATCATGTTGTATAATGCACTGCATCAAAATGCTATGCAAACTGCGAGATATTTTGCGTGCACTATAGCAAAAAGAAAGACCGCGAGAAATACGTACAGTCTGCTTATATAGTGTGGATCGACAGGACACACACTGGGGTATTTTGCGTACACTATAGCAAAAAAAAAGACCTTGAGAAATGTGTGCAGTCTTGTACAAAAACAAATTAAAAAAATGAAAAATTGGATTTTGGATAAATTAGTGGACGCATTATCCGCTATCCACGTCATCAACTGCTCACGCTGTTGTGCTTTTAATAATGGACTACTATTATCCCCCTCCACCCAAATTTTTTAAACAGTGTATACTGTTGTTAGATAGCGTGGATTGACAGCACCCACACACGGGTATACTGCATAAAACCGGTAACAGTATACAGCTGGGGGATGCTCGTGAATAGTTGGTGCGCACTACTGCAACCAAGCTGCAGATGCACAAAAGAGGACTTGTAGTCCCAAAAAGGACTGTTGGGTACTTGTGCAGTGGATCCCTGCCTAAACGCAGCCGCTAACCTACTCTAGGTGTGAGGCGAGTATTAGGTGACCTGAGTTTTCATGCTCGTAGTTCACCTGTTCTGGCCAGCCAGTGACTGCTATAGATGTGCACATGGTTGCATGTCATAGAAGGAGGTGCAAAAGCCTTCCCTGCATGTTTACTGGCTAAAAAAAAGGTGTAAAACATGTTCTTAAACTCTTTGTAACCTTTAACATATATTGTTGTTTAGTGCTACTTGACTTAAATTAGGAAATGTTCCTAGGAAAGGTGAGTTTTGCATTTTGCGTATTATCTCTCAAGCTTATGGGAAATTGCAGCTGTTAGTATGATAAAGTTATGTTCGAAATTAGGTGGAATGATAAACAAAATTTGAGTAATGGTATCATTATATGCCATGTTTTGTTATTTCCCACAACTACATATGTGAAGGTCATATACATGCCAAAGTACTGTCAAACACTTAATTTATTTTGTTTATTCTGTGTCATATATCATTAATGCATATAAATACACTTTGAAAGCGTAGTCAGACAAACATTTTTTTGCGTTTTAGAAGTGGTGTGCCAAGCTGGGATTACTCACCTCTTGGATCACCGACCTCTCCATCAGGAATGGGTACCTCACATGTACAAACGCTGCAGAGACAGGAACTTCTTTAAAATCTGGAAACTGCCATTTTTATTCCAAATCAAAAAAACTTGTGGTACATAAAACGACCAGGATTCACAACCGACAGGGTCTCTGTTACTAAGGACATCCTCCTCTTTCAGATGAATGGCGGGCCCAAACTTGTTAGCACTAGACCCTAGGCTCCAAGTTCCTGACATCTGCTCTAATGGCCTGTCTCTCTTTCTAGCTAGCAGCCAGCTTTTCCCCCTGAGTGTGGAAGGAACTGATCTTTTTATCTAGTTTCTGCCACCTGTTCTCTCATGTCTCAGGTTTCAGAATGCCTATCTGTTTCCCTCTGCAGGCCATTTTATATATCGCACTTCTACATTCACCCAACCCACCCCAATTAGGACTGTAGGCCGCATTAGAGCTTTTGCCCCTCTGGGGCCAAAACTTCAGGCTCAGGAGTCAGGGGTCATTTTTCTATCTGCCACCTCCTCTTTCTCATGTTCAATTTCTTCATGTTCTATTACACTAAGAAACGTCACCTTTTTGCACCTTATCAGCTACCTTCACAACCTTTTATTCAGTTTGTTCCTTAACCCCTTCCCGCTCCATGACATACTGGTACATACATGACATACTGGTTCAATTTAATACAGAAGGGCTCAGAGGGAAGGACTTCAAGTTTTTTTTTCAGAAGAGTTTATTGCCCATATTGTTACCCAGACTAATTTGTATGCCCAGAATTTTATTCAACAAAATCCCACCTCCAGCTACGCCAGACCTGATAAGTGGACCCATGTGGCTGCACCAGAGATACAAAAATTTTGGGGGGTTATACTACCTATGGGGCTAATAAAGAAGCCAACGATCAGGGCGTAGTGGACTACCGATATTTTGTACCACACCCCAATGTTCCGCATGGCGATGTCGAGGACGCGCTTTGAAAGTATTTTAAAATTCCTGCACTATAATAACAACCAGCAGTGCCCCCCCCCAGCGATCACCCCAATTACGAGCGGTTGTATAAGATCAGGCCCGTAATAGACCATTTTAACTCCAAGTTTGCCCAGGCACATACCCCAGAGATAAATATTGCAGTAGATGAGTCCCTGGTACACTTCAAGGGGAGGCTAAAATTCCTCCAGTACCTGCCCAGTAAGCGGGCACGGTATGGCGTGAAGTTGTACAAGCTGTGCAAAAGTACATCAGGGTATACCCTCAAGTTCCGCATTTATGAGGGGAAGGGTACTAAAATTGAGCCCCCAGAATGCTCCCCCGTGCTGGGAGTAACAGGAAAATAGTGTGGAAACTGGTGCACCCACTATTAGACCAGGGTTACCATCTGTACCTGGATACTTTTATACCAGTGTCCCCCTGTTTCAGTGCCTCGCTTGCAGAGGAATAGTGGCATGTGGCACTGTTCGGAAAAATCAAAAAAGCCCGCCTAAGACGCTGCTTGGGCAACTGCTCAGAAGGGGTGAGAGCCGGCCCCAATGCTGCGACAATGTATTGTGCGTCAAATATAAGGACAAGAGGGATGTCCTTATGTTGACGACAATACACGGCCACAGCAGTACCCTCTGCCCAGTACGAGGTACCAGTGCTGAGATCCCCAAACCAGACTGCGTCCTCGACTATAATAAGTACCTGTGAGGGGTAGATCTATCAGACCAGGTACTGGAGCCATATAAAGCCATGCGGAAAACACGGGTGTGGTACAAAAACCTGGCCGTGCACCTCGTACAGATGACACTGTATAATGCCTACGTGCTGTTCCGAGGTGCAGGCCATAGTGGGACATTCCTTCAATTTCAGGAGTAAGTCATCAAGGACCTAATATTTGGGGACCAGGAGGTGGGGGAGAGGCCCAGTACTTCTAAAAGTGAGGCCACGAGGATTGTACCAGGGCAGCACTTTCCAAGTGAAATTCCCTCCACTGGAAAGAAGGGAAGTACCCAAAAGCGGTGCAGAGTCTGCTATAAACAGGGGATAAGAAAAGACACCGTATACCACTCTGAAACGTGCCCCACACAACCCGGCCTCTGTATAAATAAATGTTTTCAGATCTACCACACGTCCCTGAAATTTTAATTTTATTCTTGCCCTGAGGTTTTACCCTGATGTACTTCACACAGCTTGTACATAAACCACATGCTAAGTCCTTCCCTTCTGAGCCCTGTGCCCTAACAACAGTTTGCATCCATATATGGGGCATTTTCCAGTTGGGTAACACATCATGGGGTATGTTTTCTCCTTCTGCCCGTGGTAAAAAAAAATAAAAATCTGGCCCTAAGGCTGAACATTATGTGAAAAATTTGAATTTTTTTGTTCTCAACTCTTTGTTAAAAAAAATTCCTCAAACACCTGTGGGATCAAACCGTTCACTACACCCCATAATAAATTCCCTAAAAGGTCTAGTTTCCAAAATGGGGTCAGCTGTTGGGGCTCTCAAATGCACTGGTACCCCAGGGGCACTGCAAGCACTGCATGGGGTCTGAAAATTATTCCAGCAAAATCTGCATTACAAAAAAGTGCTCCTTTCTTTCTGAGCCCTGCCATGTGCCCAAACAATAGTTTACATCCACATATGGGGCATTTCCGTGCTCGAGAGTAATCGGGTAACACATTATGGACTACGTTTTCTCCTTCTGCCCCTGGTAAAAAATTTAAATCTGGGCCTAAAGCTGAACATTATGGGAAAAATGTGAATTTTTCGTTCTCAACTCAAATTGTTAAAAAAAAGTCCTCAAATACCTGTGGGTTCAAACTGCTCACTACACCCCTTAAACAATTCCCTGAGGGGTGTAGTTTCCAAAATGGGGTCAGTTGGTGGGGGCTTCAAATGTACTGGAACCTCATGGGCACTGCAAACACTACATGGGGTCTGAAAATTATTCCAGCAAAAACTGCATTCAAAAAGCCAAGAAGCGCTCCTTTCCTTCTGAGTCCTGCCATGTGCCCATACAACAGGTTACGTCCACATATATGGCATTTCTGAAAACTGCGGAATCTGGGTAATACATTCCACGTTTTGTTTCTTTGCTGACTCCTGCTGTTTTATAGGAAAAAAAAGTTTTATATTGAAAATCTGTAGAAAAATGGAACTGTTCTAATTTTTTATGCACTTTCCTTTAATTCCTGTAAAACATCTAAAGGGTTAATAAACTTTCTAAATGCCATTTTGAATACTTTGAAGGGTGCGGGTTTTAAAATGGGGCAATTCATGGGGGATTCTGATATACAGGCTCTTCAAAACCATGTCAGAACTGTATTGGTCCTTAAAAAATTCTGATTTTGAAATTTGCTAGTAAATGTGAAAAATTATTGCTAAATGTATATACTTTGTGGAGTCTGCAAAAAGTAAAATAACACTTAAAAAAATATTGCTGTGTAAAGTAGACCTATGGGAAATGTTAATTATTAACTATGTTGTGGTGTTTAACTTTCTATCTTACAAAGAGAAAAAAATTCAAAATTTGAAAATTGGATTTTTTTCCCTAATAGGGACAAAATTTATTGATGCAATTTTTACCCTAACATAAAGTATAATATGTAACGAAAAACAATCTTAGAATTACATTGATAAGTAAAAGGATTTAAAAGTTATTACCACATAAAGTGACAGATGTCAGATTTGAAAAATAAGGCTTGGTCATTAAGCCCAAAATAGGCCATGTCCTTAAGGGGTTAACTAGCCCTTTCTGCTTAACTGGCATCTCTTCAGGTCCTTGTGAGGAGTCTGTCCTTGCTGACTCTGTTTTGCTACTCTCTGTAACTTCTTTTATATAGTTTTCTTCACCTGCAACTTCTAGGGCCTTTTTCAAGCTTCTGCTTCTTTAGTGGCTTCCTCAGCTATACCGTCGGCCTTCTCTTTGGTTTCCTGTACTTCAGAGGATTTCTCATCCGTTGCTCAGTGTTTTTAATCTTGGTCACAGGGGCGATTTTCTCCCTCAAGATATTGCCAGTTTTCATAAACTGTTCATGTTGATTCCCAGGTCACCTAAGCATACGTTGGCATACTTCACTGCTTGTATCTCATTTTTAAGATTCTCCAACAAGGTCTTCATTCCTGCTACCAGTTGTTGCAACACGCTCTTGAGCTTTTCTTGTACTAGAGTTCTCTTTTCAGTATCGGTCTTGGTGCTAATGCAATATTGTATTTCACTTTTAGAATTAGTAACATAGTATGCAAGGCATGCACAAGGATTCTTCAACAATATCTTCTTTTCTTTTACTTACTTGCTATCTGAACTATCTAGTCTCTCCCAGTATCTTCCAATTCAAATACAAACGTTCCTCCTATGCATAAGGAATACTATTGTGTCACTATTCCCATCTATATATGGAGCTGATTATTCACTAAAGGAGATACAATACGTTATCCCGTGCCCTTCGAATTCACCTTCATGAATATTGATGAACATGACCTTATCTCTAAAGATGGTAAATCCATCAATTTTGACAATGATCAAATGATACTTAATGGACCTGAATAAAAGGTTCGTGCCTGTTTGCCCTTTCCCCCTTTTTAATTGTAACCACTTACCTGTAGATCAGACACGTATGTAGCTTTGATATGTTGAAGTATAGAATGAGTGATGAAAATGTCAATGGACCTAGATATCAATTATCACTTACCTGTGTGAATGAGATCTCTCACTCATGACGGTTTGACGCCCCACATGATAAGACAATCTATCTATATAATGAATTAAGAATGACATGAATGGTACGATAATCTTTTATTAATTGATATCTGAGGGAGGACACAATCATTGAACTGAGGTGATTTTATCGATACACTTACCTATATTATTCATGGTCAGAGCTATAGTGATGGCTAAAATTAAGGTATAGAATAATCAACAAATAAGCCTGATCCACCTTAACTCAGTCATTTAAGTATATTAGGAAAAAGGTGGAAATATATACTGAAGATCCTCTGGGTATTGAAGGTTAACGTACCTGAATTAAGGATTATGAGGTGGAAATATGAGTATCTCTGGCTTCCACAGTAAATGTGCGGTATCACTATAACATAAAGTATGCCGTATGGTTGCACTGCGATATGTATCTCCTTATGCGCAGGTGCTGATCACTATGGCTACTGACATGTTCGTTTACTGCCGTGTAGTTGCTCTGCGGCATGCACATCCCTGTACGCATGTGCTGGTAACCATGGGAACGGATGGGCACAATCTTAGTGTTGTCCGATCACGTGATGTATGACGCGATGTGAGTGTGTCCTGAGAGGACATTTGAATTGGAAGATACTGGGCTATTTAACCCTAGGCATTAAAGGGGTTGTCCCGCGCCGAAACGGGTTTTTTTTTTTTTTAAACCCCCCCCCCCCCCCGTTCGGCGCGAGACAACCCCGATGCAGGGGTTAAAAAAACCACCCGCACAGCGCTTACCTGAATCCCGGCGGTCCGGCGTCTTCATACTCACCTGCTGAAGATGGCCGCCGGGATCCTCTGTCTTCATGGACCGCAGGGCTTCTGTGCGGTCCATTGCCGATTCCAGCCTCCTGATTGGCTGGAATCGGCACGTGACGGGGCGGAGCTACACGGAGCTACACGGAGCCCCATTCAGAAAAGAAGAAGACCCGGACTGCGCAAGCGCGGCTAATTTGGCCATCGGAGGGCGAAAATTGGTCGGCACCATGGAGACGAGGACGCCAGCAACGGAGCAGGTAAGTATAAAACTTTTTATAACTTCTGTATGGCTCATAATTAATGCACAATGTACATTACAAAGTGCATTATTATGGCCATGCAGAAGTGTATAGACCCACTTGCTGCCTCGGGACAACCCCTTTAAGCAAAGAATCTGACATCCAATGTCTTTATGCGATTATAGCATGGATACTGGTATGATTTCAGCAGTGATTATGACAATACGAGACATGCATAATTAAAGTATCACTAATATCAGGCCAGCATCGTATCATCTCATTAATCCTCACCAGATCACAAAAGTGTACGATAATTCATCTGATACAGGCCATTGGAGATAGCGCAAGGAGAATGGGGATGCGCTATCCCTAGATGACCTTTAAGAAGTAAAAGAGTTAGTTTAAAGGTATCATTAGACGAATCTCTATGAGATGCAGCCCCGTGATATTATTTAAGAAAAACTGCAGACATCTAGAACTAGAACACTGTCATTATACCTAACAGTAAAACACAATTGTGTCCACAACTAACCAGGAAGATATAGCATAAAAAAGCATTTTGAATGAATACAAGTGATTGGTGAGGTTATTGAACTGAATACTTGGATGTGAGATATAAAAGTCAGAGGTTTATCTATCGATGAGAGACATAGGAGATGTGAGTGAGTTCCCACTATATATGGGTAAATAATAGAGATGAGCAAGCACCAAAATGCTCGGGTGCTCGTTGCTCGAGTCGAGCTTTCCGCGATGCTCGAGAGTTCGTTTCGAGTAACGGACCCCATCTTTGTCAGGAATTACCACAGATGATCACAAGTAAAGGCCTCATCAATCAGTCCAAAATCAGTCTGGGAGTATGTGGATCTCAGCTGGCCTGCTTCCACCAAGAATATGTGCCTGCTGCTCCTCTGTCCCCAGCCCTGCAGGGATGCTGTGTTCTATAGTCGGCTCTATTCCTACCTCAGCTGTACACTAAAATATGTAATTGTTATCAGCACCAACAAGATGGAAGCCACTATTTCTCTACCGGTCAGCTGAATGCTTCAGCTAGGAATAATCGAATACGACCCCGGTTGTATTTAGTTGGTTGTCGGAACTGTGGCTAGGATTAAGAGGGGGGGGGGGGGGGGAAGGGGGGGGCATTCCTATTGTGCCAGTTTAGGTGAAATTCTTGGCCCGGCGCAAGACGGACCAAAGCAAAAGCATTTGCCAGGAATGTTTTCATTGTTGGAGGAGGAGGGGGAAGGTTTAGAGGAGGTGGCATAGACCGCCGCAGATACCAGAACCGAGGAAGGACCCGCAATTCTGGGTGTGGGTAGGACGTGTGCAGTCCCAGGCTCTGACTCGGTCCCAGCCTCCACCAAATTCCCCCAATGTGCCGTCAGGGAGATATAGTGGCCCTGCCCACCAGTACTTGTCCACGTGTCCGTGTTTAAGTGGACCTTCCCAGTAACCACGTTGGTGAGGGCAAGATTGATGTTGCGGGAGACGTGCTGCTGTAGGGCTGGGACGGAACACCGGGAAAAATAGTGGCGACTGGGGACCGAGTAGCGCGGGGCCGCCGCCATCATGCTTGCGTGCAGGTGCGTGGCGGCGTATTTGCACTTGCGCTAGCGACAGCTGGACGCTGCGCTGAAAGACATTGCTGGATGGGGCCGAGGACAGCGGAGTATGCCTGCTCATCAGAATAGCCTTGATGGGTGATATTATTACTAAGGTTGTAACTCGGAAACTAGAGAGTCGCCATAACATACAGTAGGTATAATTCAATCTCTGGAAGATTGCTATAGGTCAGTCTTGTAGAGGATAAATCAGTAGTCATTAAACTCTCTGATAAAGGTGGAACTATAGTTATAATGGATAATGTTGAGTACAAAATCATGTTAGACTGATTGTCCTTGTAGATCCCTGAATACACAATCAGTTCTTAGATCAACAACTAACTTGAGAGAACTGCTTGGACACCCACATACTTTAGTACTTGGCCGGAAGTCCCCAGCCTCATCACCCGGACCCCAGGAATTTTCCAAAGGTTGGTCATCGGTCACGACAAACTCCTCAGGTGGGAGAGGAACCATTTTTTCCCAATCAAGGCAGGGGCCCAAGAACAGTTCCTAGGAGTCTGTCTGC